>NC_058133.1:81826819-81926738 GCF_016433145.1 Gracilinanus agilis | reverse complement strand
TCCAGCCATACCATTGCTGGGTTTGTACCCCAAAGAGATCATAGATAAACAGACTTGTACGAAAATATTCATAGCTGCGCTTTTTGTGGTGGCAACAAATTGGAAAAGGAGGGTATGTCCTTCAATTGGGGAATGGCTGAACAAACTGTGGTATATGCGGGTGATGGAATACTATTGTGCTAAAAGGAATAACAAACTGGAGAAGTTCCAGGCGAACTGGGGAGACCTCCGGGAACTGATGCAGAGTGAAAGGAGCAGAGTCAGAAGAACTCTATACACAGAGACTGACATTCTGTGGTAAAATCGAATGTAATGGACCTCTGAACCAGCAGCAATGCAATGACCCAGGACAATTCTGAGGGATTTATGGTAAAGATGCTGCCCACATTCAGAGGAGGGACTGCAGGAGAGGAAACATATAGGAAAAACAACTGCTTGAACGCATGGGTTGGGGTGGACATGATTGGGGATGTGGACTCAAAACTACCACACCAATGCAACTACCAACAATTTGGAAATTGGTCTCGATCAAGGACACATGACAAAACTAGTGGAAATGCGCATGGGTAGGGGGGGTCCGGGGGGGGGGTTGAAGGGGAAAGGAGGAGCATGAATCATGTAACCATGTTAAAAATGAATATTAATAAATGTAAAAAAAAATTAGATGTCAAGACAAATCCAAGTGGTTATAATTAAAGTATACCTTTGTTCAACAAAAAAAAAAAATAAATAAAAAAATAAAAAAAATAAAATGTACAATCCTTGAAGGCAGGGACTATCTGTGACTTTCTTTGTATCTACAGTACTTAGCATCTAGTAAGAGCTTGTTAACTAATTAGTCTCAGAGACAGAATTTGAACCCAAGTCTTTTTCATACTCCAAGACTCTATCCATTAGGTCTTGATGACCAGAGAAGAAGGAACTACATGAATATGCTACTGAGAGAATGTAAGCTGCCCGGAAAAAGACCTGTAGACTTATTTTATATATGGATGACAGGAACCTAGAAAGAAAGAGAGTTTCTAAGAATGAGACCCAGGACTATTTTCCCAAATTTCCAGTTTCTCAGTGCTTACAAGTTAGCATGGCTAATTTCAAATTTGGATAGTATCCTTGAGCTTGTCTCTGGGTGTGGGCATTCAGCAATTCATGTATCATTTAAAGCCAAACAGGAAGGATCTCCAAATGCAAATACTAACAAAACAGCATTAATCATCACCAGTGAGCTGAGTAGCTGTCTTGTCATTCTTTTTTTTTCTTCTTATCATTCTTAAAGAGAATCATTTAGCACTGAAAAAAGAAACAGCCAAAATGGCAAACAACTGAGTACAAAATCTGTCTACCCTCAAGAGATGGCAGGAGGTGGTGGAGTGAAGATGTCCAAGAATTGTTGCTTTTGACCTGTCTTGGGGAAAAACCTCACAATCTTTGAATCTTGGGCTCATGGATCCTGTTTCTGCCCTGAAGAACAGTGCAGGGCATGTCTGGGCCATTCTTCAATGGCAGCCCTTCAAATACCTGGAGAAAGTTGCTATAACCTTATATTTCCTGAATATTCTCCTCTCCAGGCTAACCATGCCAAGATTCATCAACTGGTCCTCATGCCACAATGACTCAAGCCCCTCCACCATGCAGGCTGGTCCCCTCTAGACTCTCTAGCTCATCAATGTCCCTAAATTATGACTCTTAAAATACAGCATTCCAGATGAGGTCTGATTGGGATAGAATATAAGATTTCTTCCTTCTCTCTTCCTGGAAACTCTGCCCATCGATGTAGTCCAAGCTTCAATTTGTTTTGTTTGACTGCCATATCACACTGCTGACTCATACTGAGCTTGCATTCTACTAAAATCATCAGATTTTTTTTTTCAGAAGAAATGCTATCTAAACATGCTTTCTCCTTCTTTTACCTGTGAGGTTGACTTGCAGTACCCAACTGCAAGAATGAACAGGTAGTCCTTTTGAATTTCATATTATTAGGTTCAGCCCAGTGCTCTAGGTTGCTAGGATCCTTTTGGATCTTGGTACTGTCATGCAATATGTTAATTATTTCCCCTCCTGATCCATCTGTAAGTTTGATAAATAGGGCCACTGGTCCTTTTACTCAAATCATTGGTAAAAATGTTAAGCAATAGAAGATCCAACCCAGATCCCCAAGGTACTCCATTGGAGACCTCTCTTCATGTTGTGTAGAGTAAGAAATAAGTGTGTTATTATCAAAATATGTTATAAGAATAATAGTAGTAAATTATTCCAGTGGAAGTTAGTAAAGCTGGTTCCCCCTCATCCTTCTCCATTCTCCCTTCAAGACAGGACTATCCCACCCCCATCCTTCTCCAAGCTGAACAAAGGCCTTACTGCCTATAAGTGTTTGGGGTTGGGTCTTTGGAATTTGTCTGGGAACTTGCCTTAGGGGAGTTCCAGACTCACCTTGTCTTGGAATGAACAGTAAACCCTGAATTTGAACAGTGATCAAATTTTAAGTACTTTTTTGTCCTAGAAGTTTCTCCCATTGTATCAGAGGCTTCTCCCAGGTAGTCAAGCCTCAAGGCTGGAATGATCATCTTGTATCCATTGTAAAACAACTGCCTTTCCCAGCCCTGAACTCCTTCTCTCTTTGTATAATATTCCTGTCCCGATTAAAACTGTCTCCAACCATTGTAACCATTGTCTATCTCCAACCATTGTAAAAATATTATAATCCCATCCCAGAGGCTTGATTGTATCAGGATCCTCCTATAAATAAGGGATTTTTCTGTGAATTTTTGGGCATTTTTGTCTTAGGTCAATGACTTGAGGCAGTGTCCCACAGCTCTCTCAATAAAAGATTGAATTTTAATTGATGGTTCTCCCTGGTCTTATTTTGAAAAAGTAGCTTAACAGGGTATATCTTGATATTTCAAGGTCCCCTTAAAGTTACACTTCACATAATGCTGATATTGAACCATTAACTACTACTAGAATTAGACCTTCCAATCAATTCTTAATCTAATTATATTATCATGTAAATTATTTCTATTTCCTTACAATGGCATGAGTTTAGAAACTATTAGCTCACAATAAATTTAGCTTGCCTGTCCCCCAAATATTAGGAAACCTCATAACTTGGTATGAAAAGATTTTGAAACACATTACAAATTCCGGAAGTATTTAAACAGCGAGAGCCTCAGAAGTGACTCTTCACACCCTTGCTACAAAAAACACAAGAAATGAAATCAATCCTAGGATTCGTTTACAAATTACAATCTGCAGAATTTGGATGACTTCACTTCACAAAATAATTATACACAGTAACTAAGTTATAAATATAAGGAGTGGCAAAACATAGAAATGCCTTGCAGCCTTAGTTAGTTCAGATGTAGCCTTAGTCATGGTTATTAGTTAAATCCCTGACTATTGCACAGTGGCAGACAAAAAAATGAGTTGATCCTATCCTCTAGAAAACTTGACTCTCAACTTGATATTTTTCCTGTCTCCAGCCTTATTTTCTGCCTACCCCTACCTTTCCATCAGAAAAATATAAAATAGAACCTTCTACTTCACCCTTTGGGTTTTTATAAGGAAAGAAATTCAACAAAGTCAATTCAGTCCAAATATTTATTAAGCTCCTACTATATGCAAAGTACCTTTAACTTTCTCCCTAGCACATAGGATGTACTTAATAGATGCTTATTTTCATCGTGAAACCTATATAGCCTAATTTAATGCCCTTTGGGGTTACAAATTTGTGCTTTTCCACCTCCATTCCATTACCCCTACATTAAATGACTTCTTCTTCCTCTCTACTTATCTGAAACTGACATCCAATTCAGCTTAAATCTCACCTCCCTAATCAACCACTCCAATCCAAAGTGATTGGTTTCTCTGCTGGATGACTTTTATTGTTGGTACCATTCATTTGGTTATTAACTATATACAACTTTATGAAGTTTTCTCCATTGCTGTCTCATGCTGTTGTGATTATTGAAGTTTTCATATATTTTCATCTTGTCTTCCAACTAAATTCTAAGCTCCCTGAAGGCAGATATAATTCTTTTGTATCTCTCACAATACTTTGTTCCTGATGGGTGTTGACTGATTATTTAATTTAGCCAGGAAAGAATGAGAGCAGCAAAAATAAAATACTAATCAGAAGCAACTGGTAAAAGGAGGACTTAAAAAAAATGAAACTCTGCTCTGGAAGGAGAAATGGGATAGAATGAATCTCCTTAATGTTACCTTTAGTGAATCCCTAAAGAGATTTCTAGTTACTTTAAAAAAAAAAAAAAAGATCCATTTTCTTCAGTATAATAGCTAATACTACTAGATTGGATAATTTAACTACTAGATTAACAATAGAGTCAAATCTCATCATTTAAGGATGCATTTGCCTTTGTGTCATCCCCTTTGCCAAGAAGCTGCCACAAATGAATCTCATGCACAATTAGAGAGAGAGAGAGAGAGAGAGAGAGAGAGAGAGCACACAATGATATGCTGCACATCCTCTAGATAGGATTGTCATATCAAAGTGGGGGTGGAAAGGGAAGGAAAAGGGAAAAGGGTCAACTTTGTGTTGTCACTAAAATAGGTTAGTCAGAAAAAAATTTCTAATATAATATCCTGGAGTTGGGTATAAATTTTTCTGTTCATTGTGGAAAGTAAAGAGTAAATAATATAAGCAAGATTGGACTATATACATAAAGACAGTAGAATTTCAGAAAGTTCTTCCTTTATTCCAAAGGCAGAAAAATGTTCTTGACTCCATTAGTCATTGAATAAAGAAGATATTGAAATTTCTGGTAGCCTAATTCTACAAATTAGCTCTCAAATGTGGGTATACTTTTCATATAATCACAGACCTCAGAGAATTTATGTTTACACAATGCTTTCAATAACCCTATTAGAGAAATAGTGCAAGTATTTATTATTCCCATTTTACAAATGAGGACATTGCTATTCAGAGAACTAAACAACTTGCTCAAAGTCAAATAATTGATAAAAATTACAGTTGAGATTTGAACCAAGTTCTTTAAACTTCAAGACCAGTTCTCTTTCCAATATACCACACTGCTTCTTTGTGCAGCTAATTCATAAATACAGGTAATTTCATGATCAAGATTTATCAAGGCATAAACAGGCTAATCTCCAAGAAAGCTTTCTTTCCTAGAAAAACTCAGGGTCACATAATTGCTATATATTGATTCCCATTTACCAGCTTACAAAATTGTTAGCATATGACTTCAATACAAGTCTCAGATCAATATTCTTTTTATAAAATATTCCTAAGTCAAAAATAGTATACCCTTCCCCAATCCAGAACCTCAATGTCAAAAGCTCTCTCAAGCTGGCACTATTATGGAGACAAATCTTTCCTCAAATAGCAAATTCTCATTAAAAGTAAAGGTGATTCTCTCAAAGGTGATACAGGTATTATTTTTATACCAGTATACAATACAGTACAATGAAAGTTGTTGGAATGATACACTGAAGTCTGGAAGATTACCAAGATGAAAAGAAAAATAAAAAATATGATCTAGAAAGAACAGCTGGTGGAAAGAGGGATATTTTGTCTAGAGAAAAGAAGACTTAGAAAAAGACATACTAGCTGACTTAAAATATTTGAAAGCTTGTGAGTAGAAAAGAGATTGTTTTGCTTGGCCCCAAAGGACAGAATGGGAAGATGTTGAAGAAATGCATTTTTCAGCTCTTTGTAAGGAATAATTAGATTTATCCAAAAGTAGAATGACTTTCCATAAAAGACTGGTTGAAGACTAGCCAAGATGGTGGAATAAGCAAGCAGTATAATTCAAATCTTCCCACAACCTACTTACTATCAAGAGCTAGTAAGAAAAAGACATGGCTGAATAGTGACCAGGAAATTAAAAGAAAAACCATTGTGATAATGAGATTTAGTCTACCCTGCCCATCTTTAGATTTAATCACCAAATGTGAAAACATCTCCACTTAACTCACAAGTTGGGAGGTCTGTGACCCACGTTGCTAGAGTGAATGACAAATCAGAATTTACTGACCACCTTCTGGACAGTCCTAAGAAAAATATCTGTTGTGATCTTGGACTCAGTTCAGGGGTTGGATTTTAGACTTCAAACCTAGGGCTTCCACCTCACCCAGCAACTAGATAATTCAGAAGAGATCATTGGATGAATGCCTAAACTAAAAAAGACAAAGTATAATTACAAAGTTAGAGCTGTCTAAGACACAAAATAGAATAACTCAATACCTATAAGCAAAAACTAAAAGGAAAAAACTTGTTCAATTCAAACTCAATTCAAATGCCCAAAAGAAATTATGAAGGAGTTTTTAAATGAGTTTAAAGTCAAATAAATGAAATAAATGTGATAGAGGAAATAATTAGAAAAGAAATGAGAGTTATAAAAGATTTGGAAAAAGAATTAGTAACAGTACAAATCGGGGCCAGCTGGGTAGCTCAGTGGATTGAGAGTCAGGCCTAGAGATGGGAGGTCTTAGTTTCAAATCTGACCTCAGACACTTCCCAGCTGTGTGACCCTGGGCAAGTCACTTGACCCCCCATTGCCCACCCTTACCACTCTTCCACCTAGGAGACAATACACAGAAGTTAAGGGTTTAAAAAAAATAACAGTACAAATGATTAAAAAAAAAAACCCTTACCCAAATAATGGATTCCCTTATAATTATAATGAACCAAACAGAAGTTAAATACTCCATGAAATAATAAAAAATATTAAAACAAAG
Source organism: Gracilinanus agilis (assembly GCF_016433145.1). NCBI lineage: Eukaryota > Metazoa > Chordata > Mammalia > Didelphimorphia > Didelphidae > Gracilinanus > Gracilinanus agilis. Next base: position 81,920,024 of record NC_058133.1, on the reverse strand, counting down.
TAAAAAGTTTTTTAAATAAAAGAAAATGAGGGGGCAGCTGGGTAGCTCAGTGGATTGAGAGCCAGGCCTAGAGATGGGAGGTCCTAGGTTCAAATCCAGCTTCAGACACTTCCCAGCTGTGTGACCCTGGGCAAGTCACTTGACCCCCATTGCCTACCCTTACCACTCTTCCACCAAGGAACTAATACACAGAAGTTAAGGGTTTAAAAATATATTAAAAACAAAACAACAAAAAAAAAAAGAAAAAGAAAATGAGGTAATTTCATAAGTCATCTCTTAAGATAACTGACTTCAAAATAGATAAAGAAGAGAGAACTTAAAAATTATTAATCTACCTGAAGGCCACAACCTAAAAAAAAAAACAGATACAGGCATATTTTGAGAAATCATAAAAGAAAAATGCCTAGATCTCTTAGAACCAAAGGATAAAGTAGGAAAAGGAAGACTCCATTAGTGACTTCTTAAAAAAATGCCAAAATAAAAACTCCAATAATGTTATAGCAAAAATCTGTAGCTTCCTGGTCAAAGAAAAAATACTATAAGTAGTTGGAGACACAATTCAAGTATCAAGGAACCAGTCATGATCACACGAAATTTCACAGCTATAAATATTGAAAAGTGGAGAACATGGAACATGATAGATACTCCAAAAGGCAAAAGACATAGTCTTACAAACAAAAATAACTTAACCAACGAAACTGAGTGTAGTCCTTCAGAGAAGTTAGTGGTTTCCTCTTTGAACAGATGTCTTTTAATCAAAGAATAAATGGCTATTTGTCAGGCATAGGCATAGCATAGAAAAGATTCTTGTCCAAGTGTGAGTTGAACCAAATGGTTTCTGGGGTCCCTTCCAACAGAGATTCTGTGACTCTACAGAAAGTAGATCCTCATTTGAAGACTAATTATCAGAGTCAAGTTACCACAAATATCAGTTGGCTATTAGTGCAATGGCTCATGGAATTAATTGCATTTTTTGCTTTGGGAAAAAAGGAAGGAAGAGCTCTTACCTTAGAAATTCTACTGGTGCTCTGACAGAGGTCTTTATGGTTATAATACATCTTTGCTTATAAATGTCATATTGGCCCTTTAAACTTTGGCTTGGGAGACTTCTATACCATTTGCTGGTTTTATATAATATCACTAGTAAGTTTGCAACTTGCTTCCCATCAGCTTGCTGTGATGTCTTCTCTTTTTATCACCATCTGTTTGTGTGAGATGAGCACCTTGTAAGCACTGCAAAATAAAGAGTATTCTGACAATTTCCAGTCCTTTTTCCCAGCTGCTAAGAGAAATTACCAGCTGTTCCACCAGATGGGGAGGGGAGAGCATTGGCAGAGTCTGTCATAACCACCTTTGAAGTATTATCTTGTCTTACTGATCATTTTTCAATCTTGAGCTCAACTGGCAGATTGATTATAAAATTTGGCAGAATCAGAAAATAAAGAGGTAGCATCCTTTCAACCAGCCCCAGCCTGAGAAACCTTTTTGGGAGACCATAGCAATGAGCACAAGAACACTAGTGTCATCTAAGAACTACTCCACTTACTACTTCTCCCAGAAGTTAGTTAAATCACTTTCATCCATGGTATGGGAATCATAGCAATGTGGGTTCTAAAAGGTCCATTCAAAAAGAGAAAGGCTTTAAGAGAATCCCAGTGTGATCCTCTGGTCATCCATGATCCAGAAAACCTACCAAAGACAAAATTAATTTTAAGACCAATCTAGGACAAACATTTGGAACAAGGATGTATTAAGGTTTGGTTAGGCTGGGACTGGACAGGCATTTGTGTGTGATAGGGTAAGGTATTTACTCTGTGGCGGTTAGCACTTTTTGTACAAAACCTGGCTCATATACGCATGATCTTTATATTTCTGTCCTAGTTAGTTTCAGTTATGTAGATGACTGTTCTGTGTCAGTCAATCAACAAGAATTATTCATTGTTTACTATACTTTAAGACCCAGGAATACAAAGAAAGGCCAAAAATAAGAACCACAAAAACCCATACTCCCTGTTACCAAGGAAAATATATTCTAATTGGGGAAACGTCATCAAAAGATATAGCTTTATACACATTTAATTGAGTTTATGAAGGTATTCTGAAAGGGGAATGCATTGTTGTTGGCAGTTGGGGGAGAAGATCACAGGAAAGGCTTTCAACAGAAACTGAGATTTGAGTTAAATTCTGAAGGAAGCCAGAGAAATGAAGAGGTGGAAGAGAGGAAACAGCATTCTAGATATGGAAGACAACCAGTCCTAGGTGTCAAAACTTTTTAAAAGGTAGATCTTGGGGGCAGCTGGGTAGCTCAGTGGATTGAGAGCCAGGTCTAGAGAGAGGAGGTCCTTCGTTCAAATCTGGCCTCAGACACTTCCCAGTTGTGTGACCCTGGGCAAGTCACTTAACCTCCATTGCCTACCCTTACTGCTCTTCTGCCTTGGAGCCAATACACAGTATTGACTCCAAGATGGAAAGTAAGCGTTTAAAAAAAAAAAAGGTAGATCTTCCTTATGTTATAAATATTAAAATATTAATAAATTAATTACATATTCTGACTCGGTCCTCACCTAAAGTCTAAAGTCCTTGATTCCAGGCTTCCTGGAGAGAGGCTTTAATTCCCTGAGATTAAGATCATAAGATTATTTTTCTTGGTTTTGGTTATCAAACCAAAGGTGGGAATGTCTTCCTGTTTAATCCAGTTAAGAAAGTTTATTCTTTGGTCTTTATCCCTCTTCTATGATATTGAAAGACAAAGCTTTAAGGCTACTTGTTAAAAGGAGAAATTGCTTTCAGGAAAATATTTTCTCCTCGGATTCAATGGCACTAACATTTTTTTTGTTCTTTTTAAATCAACCAATAGTTTTAAATTAAAATCTTTACCTTCATTTTATTTTGCTATAGAAAGTTTTCATATTTCAAAATAATAATAATAATAATAATAAATAGCTAGCCTTTATATAACATTTTAAGATTCACAAAGCAATTTACAAATATTATTGCAGTTGGTCTTCACAACAGTCCTATGAGATGAGTGCTATTATTATCTCCATCTTACAGATGAGGAAACTGAGGCAGACAGAGGTTAAATGATTTACCCAAAGTCACACATTCACACTCTGATACTAATATCAGAAACCTGATACAAAATCAGATCTTAGTAACTGCTGGCTACAATCAAATGTAAAATGGAAGTTGCCAGCTTCAGAGAATATTCTGATTGGTAGAGTGAAGTCTGCCTGTTGAACCTTGGTCCAAGAAAAAAATGTTTGCGTATTAATGAATCATCTCTCACAAATTTGGGCTAAAACACTAATCCTTTTTTTTCCCTACAGGCAAACAAAAATCAATTTGTCAATTTTTTTAAAATTCACACACAGAGATACCATTATCTGTGCTTCAGTTATTACTCTCATAGACTTTTTCATTCAGCTCTTTCAAGACAATCAACAAGCATTTCTTAAGGACATACTATGTGCTAGGCACTTGTATGACCTAACTCATGGGACTGTGAGGAAAATGCATATAAAGCACTTACAGTAAAAAAAACATTGAATTCTTGGGTCAGAGAATCTAAGTTCGATTCCTGGTTCCTAATACTGTGACTTCTTCTCTTTGAGCTTCAGTTCTGTCATTTATAAAATTTATAAAATTATAAAAATGTTACATCAGATAATCAATGAGTTAGTTCCCTTCCAGCTTTCAATATAGAATGAACTATTACAGGAAATATGTTAAAGAATCCAGATGGGTTGATACTACCGGAGGTTGCAGTGAGGAGAAAACCTAGTTCTAAAATCAATAATGCAGAGGGAAATAAGATTATTATTAAAGAAGTAAATAGGATTATGGACGTGGTCATAGTAAGGGGTGAGAATGTAATTAAATTCATAGAAGGCTTGCCTTCATTTCTTACTCGTTGGTTGCTTGATTTTTTAAAACTGTTAACAGGCCATGAAAGCAAGTGTTCATTTGCATGACTAGTGAAAATTGGGATCCAAAATGGCAAAATGCTGAGCTCATCAACTGTAAATTAGCCAAGGCTATTTTTGCATAAGGTTTTGATTTGAGAAGAGGGGGAAATGATATTCCAATCTACTTCCTGGGAACAGCTGTGATCAGCCAATGCCCAAGATCACAGAACTCAAATCATTAAATGTCTTCCACTTTTAAAACCTGTTCTGCTAAATTAGGAGTGAGGGAAGCATCATGTGAGTTTCTCTTTGTCAAACCCTCTTTTCAAATGGCATAGAACAGGGGTCGGCAACCTTTTTGGCCGCGAGAGCCACAAATGCCACATTTTTTAAAATGTAATTTCGTGAGAGCCGTACAGTGCTCACAGTGTGCACTCCTGTAACAGTGCCTGAAAAAAAATTGACTTTATGGCTCCTGCAGAAAGAGCCATATCTGGCCCTCAAAAAAGCCAGATATGGCTCGAGAGCCATACGTTGCCGACCCCTGGTATAGAATGAATTTTTATGGCCTACATGAAGATATCCTTAAAAATAACTTCTGCACCTCTGATAGCAATATTTTATAAGCTTCTCTGCCCCCCCCCCTTCCTGCAATATATATAGTGCAAAGAGTCACCATCAAAGCATTCTTCTATTTCTTTTGGTTCCTTTTTAGCACATTTAAATACCACAGTATGCTGAGATACTATGGAAAAGGCTTTCTACTTTTCCAAGTGCCATTATTCCCAGGAATGAAATGCCACTTCTGGTGTTTGTCTTTACTAGGAGACTGGGTCCTTCATTAGGATTTCTTTCCAAACTTGAATGAATTGCTACAGAGCAAAGCAAGCAGATGCAAAAGAAAAGTTTATACAGTGGCCACAATAATGTTGAGGGAAATTTGCACACTGAATGACATTAGAGGTGAGATCAAGGCAAAGATCAATTGTGATTTCTGTGATAATGAGATTAAATCTTACCCTGCCCATTTCTTAAAACTAATCACCAAAAGTGTAAACAACTCCACTTACCTCTCAAGTGGGGAGATCTGTGACCCAAGTGTGCAAGAATGGGTGACGAATCAGAATTGACTGACTGCCCCCTAGGCAGTCCTAAGAAAAGTGTCTATTGTGATTGGACACGTAAACTAAGAGGAAGGCACAGGAAGTGACCAATGAAATGGCCTGGATAAGGCTAGCTCTCTTGGCTGTTCTCTTGGCTATTCTTGGCTGCTCTTGGCTTCTCACTTCTTCTTGTGGTGGGTGACTAGGACCTAGAGGAGCTCTTTGGGGCTTAGTGGCTGATCTACCATGGGAGAAGAGGCAAGGGTGCGTGTCTTTTAAATTGACTCTTAACATGGTATGTGGCTTCATTTTTCTAATGGCTAGCAATAAATCTTTTAAGGCCCTAATATTTTTAAAGTTATCCTTTTATATTCATTTTATTTTTTACATTTCAGTAGCTTGGCAGTGATGCATATACCTTGTTCCTCTCAGCAGAAGGTGATGAATGAGGGAAATTCTAGGTGACACAAGGGATAGAGCACCAAGCTTAGGATCAGAAGGACCTGGGTTCAAATTTGTCCTCAAACATTCCCTAGCCATGTGACCCTGGGCAAGTCACTTAACCCTGTTTACCTAGCCCTTGCCTTTCTGTTCTAGAGTTATCTCTAGGACAGGAAGTAAGGGTTTAAAAAAAGTGCTCAATGAAAAATTTAGCTTTTGTTGCTTAACTATACTTTAAAAATGAGATTTTATAAGGGAAAAAGGGGAGTTGTCATTAGGAAGCAATGATGATGCAAAAAAAAAAATCAATAAATCTCTTTTTTAAAAGGATTTCCTTAAGTACTTTATAGTGTATCCCAGAAAGCTTTAGTACAGTTTTAAGTCATTAAAACTTAATCAAAGCTTTTAAAGCTTAAAATATATCCTGAGACTTTTGAGACACATTGTATGTGATAAATGTGAAAGTTTACTAAATCCCTCCTGTTATTAACTTCTTTAGTAGCATCTGCTTCTGCCAAAGACCTACTCTGATGCCTGATTATGGTTCTTAAAAGCTACACCATCAAAATATAATCTGTAGAATTTCCTACCAAGCCAGAACAAGTTGAAAGGTGGGTCCCCCTGGCCAACTGGGTGTCTGTCAACTGACAGTCAATCTAGTTAGTTTCATAGGGACTTACCAACAGGTTAGCCAGAAAGTGAAGACTATTTTTTACAGCTTTTCCAGAAGAAGGCTTGTGGTCTACATTGATGGAGAATATCAACACAAAGGAAATCCTAAATCTTCAAAACACTAAAGTATTAGAAAGCTGGGACAGGAAGGAAGAGCCTTTCTGAAAATCACAAGGGCTTTCACGGTATTTGAATAAGAATTAGAATATGACTGGGCTGTCCCAATCTTGGATTTATCTACTCCAATGGGTTTGGGTTCGCATCTATATACTCTCAATGAGACATATGCATTTTGTAAAATTAAAAAAAAAACAACTTTTAGCAATTCCATTGAGTTTTATGAAAACACCAAAAGTCCCTGGGAGCCCCCAAAGTACTATTTTCTTAAGGGATAGTTACAAATCTTCCTACTAAATCTGAACCAGGACTATAGTAAAATTTCAGTTCCACAGAATTCACAGGGGACTGATGTGTTTGAGTCCATTGAAGTTAGTGACTGTGTTAACCAGAAATTCTTCTTTGTTTCAATCTTTGTAGTTGAATATTCTTTCTGAAAGTGTACCAGCCATACAAAATAAATCCACAGAAATAACCAGCTTTTCTAATACTAATGGAACTGTGGAAGAAGAAATAGGAATAGAAATTCCATTTAATGTAAAAATAAAATACTCTAAATATCTGAAAATTAACCTGCCAAGAGAAATGTAGTACCTAGATCAATACAATGTTTTTTTCACAAAAATGAAAGAAGAAATAAAGAAGGAAGGAGGGAGGGTAGAAAGGAAAGAAGAAACATTTATTAAGCACAAATACTATGCTATGCACTTGAAAATCAGGACAGTTATTACTTTAAGTCATACATTTTCTAATAAGGAGACCCAATTCATATAGAACAGTTTGGCTAAAAGTCAGCCAGAAAGATATACTGACCCATAGTTTTTAAGAGATGAAATAGAAAGTATTAACAACCACCAAAAACGGTAAAAAATTACCAGCACAAAAAAGGCAAAATTTAAAGGTCCTAGTTATATACCTTATGGTGATTCAGTGGATAGAATGCCAGGCCTGGAGTCAGGAAGACCCGAGTTCAAATACAGCCTCAGAAACTTACTGGTTGTGTGATCTTGGACAAGTCAGTTTGCCTCTGTTTCCTCATCTGTGAAAGGAGATAGTGAAAGAAATGGCAAGCTACTCCAGTATCTTTGCCAAGAAGACCCCAAATGGAATGACCAAGAACTAGACATGACTGAAAAACAACTGAAAATATATCTCATGCCTATTTTGCTAGAAAAAATATTGTGTGGCCCTATATAATCCCTATTTCAGGGGAGTCAGAGATTTATGGAACTCCTAAGCTTGAGAATTCTGACATGCAGTAAATTCACTGAGCCCAGCTGATGCCCAGGCTACATCTGGCCCCAATAAGTCCCAAGACTGAGGATCCATTTGGACTGTCTAAGGTGGGAAAAACTAGCACAGGTTGAAAATGGAGACTTCCATTTCTATAGAAGACTGCACTTCCATCTTGGAAGAAAAAGGGAGACCTAATCTAAAATAACGATGGAATATTCATAGTTAAAGAGGCTACAGGAACATCGCCTCATAATCTCAAAAATCTAAAGCTACAAAGTATTTTAGTAATTTCCTGCCGCAATCTCATTCAGATGAAGAAGTGACAAGTAATAGGTCTGGTATATGAACTCATGCCCCTTTTAACTCCAAATTCATTGCTGTTCTCCACTATACCGTGTTGCCTCCCTCTTGATGGAGCTGTGAATTGGTTGAACTATTCTGGGAAAAAGATTGGGAGTTATGAAAGAAAAATTGCAAATTGCTTATATCCTTGAAACCAGAGATTCCATTATTGGGATCATGTCCCAAGGAGGATATTGACAACAATAAAAGACCCATCTACGCAAACATACATTGTTTATACTTTTTTCAAAGCGGTGGGAAATTATAACTGATATATGGGGAATATCTGAATAAATTATAGTAACAAGCTCTGGGTTTAGAGCATCCGGGTTCAAATTCCACCTCAAACAATTACGATCTGTGTGACCGTAGGGTAAGAGTTACTTAACACCCTTAGGTCTCATCTGTGAAATGAGAGAGTTAGACTATAGAATGCTGAGGTCCTTTCCAACTCTCTATCTATGATCTTATGGTACTTTGAATACAAAAAATCCAGATAAATATGAGAGACTTCTATAAAATGATAGAGTGAAGAGTGAATCAAAGAAACAACATTTGCATTGAGAACAAACAAGTAAAGTCAATATGGAGAGGCAAAAAAAACCCTGATCAAATAAGGTCACTGCTAAGAACATATTCTAAGACTTAAAGGATATATTGTTCTCTTCCTGTTAACAATCACTAAACTACTCCTGACCCAGTGGTCTTGGGCCTGAAATACAGAAGAAGACATACATTTTACGGCATGATCAATGTGGGGGCTGATTTTTATGGACTGCATATTTTTCAGAGGTTTTATTTTTCCTTTTTGGTTGTTCCATTAAAGGTGGAGATGATGGGAGGAAAAGAAAAGAAATGCTTATTAACTGAAAAATAATAAAATTAAATTTTAAGACAATCTTTTTCAAGGAATACATTTTTGAAGGGAGCTTTTTGGGATATTTTAAAGGGAAATGTCTGTTGGGTTAAAACAAACTATTAGTAAATTCAAAAATAATAACAAAATTAATTAAAAAGCACATCACTCATGTTTCTTGATAATTATAACATGAACATAAGCAATAGTGAGAACTAAGGTTCTAGCAATATTCTCAAAGACATCATTCAGCAGATTAGTCTGTCTCTCTCTCTCTCTCTCTCTCTCTTCATGAACTTCAGAGAGAAATGCTTAAAGATTCATAGGATCATACATATGGAAGGGACTTGAGAATTCAGAATTCAACCTCATTTTCAGATGAAGAAGCTAAGGTTCAGGGTCATACTTGATAATAAGTGAAGTGAGATTTGAACTGAGATCTTATTCATTCTAATCTTTTTATTTACTATGCCTCTCCATCATAAGAGATTTTACTGAATGAAACCCAGGACACATCCAGGAGGTTTAGGTTTGTATTATTTGTTTTAATATGACTGGTCAGTTGGGGGCAGAGTGGTTAAAGCACCAGCCCTAGAGTCAAGAGGACCTGAGTTCAAATCCAGCTTCAGACATGTACAAGTCACTTAACAATGTTTACCTCAGTCTTCTCATCTATAAAAAGGCCATGGAGAAGGAAATAGCAAACCACTCCAATATCTTTGCCAAGAAAACCCCAAATCTGTAAAATGAGCTAGAGAAGGAAATGGCAAACCACTCCATTATTGTTGCCAAGAAAACCCCAAATGGGGTCATGAAGAGTGAGACACAACTGAAACAACTGAACAACAACAACAACAAAAATAGAAGCCTAGTTTCTTGCCATTTACCTCTTTCTTATTCAAAATGGGGGGCAAAAAACAAATTTCAGTTAATGGAATTATGGTTCCCTGAATTTTTGCTGTAATCATGTCCATGAATGTTTCAGGCTGTGAAACACATCAGAACATTTGGTGTGTTTTTCTCTTTACCATATGCCATGTGCTGGACAGTTACTGAACACAAACACTCTGTTTCTGAGGACATGTAACTAAAGACAATACACATTATTCTAAAAATAGGATAAAATCTTACTCATAGTAAGTATCAACTTTTATAGCCATATCCTTCCCTGTTAGCTTGTTTCTCTCCGTGGCATTTTTCAGGACCAACAGAACTGTTAGCCACAAAGTTCATAATTTTCGAGTTCAAAGAGACTATCATCTTTTTAGGTTTACATCAGGGAAAGTAATTTGACTTGTCTTCATTTTTCACCAGCTACTCAATAAATCCTGATAGAAAGCTAGGAAGAAATAATAGCTGGCATTTCTTTAAGATATTGCCAAGTGCTTCCTTCACAGCAATCCTGTGGATGAGAAGAGTGTGACTACTCATAGCTCCATTTCTCACACAAAGAAATAGAGATTCAGAGAAAGGAAGAAAGTGATTTGGCCAGGATCACATGGTAAATATAGGAGAGGGGAAACTAGGATTCCAACATTCTAGAATGGGAAACAGCAGAAAACTACAAGGACAAACACTCTGCCCAGGATGAGAACAATTATAAAAATAAAAATCATTTTGTAAAACAGGGAGATAATTTTGAAGTAACTTAGAGGACATGAAAGACAACACAGGTTATTCCAAAAAATCTTAGGATAATTTTAAACTTTTAAAGCACTATGTGTGAAAATTCAGAAAAAAATTTTCAAAAGAAAATTCCACAGAAATTGGATCAACTATGTAACTTAAAAAGCCATGTAAGTGCCAGTCTGCCATCACTTGTTAGTTCACTTTAACTATTGTGTTTTAAAATTAATCAAGAACAAAGAATGTCCTAAACACAGAACAGAACACTTGACATGCTCATTGCAGATAAAGGGAATGTGCCACTGAGATCTGTGAGTAATTTGTTTAAGGTCACTCAGCAAGCCTGTGACTGGCAGAAAGTCCTCTGGAATCTGGGAGGTCAGCTCCACTTTCAGGACATTTAGATCACGTGCCAAGCCTTAAGGAGCCAGCATGCATAGTAGGTGTATTGTGAAGGATACCTCTCTTCCTGCTGACCCAGAACTGTTGGACACTGTGAAGTCAGATCTTTGGCAATCCTCAAACACTCCCTAAATAAGAATGGCTAACCAAGAAAAATGAATTCTTTGCTTGTTCTCTCTCTCTCTCTCTCTCTCTCTCTCTCTCTCTCTCTCTCTCTCTCTCTCTCTGACTGTCTGTCTGTCTGTCTAACTATCTCTGTCTCTCTGTCTCTGTCTGTCTCCCTCTCTGTCTATCTGTCTTTCTCTTTCCCTGCTCTTTTGTCTCTGGTTTCTGTCCCTCTCTGTCCATCTTTTTATTTTAGGAGGGGTGGGGCAGGGATATCAGAAAAAGCTGTGAGATCCAGGAGCCAATGAAGGGAATTCAACAAATGAGGAAGACTTCCTCTATCAATCTATCAATGCAAAGTAGTTGTTGTTTGCATTCATAATCTTAAGAAAGTTGCCTGAGGCTCTAAGAAGCTGAGTAATTTACTCAGAGTCATACAACCTATATAGGGTATCAGACAAGGCACTGGAACCCAGTTCTCCCTGATGCTGAGACTACTGTTTCCATGATTCCTACCTTCTTTTATTTATTTATTTTTTAAAACTTTACCTTTTGTCTTAGAATCAATATTGTGTATTGGTTCCAAGGCAGAAAAGATATAAGGGCTAGGCAATGAGGATTAAGTGACTTGCCCAGGGTAGCATAGCTAGGAAGTATCTGAAGCCAGATAGGATCTCCCTTCTCTTGGGTTGGTTCTCAGTCCACTAAATCGCCTAGCCAATCCCCCCATGTACTTTTGAAAAATAATTCTGAAATAGTATTTTTTCTATTTCCTCTTTAGACACATCCACACATATCCAGTAAAGTGAGCTTTTGCCAGTGTCCTAATACCAGAAGCCTTCTCTTCTGATGAAATCTCCAAATCAGACAAGTGCTCAGAGAATCCTACAATTGGATGAAATTGCATAATATATACAAAACAAAGGAAACGGTCTCAAGTCAGAGCATCTAGAAGACTGGAGTTCAAATTCTTCCTCTTATACTTGCCACTGTATGTGTGACTGTGGGGTAATAATACCTAGAATTTGAAGCCTTTTGTATATATGTTAGCTAGGTGTTATTATCCATGAGAAGCTAAGTGGGACAGTTGAAAGAATTCTGGACCTGGAATCAGGAAGGATCTGAATTCAAATTTGACTTCAGACACTTACTAGCTGTATGACCCTCTTTGCCTCTGTTTCCTCATCCTCCAGAAGGAAATGCCAAACTATTCAAGTGTCTTTGTCAAGAAAACCCCAAATGGATATGATAGGGAATGTAGACTCTAAACAGTCACCCTAGTGCAATTATCAATAATATGGAAATAGGTCTTGATCAATGATACATGTCAAACCCAGTGGAATTGCATGTTGGCTATGGGGTTGGGGAGGGAGGGTTTGAGGGGATGGAAAGAACATGAATCATGTAACCATGGAAAAATATTCTAAATTAATAAATTAAATAAAAATGTTTGATTAAAAAAAACAAATATTGTCACAACAATTTGGACACTACTGAAACAAATGGACAAAAAAAACCAAAACACAATGTTATTTACATTTTATAGATGAAAAAATTGAAACAGAGGGTCACAGAGCCAGAAAGTATGTGAGGCAAGATTTAACATAAGGTCTTTATCATTCCACACTCTGGGCTCTATCTACTTGTATCGCACAGCTACTTCCATCACAATCTTTCTGGACCTCAGTTCTTCTTCCCAGTACAATTAAGGGGTTGAGTTAGATGGCTTCTGAGGTTTCTTTTAGTTCCAAAGCTATGATCTTATGAGCCTTTGAACTCAAATCTTGCATGCTTAACCTGATCCTCCTCAGCTGGCTCTACTGGAATCGGTTCTTGCTTTTGGAGAAACCATGAATGTGAAATAGGAAAGATCCCTCAACATCCTACCTTGTTACTTATTCCTAGTGCTGCTCCCCAGCCCTAATGCCTTTCACCCCAATCCTTCAGCTTCTATTTGCCTGAATTTGAATTTTCTGTCCATACGAGGTGATAGTTGGCCACCAAATGGGGAAGGAGAGAACTATCAGAACTGGGGGCTAGACTGGTCCAACCTGGAACTGGAATATCTAGAATGGCAGGCCTATAACACATCCCAACTAGAGTCCTAACGATTTGGGAAGGTAGAATGGTGCATCTATGAGTCTGTAGAAGAGTGCACAAGTTAACATCTGAAGTCCAAGTAGCTAGCCTAAGTAGGCATTACCCAGCCCAAGCCAATCAAAGGAATGGGCAGAGATGTAATTAGGTAAAGACAAATTTTAAAAAATCATGATCCAGGAGATAATTCTTGTAGAAAACAAAATATAGAAGAGTTAGAGTTTATAGCTATGTGTTAGGGTTTAGAACTCAAAACAACTAAGTCCTGAATATCTAAAACCAAATATTTCTATCATCTCCAGGAGGCTAGGGGCAGGGAACAAATTCCCTAAACCTTAAAAAAGAAAACCTGCTTCTTGCTTTTCCTAATAACTTACTTGATTCATCTAATGGCACTACCATTCTCCAAGATACCATAGTTAGAAACCTTAGACATCTTCAACTCTTCCCCCATCCAATCCATTGCTCTACTAAGTGACACAATGGAACACTGGGCCTGAATTCAGAGAAGACTGAGTTCAAATCTAGCCTTGGATCCTTAGTAACCTAGTAACCCTAGGTAAGCCATTTAACTTCTGTCTGCTTCAGTATTCTCAACTGCAAAATGGAAATAATTTCAACCTTCCTCCCAGAGTAGCTGTGAGAATAAAATGACAAAAACGAAGAAGAATATCATAAAAGAACAGTGTAAAAGAGGGCTAAGGAAGAGATAGATTAGAACTGAGAAAAGGCCATAATATTTAGCAATGAAAAAGTCATTTGGTGACATCTTAGAGAACAGTTTCCCTAGGATATGGAGTTAGAAGCCAGACTGAAAGGAGTTGATAGACGTAGATAATGTATTAATTTTTCAAGAGCAAGCACAGAAGCCAATGAAGAAAAAAGTGATGAGCCAGAAATCCAGTATAGTGCCACAAAAAGATGAGAGAATTTTCAGAGGATTGCCAAAAACATCAAATACAGGAAAAGGTTTATTGTGTGCTATAATAAGAAATAGCATGCCAGAGTGGATTGGGAAATAGCCCTCATAAGCAAGAAGAATCTGGGCTGGTTTCAATGCCACCTCTAACATACAGTGGCTATATAACCCAAGACAATTCATTCTAAACAAGTCTTTAAGACCATAAATTGCAGAGAAGGTACCAATTTGTTTTGGTAGAAGGAATTTCCTTGCCTGGGAGTTCCCTGTAATTAATACAATCATATGTGCGAGCCCAATCTACATTTTTTTTGTAGTGTTGAAGAGAAGGAGGAACAAGAAAAGGTCAGTGACTATGCTAAATAGCAGTTCACTGGTCATCATTGAGAAAGCAAGTTTCAGTGACCTGGTAGGTATGAGAAGCTTTTAGAATTGTTGAGCAAATACGTGAGTGACGAGGAAGCAGAGAGAACATAGACTTCCCTTCCAGAAGTTTGGCAATCGAAGGATAAGCAACAGGATGTAAGCTCAAGTCAGTTTACAGAATGTAAGGATGTTATTTTCTAGGATAAGGGAAATTAGGGCACATTTATAGAAGAGGAGGAAGGTGTCATTGATGAGGAGATAGATCCTCAGAGCTGGAAGAGACTTCAGAGGTTCATCTAATTCTAGTTGTACCTGAGCAGGAAGCCTTTCTACATCCTCAGGAAGCAGACACCAGTTAGAGGCTAGTGTTGAGGATTACACTACCTCCCATAGACCATTTCACTTTCTGAAAGTCCTAATGTTGGAAGTTTTTCCTTATACTGAGCTGAAATCAACCATTCTGCAACCTCAACACATTGCTCTTATTTAGGCCCTCTGGAGTACAGAAAAAGAAAAGGGAATAACTGAGGAAGCAAAGAATGACACGGAGGAGGCCAAAGGACTTAATCTGATTGGGGTAGGGGAGGATGTGAATTTCAGACTAAGAATTTTGTACCGAATTCCAAAGAAAACAATGGGAGAAGAATATTTTCATAATTCTTTGTGTAGAAATTTTTTAATATTTTACTTCTCAGTTAACCAACCTTCATTTTATCTTCTTCCCATCCCACTCCTCCCCAAATTTGGAAGAAAAAATAAAGAAAAGAAATCTTTGAAATAAATTATACATAGTCAAGTAAAACAAATTCCCATCTTGTCCATGTCTAAAACCGTAATGTCTCATTCTGTTTCTTGAGATGTCACCTCTCTGTCAAAAAGTGGGTAGCATAGTTCATCTGGAATCATGGTTGGGCACTGCACTGCTCAGAGTTCTTAAGTATATCAAAGTTGCTTAAGATAACGTTTATGATGTGCACTGTATTTAAATGTGATTCTAAGTGTTTGAAGGCATTGAAAGCTAATGAAATTGAAGATGGCAGAGAGGGAGGGAGGGAGGAAATTTAAAGTAGCTCAGGTGGTCTTTAGTACGTCTCCAGGGGTCAGGAAGGGAATGATGACATTGTCAAGCTTCCTATGAGGCTTCCTTCACAAAGGCAAGTCACTGTGTTTCTTCCCCCAGGATACCAGCGAGGGGAGGTGTGTTTATGCTTTCCCTATCTCTAGGTATCATGAGCACTATGGTTCCACTTGGTAGCTCCACTGGTTGGATGTCAATCATCTGATATTAAGTATCTGTAATGAGATTCTCCTGAGACAGTTTAGAACTGTATCTCTGCTCTGGTATCAGTCTAACAGATGATGTGGGGATGGAACATAGGGGAGACACTTGAGAGCCACAGATATAATCAATTTGAGGATAGAAAGAAGGGGTTATTCTAGGTTTTTCAGTTATATCCTTCTCTCTAGGAAGAGCCTCAACACCTTGGACATTGCATCACTTGGTCTCACTATTTGTTCTTTTCGTTTACCTACTATACTTAGTTTTGTCTGAGCAATGACATTTTGGCTCTATTCCCATAGACTCCTTGAAAAATTCCCTTACAAATTCAGTCTTGAAGGAAGTGCCGGTGTAAAAGTCCACTTAATTCTACCATTCCTTCCAAGCAATAGCATGATGAAAATATCACAGGAAATTTTTTGCACACTGCATGAAATACTAGTTCCTCCCTTTTCCATCTTTACCTTACAACATATTGACATCCCTGATGACACCATGGTTTAAAGTACAGAGTCCCTCCAAGAAAGGAGATCAGTGGAGACCAAGAAAAATCCTGACCCGTTATCACAGAAAGAATTTTTATCTAATTTAATCATACTTTCCCAAATACTCCCCCTTTCTTTTGGCTTCATTCTTTCCCCCAATCAGACTCTCTTTAAACAGCTGGACTGCAACAGCACATTAATTAGTTCATTCCATTACCTCTTAAATAAGCAGGCTGTCACCACAGCATCTAATAAAAAAAAAACAGAATTAAAAAGCAGAGATATTTGAAGTTCAGAAAAGGCAGAGAATATCAAGATAAGAAGGCAAAATAAAGTCTAGCTTTCTCTGAAGATCAGATTTCGAAAAACCCTGAAACAATACCCTGAAAAAATACCCTGAAACAATAACAATCCCAGAAATGAAGAAGGCTTCTGAGTTATTGATAAAGCCATGGACTTTACTTAGTATGAGTCTTTCAGTCCTGAGCCTTAGAGCTTTGCACAGTGCCTGGGAAATAGTAGGTGCTATATAAATTCTCTTTCCCTTTCCCTTTCCTCTTCTCTTCCTTTCCTGCCCCATTCCTCACTCAGGACCCATTTTCTCTTACTGAATGAATTTTTATAAGCTTAGTTGTTTGGTATCATAATGTGGAGCAATTTAGAAATAGCAAAAGGAGGTGGTTATCTGAGCTGGCTGAAAACACATTTGTAGCAATAACAATTACTGAAAGGGAGAATAGGAAGCAGGGTGTGAAAGGGAATATTTTATTCCCTTTGTCTATTTTAAGTTAAACAATCAAGAACTTAAAGTATCTCTACTTAACACTTAGTAAGTCACTAACAAAGAAAGTTCACACCCTAGTACTGCCCCTCACATCCCCACCAGTGCTGGGCAAATTGAAAGGCTGTGATTGATTCCTGAGATATGAGGAGAGCTGATGGGTGGAGAAAACTCTATATAAGCGGGAGCCTAAAAGAGATTTGGTTCTTCATTCTTAGTGGCTCCTAGCCTTGGGAGTGTGAGCTCTGGTGGGATTCTTGGCAGTCTTGACCTCATGTGTGCTGAAGGATCTTGGTGATTTTCAGCATCTTTTGGCTCTTTGGATTTTGGCTTGCTCACATGGACTTTAGATTCTGGTGAAGATTTGGCTTCCTACATTGGAGTCTTAGGCTGAAGAGGGATGCTTATTTTGGTGAGACTCATGCCTCCCTGGTGTGAGAGACTGCCCTTTGAGGCTCAGTCTCTTCCATCAGTTTTTGGTTGTTGGAACATTCTCATTTGTGTTCTGGAGGCACTAGGTTTAGGACTTAGGGTATTTTTAGCTAGGCAATATTTTCTACCTCCTTCCTATATTTCCCACTTTAATATCTCTACCTTGCTGTAAACAAAGCTACTAAACATTTTTATTTGACTCATAGAGTAACTTTAATTTTTATAAATGGTGACCACAACAACCTTTTATAACTTATAAATTTAGTCAAACCATGTTTAACCCTTACAAGGATATCACATCAGTACAAAAAGGAATTACAGTGAAGCTAAAGGTGAACTTATCAAACCATTACTTCTAATGTCTCTGAATCCATAAATTCAAACTGTCTTCCCCTGGTCTATTAAAGCAAGTTGGTTAACTTTCCAAGAATCTGCTTCTACTTGTACTTTGTGAATGTACCCTGACTAATTTGTCTCCTTGCAATTTTCTTCACCCTGAAGCAGAACCACACCTGTTTGGACTGCCACACATTCATCTAAAGTACTAGGCGTTGTTTGCCTTATCTTGTAAAATATTGAATGTAATTAGGAATCTCCACTTCAAAAAGAGTTAGTCAAAGTGGGAAGGAAGAGAGGGCAAAGAGTGGGAGTCTATAGAATTAACAGAATTATATGTCGGAAGGCATAAAAGCAGCTATCTAATCCAATCCATACTCTCTAAGAAATTCCACAGTACCCAAATCCAATGAATGATCATCAAGGCTCTACCTGAAGGCCTCTAACAAGGTAGAATCCACAATACCCATTCAACCTTTGATGTTTTTAATTATTAGAAAGTTTTTCCTCTTCTTAAGTCTAAATTTCCTTTTATGAAATAGCTTCCCACAGTTCCTAGGTTCCCCCAACCTTAGAGACAAAACAGAATTAGCCCCTTTTTCCTTTTACATGATAGCCTTTCAAATACGTGACCATAACTATCATGTCCCAACTTCCCCAAACCCTATCTTATCTCCTCTGGCCTAAAATCTCTATTTTCCTTAACTGATCCTCACATGAAATATGCTTGAGGCCTTTTGACATCCTGGTTGCCTTCTTCTATAGAATGGGTAGCTCACCAATGTCCTTCCTCAACTATGGAGCCCAAGATTAAATACGGTACTCTAAATGTCTATCTACAGTGGAATTATCACTTCCTTATTTCTAGAAACTCTGTCTTTTCATGTAACTGAAGATTAATTTAGCTTTTTTTTTTTTTTGGTTGTCACATCACAGTGCTGACTCATATTGAACTTAGAGTCCACTAAAATCCTCATGATCTTTTTTTGGCCAAACTGCTGTGGAGCCATGCCTTCCCTATCTTGTACTTATGAAAGTGATTTCTTAAATCCAAGCATAAGATATTATATTTATCCCTCTCAGCTTTGCATCACATGCAAATGTGATAAGCATGCTATCTGTGACTTTTTACAAGTTATCAATAAAAATATTCAACAGCCTAGAGCCAAGCATAAATTCCTCAAGCACTCCCTGGAGACCCACTGCCAAGCAGCCATAGAACTATTAATGAACCAGTTCAGCATCCATATTTGTGCTCTTTATGGTTCATATATTTCCATATTTTCCATAGGAATCACATGACATTTTATCAAATGTTTTTCTAATACCTAAGTAAACTTGGTCTGCATCATTTCTCTGATCTTCCATTTTAATAACTTCATCAAGAAAAAAGAAAGAAAGAAAGAAATTAGACCACGATGGCTTTTTATGATCTTCATTTTCTTGTCTAAATATTCATTAATTATCTCTTTAGCATCAGTTCCTTTATTTTACCAGTAACTGAAATCAAACTCACTGACTTTAGAGTTTCTCTTCCTTTCCTTTTCTTTTTTTTAATTGGAACAATGATTGTCCTTCTCTTGTCTATAGTACCTTCCCTTGTTCTCCATAAGCTTTCAAATATTACTAACAGGATTTCAGGAATCATGTCTGCCAGTTCTCTCAGTTGTGTCATAATATGGTAATTCAAATGGGCCAGGTAACTAAAACTCATTGTGAGCAGCTAAGAGCTTTCATTAGCTCTTTAATTAACTTGGGTCCTAGCTCCCTAGTAGCCATCTTTGTTCCATCCTTTCCTATGCAAATGCCATTCTTCTTCACTGAAAAAACAAAAGCCAAGTGAAAACTGAATAGCTCTGCCTTCCTTCTGCCATGAGATATCATTTTCCTATCCACCCTAAGCAGCATCCTATCCCTTCTCTGATCTTCCAATTTATACCCAATGTAGTGTTACGGGGGGCTCTTTCCTCCAATATAGCTTTATAGGGAAGGGAACCTTTTTATTGTCAAAACAAAGATTTAAAGGAGAGATGAAGAAGATCTTTTAAAAACAGGCTTAATGAAAATAGTGGAAAATGACATCTGATAATATGACCTTATGAGAAATAACAGAAAAACAAAAAAGCAGTATGTTAAGTACAGTATGTGCTGTATGTTAAAGTAGAGCAAAATAGCAGATATTCATAATGACAGCCACAAGCCATCAAAAGATTAGATTATGCTTTTCTCCTCTCTTTAAATAGGCAGAGAAGTATATAATACATTTTGACGGTTTTCCAGTCAAAATGATTTTTAAATGTTTTTTAAGGTTTTGTGGCTAAAAGGAATAAATTTTAATTATCTGGAAAATTCCAATATGAAAAGTAACTCACCTATCAACAGTGCTGGCCAAATTCAATATTACTGTTAGGATTGTAGACACAGTGAAAACATTATAGATTTTTAAACAAAATGAAAATAATGTTCTACCAGCTAATCAATGTCACCCAAAGTACAAATTTGACTAAAACTTACTCTAATGAGCAATGCATAACATGAAACTATTTGGAGAGGCAAGAGGGACCAATGTTTAACTGTGGGCCTGATGTTATTTTTTAAAAAAACTGTAATAATATCCCTTTTTCATGTAGCAATAATGTTCTTTTTTTCTATTAAACACATTCATTCCTCTTCCCCACCAAAGTCTTTCAGGAGGATATATACAATTAAAATATCACAAATCCACAAAAGGAAATTTTGAAAGAGCAGCAAGTCAGACATTATGGCATCATTAACTAATAATTACAAAGGGAAGGAACCCTGGAAAGATTTACTCCTTTTATTATTTCTTACAATGTACTCTTCTTTTGTTTTCATGTATGCCTTTCCATAGTCCAATATCTTTTATCACTATTGTTGGGAAGAAAAAAAAAAACTTAGAAGATAAAAACATGGGTTTAAAACCAATGGGTCACCATTGTCTATTTTGCACATTAAAAGTGGTAGTGCCGTGTCAGACTCCACAGTGTATGGCCAGATGAGATTGACAACTTTGTTCTCTAATTCAGAATCAGTGTTTCTAGGGAAATCTTGTGGATTTTACTCTTTATACAATCATTCCTTCTTGTTTCAAGCATGATTTCATTCTGAATCCCTCAAGAGATAATAGGAACCAACACTCTTGTAGAGGTTGGGATTACTAGGTGTAGAGCATTGTATATTATGTCATACATTATTCCATGTATTGATTAGTTTTGTTGGATTACTTTTCCTTCCTAAATTCCTAAAAAGAATTTACAGTAAAGCCTGTTTTCATGAGTTGTGTTGACAACTCTAATAAAACAATCATCTGGCTAAAGAATTGTTAAAGTATTCAGGCTGTTCAGGGTCAAGGTTAAAGAAAATTAGGTCAATGGAAGGGTGATGATAGCTTTTGACCAAAGGGTCTCAGTTAATTTCAGTCCCCCAGAGGTCAAATCATTCCAAGTCATTTGGCCTTCTTCATACAATACTGGTTGTTATTACCAGGTTACTCAGAAATGTCTGAATTTAGAAATCAATCTATAGACCGTCTGCCAAGAAGAAGACTTTTTATAGGGAGAAATCTGTATACCTGATCATCTGTGGTAGCTTTCCTCAACAGTTTTGAATCGTTTCATATTCTTATGTCTGGCAATCACCATTCTCCCAGTTGCCAAGACCTAAAATTCTGAGTTCTAAATCTTGACTTCTCTCTCTTACCCACTCCACTTCTAATCAGTCAAATTCTGTCCATACTGCCTTCCCAATTTCTCTATATGATCTGACACATCCTGTCCATGATTCCATTCACCACCCTCAATCAGACTTATGTTATCTCTTGTTTGGGCTGCTGAAATACAGGCTCCTGACATATCTTCCTACCTTGCATGTCTCTTTTATCAAGTCCATTTTACATATTACTAGCAAATTGATCTTCCCAGTGCAGAGATTCAATTGAGTCATTGTTTGAAAACTCTGCCTACCAAATGATGTCTGAACTCCTAAGTTTATAAATAACATTTATGTCACTCTATGAATTGACACCAACCTCTCTTCCAAGCCCTACTTTACACCATTCCTCACTGTTTACCATACATTTTAGCCAAATGTGTAATTCTTCTAGCATGCCTTATCATATCATGTCTCCATACTTTTGCTCCAGCCATCTAGAATGCCTTCTCTCTCATCTCCACTTACTGAAAACCTACCTATCCAGCTTAAATCCCACCTTTTCCATAAAGCCACCCTGATTTTCCCAGCCCAAAGTGATTTCTCATATCCCTGGGCTCCCATAGAACTTTGCCTCTTAATGTACTATTTTGCACCACAGTATTTGTATTTATCTTTATTACAAGGTTGTAAATTCCTTGAGAAGAAGGAAAGTATTCTCTTTATCTCCAGGATCAAATATACAATTCTTTGGTTCTTAAAGTTCTTCATAGCCTGGTCCCTCTTGCATTTCCAATCGTTTTACACCTTATTCCCCACCACATACTATACAATCCAGTGACACTGGTCACCCAGCTGTTTCTAGCATAAGAAATTCTATCTCCCAACTCCATGTATTTTTACTGGCTGTCCCCCATTTCTGGAATTCTCTCTCTCCTTGTCTTTGTCTCCTGGCTTCTCTGGCTTCATTCAAGATTCAGCTCAATTCCCAACTTCTTTTTAAAAAAATAGCTTTCCCTTAATGATTGTGCCTTCCCTCTGAAACTGTCATTGACTTATTCTGTATATATATATATATATATTTATATATATATATATATATTATTTGTATATAGCTGTTTGCATATTGTCTCTCCCATTAGACTGTGAGCTCCTTGAGATCAAGGTACTATTTCAGCCACTCAGTATAGCATCTGGCACAACAATTGTGCTCAATGATTTGACTTGACTTCATTGGTCTATGCCTTACATTATCTCAAGCCCTACCTTCTTTCTTCCTTTCTTTCTTCCTTTCTTCCTTTCTTCCTTCATTCCTTCCTTCCTTTCTTCTTTTCTCTCTTTCCTTCCTTCTTTCTTTCCTTCTTCCTTCCTTTCTTCCTTTCTCTCTTTCCTTCCTTCTTTCTTTCTTCTTTCTTTCTTTCCTTCATCCTTCCTTCCTTCCTTTCTTTCTATCTTTATTTCTTTCTTAAAAGATATTTTTCCATGTTTACATGACTAATTTTCTTTCCCTCCCCTCTTCTCTCCCCTCTCCCAGAACCAACAAGCAATTCCACTGGGTTGTACAAATGTTGTCACTTGATACCCATTTCCATATTATTTATTTTTGCTATAGAGTGATTTTTTAAAGGTCTAAACCCCAAATCACATACCCATATATACATGTGATAAGTGATGTCATGTTTTGCTTTTGCATTTCTACTCCCATAGTTCTTTCTCCCAATGTGGATAGCATTCTTTTCCATAAGTTTTTCAGGAGTGTCATGGCTTGTTGCATTGCTACTATTAGCAAAGTTATTTACATTAGATTGTTCCACAATGTTTTACTTTTTTTATATAATTTTTATTTTTTAGAAAAGTTAACATGGTTACATGATTCATGTTCTTACTTTCCCCTTCACCACCCAACCTCTTCCCCCTCCTCCATAACTGATGCTCATTTCCCCTGGTTTTAACATGTATCGTCAATCAAGACCTATTTCCAAATTGTTGATAGTTGCATTGGTGTGGTAGTTTTGGGTCTACATCCCCAACCATGTCTGCCTCAACCCATGTATTCAAGCAGTTGCTTTTCTTCTGTGTTTTCACTCCTGTAGTTCTTCCTCTGAATGTGGGTAGCATTCTTTTCCTTAAGTCCCTCAGAATTGTCCTGGGTTATTGCATTGCTGTTAGTACAGAAGTCCATTTCATTTGGTTTTATCACGGTGTATCAGTATAGTGTACAATGTTCTTCTGGCTCTGCTCCTTTCACTCTACATCAATTCCTGGAGGTCATTCCAGTTCACATGGAATTCCTCCAGTTCTTTATTCCTTTGAACTGTGAAAATTAAATTAAGTCTACACTGCCCATCTTTAGATTTAATCACCAAAGGTGAGAGTACCTTCTAATTCTGGGAGGTCCTAACCCACGTGGGCTAGAGTGAGTAACCAATCAGAATTGAGGCACCACCCCCTATGCTTCCTATGAGAAAGTGTCTGTTGTGATTGGACATGCAAGCTAAGGGAAGGCACTGGAAGTGATATATATGTGACCCTTTTGAAAGAGGAGAGGAGTGAGGCTACGACTGTTTTGGTGAAGGGGAACTGAGGGAGCTTTGCTGGTTTGTGACCTAGACTGTTCCATGTGGGTAAGTTAGGCTGACTCTCTTTCTCTTCCCTTGGCATTTCTGGAGGCTCTACCCTCAGGGAGGCCTCTCTTGCCTTTCTAATTGTAAAAGGCCTTGTGGATAGAAATCTTGTGTAATTAACCTCTGTGTACCTCTGCTGGGTCTCTAACTTCTTACCTGGTCCAGGCCAGAGTTCACTCTCTCAATTTCCCTACTTTCAACCTTCCTAATTGAAAATAAACTTCCATAAAAGTCAATTTTGTTGACATTATTCTTAATTGAGGATTGATAATAGTTCAATCCTCTGACGACCATCTTTTAATATATTGAACCCATAAAACCCCTTTTTCCCCCTTACAGAGCACAATAGTATTCCATCCCCAGCATATACCACAATTTGTTCAGCCATTCCCCAATTGAAGGGCATACCCTTGCTTTCCAGTTTTTTTTCCACCACAAAAAGCGCAGCTATAAATATTTTTGTACAAGTCTGTTTATCTATGATCTCTTTGGGGTACGAAGCCAGCAATGCTATGGCTGGATCAAAGGGCAGGCGTTCTTTTTTCTTTCTTTTTTTTTTAAACCCTTGTACTTCAGTGTATTGTCTCATAGGTGGAAGATTGGTAAGGGTGGGCAATGGGGGTCAAATGACTTGCCCAGGGTCACACAGCTGGGAAGTGGCTGAGGCTGGGTTTGAACCTAGGACCTCCTGTCTCTAGGCCTGACTCTCACTCCACTGAGCTACCCAGCTGCCCCCAGCAGGCATTCTTTTATAGCCCTTTGAGCATAGTTCCAAATTGCCAGCCAGAATGGTTGGATCAGTTCACAACTCCACCAGCAATGCATTAATGTCCCAATTTTGCCACATCCCCTCCAACATTCATTACTCTCCCCTTCTCTCATTTTGGCCAATCTGCTAGGTGTGAGGTAATACATCAGAGTTGTTTTTATTTGCATTTCTCTAATTATTAGAGATTTAGAACACTTTCTCATGAGCTTATTGATACTTTTGATTTCTTTATCTGAAATTGCCTATTCATGTCCCTTGCCCATTTATCAATTGGGGAATGGCTTGATTTTTTATACAGTTGATTTAACTCCTTGTATATTTGAGTAATTAGAACCCTGTCAGAGTTTTTTGTTATAAAGATTTTTTCCTAATTTGTTGTTTCCCTTCTGATTTTGGTTGCATTGTTTTTGTTTGTACAAAAGCTTTTTAATTTAGTATAATCAAAATCATTTATTTTACATTTTGTAATTTTCTCTAAGTCTTTCTTGGTTTTAAAATCTTTTCCAGAGATCTGATGAGTATACTATTCTGTGTTCACTTAATTTTCTTATAGTTTCCTTCTTTATATTCAAGTCATTCACCCATTCTGAATTTCTTGGTGTAGGGTATGAGATGTTGAACTAAACCTAATCTCTCCCATATTGTTTTCCAATTTTCCCAGCAGTTTTTCTCAAAGAGTGGATTTTTGTCCCAAAAGTTGGGCTCTTTGGGTTTATCATACACTGTCTTGCTGATGTCACTTACCCCAAGTCTATTCCACTGATCCTCCCTTCTGTCTCTTAGCCAGTACCATATTGTTTTGATGACTGCTGCTTTATAGTATAGTTTAATATCTGGTACTGCTGGGCCCCCTTCCTTCACATTTTTTTTCATTATTTCCCTTGATGTTCTTGATCTTTTGTTCTTCCAAATGAACTTTGTTATAGTTTTTTCTAATTCAGTAAAGAAGTTTTTTGGTAGTTTGATAGGTATGGCACTAAATAGGTAAATTAATTTGGGTAGAATGGTCATTTTTATTATGTTAGCTTGTCCTATCCATGAGCAATCTATGGTTTTCCAATTGTTTAGATCTAGTTTTAATTGTTTGTTAAATGTTTTGTAGTTGTTTTCGTATAATTCCTGTGTTTGTTTTGGTAGATACATTCCTAAGTATTTTATATTGTCTAGAGTGATTTTAAATAGTGTTTCTCTTTCTACCTCTTGCTGCTATGATATGTTGGAAATATATAGAAATGCTGATGATTTATGTGCATTTATTTTGTATCCTGCAACTTTGCTAAAGTTGTTGATTATTTCTACTAGCTTTTTAGTTGATTCTCTAGGATTTTTTAAGTAGACCATCATATCATCTGCAAAGAGTGATAGCTTAGTCTCCTCCTTGCCTATTTTAATACCTTCAATTTCTTTTTCTTCTCTAATTGCTACTGCTAGTGTTTCTAGTACAATGTTAAATAATAGAGGTGATAATGAACATCCTTGTTTTCATGCCTGGTCTTGTTTTACTTTCTGTATACAATGTTCTTCTGGTTCTGCTCATTTTACTCTGCGTCAGTTCATTAAGGTTTTCCCAGTTCATATGGAAAGCTTCCAGATCATCAGTCCTTATAGCCCAATAGTATTCCATCACCATCATATACCACAATTTGTTCAGCCATTCCCCAAATGATAGAAACCCCTCTCATTTTTCATTATTTTGCCACCACAAAGTGTGAGACTATGAATATTTTTGCGCAAGTATTTTTCCTTATTATCTCTTTAGGTACAAACCCAGCAGTGGTATTACTGGATCAAATACTATACATTCTTTTAAATCCCTTTGTGCATAATTCCAAATTGCCCTCCAGAATGGTTGGATTAATTCACAGTTCCACTAGCAATGCATTAATGTCCTGATTTTGCCACATCCCCTTCAACATTTATTATTTTCTCAAGTCCTACCTTCAACATGACTTTTGAAATGCTGGCTGAATGAAAGACTAGCATTTCTTTAGAATAATTCATTGTACCATGGGATAGTTTAAGAAATGGAGATGATAGGACCAGATTGAACCAGAGGGAATGTCAGTCATCTGTTCTAAACACTTGATTCTGTAATTGAGGAACAGAAAAAGAGGTGAAATGTGATCATTAGCCTCATGAAGAGTTAAAATCCAGAAAAAGGATGTTGACTGAACCTCGTCCTGGTCAGACTACTTTAGTTATAAATGCCATTTTTGGGTGGAAGGAATTGATAACTGAAGGGCATGCAGAGGACAGTGACCAAGATCATGAACCCAATCCAAATCACATTGTTGGGTAAAAAGGTTAGGGAGAGATGAGGGTCCCAGTCTCAATGGGTTCAGCTAAGTTGTGTCTCATTGCTGGATGGGTAGTAATGACAATAGCTAATATTTATCTTAAGGTGGATAAGAAAGTCTGATCCAACCAAGGCTTGGCCTTACAAAGGCTGGTCCAAACATTATTCAAAGATATGTACAAGAATTTAACATAATGGTAATAATAGTCCAGGCATGATCTTGAAGACCCTAACCCAAATATTATAATCCCAACAAATTTATTCCTGGTAGATTTAAAAAAATTTACTAGCAATAGAAATTGCATTTACAGTATAAGCAGAAAGCCCAAGCTAATAAAATGCAGCTCAGACTTTCAAAGTATAATACACTGAAAGGATTATTATCACTTCTCTATTTCTCTGTTTACCTAAAAAGTTAATTTTAATGATTTTTCATTTGCTACTTTGCCTCTTTTATTTCACTCTCTTCCATTTGGTATTTGGCACCCTTCTGAAAACTGGCAAAATTTGTCAGCAGTCACTAACAATAATTCTTGAGTGGGTGGCAAGAATATTTAACATCTGGTGTTTGACAGTCCCCACTGTACAGCATGTTAAACTATAATGTAATACACAAAGGAGAATTCACTCCATTCTGTTTTCCCATGACCCTAATGGTGGAAAATTCTTTAAAATAGGCAAAAGATTCCTTTCATTTTCAGATAATATTCAAGTTTTCTAAGTAAAATACAAAAGGAGAAGAGTAAAATAATTTGATCATTGGTCATTGCTTCCTTCAAAAAACATTTATTATTTATTA
This sequence comes from Gracilinanus agilis, assembly GCF_016433145.1. Lineage (NCBI taxonomy): Eukaryota > Metazoa > Chordata > Mammalia > Didelphimorphia > Didelphidae > Gracilinanus > Gracilinanus agilis. Next base: position 81,892,364 of record NC_058133.1, on the reverse strand, counting down.
AAGACCTTACTATGTGTATGCATTGTGCTAGGTATTGGAGGACTTACAAAGACATGGCCCTCATTGTCATGGGCATTATAGTCTAATAAAGGGGAAAAATACTTATATAGAATCTATTATGTACCAAATGCTGTGCAAAGTATTCTTTCAGATATGATCTCATTTGATCATCACAACAACTCTGGGAGATAGATGCTATTATTATCCTCATTTTACTGCTGAGGAAATTGAGGCAAAAAGAGGTGCAGGGTCACACATCTAGTAAGACCTGAAGTTGTATTTGAACTCAGGTTTTCCTAACTCCAGGTCCCACTTTCTATCCACAGAACCACCAGCTACCTCAAAAGATGACACAAGAGTGCCATAAGTAAGTGATTTGATGACTATAAAGTTAAAAGGAATGTGAATCAGAATATAAGCATAGAAGAGAAGTATAATATCTTAACCTATGAGTCATTGGGAAGAAAGGATATAGAGTTCTTGAATCTTACTTGATCAGTTTTCTAAATACAAATGTCCCTTTCACATTGCTGGGGTTGAGGGTACAGCATCCCTTCAATCTGGAAAATCTACATAAAATTTTGATCCCCCCACCCTTTGAACCAGGGAAGATGTCTGAATTTTTTTCTTTTTCTTTTACAGGATATTTATAGCACTTTATTGTAAAATTTGGGCTAATTTTTTGGTCAGAAGCTATATGTAGGTTAACGTTAAGTAAAAATGCTGTATGGAAAAGAAACAAAAATATGAAATAAATATGAAAAAAATTTTAAATGAAATAAACTTGAGTAGAATAATGCTGAACATAATGTAAGGTAATATTATACATAACCATACAGACATTTTATACAGTTACTAAACTTTTAAAGATATCTCTGTGTCCTCTGTTGGCATTTACATTCTTTTCACAAACTTTTTACTTATTTTAACTTTTAAAAAGAAATTGTTTATTTTTACAGTATTAAAAGATGAACTATATTGATATCATATAATAACATGCATATATTTTATGCATTTCTGAGTTTCCAAACTTTTTCTGTGCCATCTGTTGGCCTTAAAGTGTTGTCTATGGCTTCTGCAAAACTCCCCAGAAATTCTCATTTAATTTCTTATGTTGATGCGATATACTGAGCCATAATGGGGAAAATTGTGATGTGGAGGGGAGTCCCCATATTCTTATCCCATCTCACCAGCCCCCTCTCTCTCATCTTCCTCTTTCCTTTCCCTCTTCTCTCTGATGAATATGTTAATGCATTCTTGTTTGGGTATGACTTATTATTTTATCAGTATAGGGAGCTATGACTCCAAGGCAGATCTCTACTTTCTCTTTCACAAGTGAAAATACACAGACAAAAGTCAAGCATCTCCCATACTTGTGGAGCTGATATTCTACAAATGAGCAAAAATACTCTAGAATTATGCCTAGAGGGTTATAAAAACGTGTATAGTCTTAGACCAATAATACCACTGCTGGGTCTATACCCCAACATAATAAGGGGAAAAGGAAAAGAACCTGTATATTCTAAAATATTTATAGCAGCTCTCTTTGTGATGGCAAAGAACTGGAAATTGAGGGAATGTCCATCAACTAGGGAATGGCTGAACAAGTTGTAGCATATGATTGTGATGGTATACTACTGCGCCATAAGAAATGATGAGCAGGTTAATTTTTAAAAATATGGAAAGATCGACATGAAAGCATAAAAGCAAAATGATATTGTATACAGCCACATAAATATGTCTGATGAATAACTTGTGAATGTCCACCTCCAGAGAAAGAAGTGATAAATAGAAACCTGAAAGACATACACACACACACACACACACACACACACACACACACACACACACACAAACACACATATATATGTATATATATACACATTTTTTTTTGGTCAAGTGATGCCTCCTCTAGTGCAGAGAGGGGAGGGAAAAAAGGAGATACCTGGGAGTTTTGAGGTAGCCAACAAACAAATTAATTAATAAAAAAGAAAGAAAAGAGAATGAGTAAATACAATATGAGAGGTATGTAAATACAAAATAATTTCAGAGGCAGATAGGGAGGCTTTAGGAACTATGGAGATCAGGATAGACCTTCTATATGCCAAAGTTCTTGAGCAGCAGCTCCTAGTTTTCCACAGCAGAAATGAAGAGGGAGCACATTCAAAGCATGTTCAAAGGCAATGAAATGAAAAGTGCAGTGTTGTCTAGAAGGAACAATAAGCAGACCAGTTAGAACAAAGAGTTCATAAAATGAGCAATGCACTGTAAGTGGAACTATAGACTAGAGACAGACTGTGAAGGGCTTGAAGAGCCAGATGCCATCAAGTCCTAGATTTGCCCTTCCAAGGACAATCTGAATAGCCATCCTTCCTCATAACTTTCTTTTTTTCCCTTTTGCTTTCATTTATAATGGAAATATTAATATTTATGATTCAGTAAATATGGTGATCATTTAATACAAGCCTCATATCTAAATTAGTAATAGGTAAATAATGTTACTAACTAGATCAAAACCTATAATTCTTAGGATGCTCCACTCTCTTTTCTATGATTTTCCCATTTCTATAATGCACAAAGGCCACCGCCATTTTGTATTGTAGAAGGGGCTTTGAGGACTGAGAGCCATTTTATAGCTTTCTTTGTTTCAGTAAAGACCATGCCCACAGAATTCATAATAGAAATTTTGTACCCCTGAACTACATCACCCAGCATCCCTTTCCTTTTCATCCCCAGGTTGTGTGCTTACATTGTATAGATAAAGGTGTGTGTGTTCCCACCCTCACTCTCTTCTCCCGTGACCATGACTAGGTTAGCTCCCTCTTCACTCTAGCTTTTTATTTTCCTTTACTTCAAGTTATTTTTAATAAACCTTTATAAAATATACTCAGAGTATTTGGATAATAATTTTTAATCTTACAGGACTGGTCCACTGGTAATATGCTTCTCACAGTTACCTAGACTGATCCTTGGACATCCAATACAGTTTATCACCAACACCATAGTTAGAGCCTTTCCTATATGGTAGAACTTTCAAGTATATATTCTATTGGTATAGTCCTTGAGGAATGACAGTCCCCACTATGCTAACTTCACATATGCCAGGCATTTTTAAAAAATACAAATGCCTAAAGAAAGCTGAATGCAGTCAACTGAGGCAATTAATTCTGCTGAACTTCAACTTCTGTTGTCTTAAAATTGAACCGTAACTTATGACCTTTTTTTTTTTTTTTAATCCTGGCAAGGACGCTGTTTCTCATTCTAATTTTTATTTCTGCCTCTTGCTCCTCAGCTCAACCTGCATGTGTTATCCTCAGGTTTCAAAACATTGCTATGACCTTCTTATTCTCAAACCAGAAAGACTCCAACTTGTTTCATGAAACAGTCTAAGCCCCCACCCATCAAAGGAACAGTCCTGAGACCATCGCTGGAGCAGGGCCCCAGAATAGGAACAGAAGCTATTTGCAAAAGGGCTGAGGGTGGAAGAACACAGTTAGAACTTAGATGGCATTTTAAGGTAAAATTTTCTCATTTGATCCTCACTAAGAAACCTTAAGGATGTGGTGCTATTTCTACCATTTTACAGATAAGGAAACTGAGGCTGACAGAAGCCAAAGTGATTGTCTAGAGTCTCACAGCTAGTAAATGTCCGAGCCAGGATTTGACTCCAGATCTTCTGATTTCAAGTCCAACATTCTAACCACTTCTCTACTTAGCTCCTTCTAGATATGTGTCATGGATGAGCTTCTGAGGCTCCAAAAGAAGGTATTTAAACTAAGTTCACACTGGATTCAAGGCCACTTATTTAATGCTCAGAAGGGCACTTCTTTTGGTTCAAGGTGTGTGAGGGAACTCTGGAATGTACAACAAGGTCAGCCTCAGCTGTCCACTATGTTTCTTATTTGTTTTGTGGGACCTTGCCTGTTACAAGAAGGAGTGAAGAGATCACACGATACATCTATTCCCTCCAAATGTTTTTGTGGGGTTCATAGCTGGACCTTGTGTCACTCTGTATCAAATCCATGGCATACCTCCAATATAGGACCTGAGCAGTGAGCCCGACTCCTAAAGATTCAGCCTAAGAGACCCTGATTTTCAATGCCTGACCTCCACCCCACATCAGTGATAAGTGTGCCTACTCTGTGCCAGGCAATGTTCTAGGCAAAAAGAGATACAAAACAAAAGTAAAACAGTCCTTGTTCTTGGGCAGCTTACATTCTACTTAAGGGTACAAAATGTTCTCACAATAAAACACAGAAATTATACAAATAAATTCAAAGTTTTTCATATAATTTTATGGGGCACTAAACATTCTCACATAGTTAAATACAGGATACATACACCATTAATTTGAAGTTATTTTGATCACTTTGTAAGGGCAATTTTTGTAGCTGGCCCCAAGACATTAATTAGGAAAATTAGCAAAGGACTCTTGAAGGAGGTGGAACTTGAAACTGAGACTTGAAAGGAGCTAAGTTTTCCAGGAGGCAGAGATGAGAAGGGATAGCATTTCAGACCTGGAGGACAGCTGGTACAAAAGCATAGATTACTGTAAATGGGGCACTGTAGAAAATAGGCTAGTTCGTCTGAAGTGTTAAGTGAATGAAGCGGAATGATGTACAATCTGCCTGAAAAGGTAGGATGGAACCACATTGGGAATGGCTTCCAATGCCAAACAGAAGAATTTACATTTTATACCAGAGGCACTAGAGAGCCACGGGAGTTTCTTAGAAAGGGGAGTGACATGGTTAGAACTGAGTTCTAAGCACATCAATGTGGAGGTTACACGGGCAATGGCTTGGAGAGGAGCAAAACTGGAGACAAGAAGAATGTGTCAAAGGCTCATTGAAATAACCCAGGAGATGTGGGGGGAGGGCAGCTGGGTAGCTCAGTGGATTGAGAGTCAGGCCTAGAGGGGGGGGGTGTCCTAGGTTCAAATCCGGCCTCAGACACTTCCCAGCTGTGTGACCCTGGGCAAGTCGCTTGACCCCCATTGCCCACCCTTACCACTCTTCCACCTAGGAGCCAATACACAGAAGTTAAGGGATTTAAAAATAAAAAAAAGAATGGAAATAACCCAGAAGAGGCATACTAAGAGCCTGGACTAGTGTGCTTTGGTGTGACTAGAGAGAAAGGGATGAACTAAGAGGTTTTGAGAAGGTAGAATTGACAAGACAAGGTAGCTGATTGGATGGGAGATGAATGAGGGTTAGGAATCAAAAATAATGCCTAGTTTGTGAACCTGGGTGATTCAAAGAATTGGTGGTGCCCTCAACAGAAATAGAAAAGCTAGGAGGCAGGGTAGGACAAGTCAATAAGCATTTCCTAAGAGCCAACTATGTGGCAAGCACTGGGCTAAGCCTGAGTGAGTTTAGGGGGAAAGATAATGCTTTTGGCTTGGAGCATTCTGATTTTGAGATACCTCTGAGATAACCAGAGAAAGATGTCCTACAGGCAGTTAGAGATGAGAGAATAAGGCATAGTAGAGAGATAAGAGCTGTTTTTATAGATTTTGTAGCCACCTGCATAGAAATGATAGCTGAATCCATGGGAACTGTTGAGATTCCCCAGAGGCATATTACATGACACACATTGCTTTTGAGATATGATCTCCTTGACCAATTTATTATCTCATAGGATTTTAACCTAGGGTGTCAATGTTTATGAACCTATGTCATGGTTAACAATTTAAAATAATAATTATCTACTGCCTATGTCAAACCAGCTAAGGGAGTCCTTCCTCAACCCTTTTTCTAAAGATGTTTGAATATCAGGCCAATAACTTTGAATATTATTTGAGGATCATCATAAGGGCCCAGTTAACCCCAAAAGATCTCATTAAAAATACTACCATTAGAATCTCCACTGGGTTAGGTCCATAAATACAGATCCTTGTCTCCAAATTAGGGGAATGCACATTTTACATTAGAAATAGGTCTTTTAGCTAGTCTGACATTAGTGTATCAACACACAGATTAGTTGATCAGATTAATGAGTTGAAGCCTGCCCCAGAGAGGAGGAGATATGTACAGATAAACTTCTATAAGAGATGGAAGGGAGAGGAGGAAGATAAATGGGAGAGAGTAAGAGGAAGCATGGTATCAACAAGAGAAAGGGAGATTGGGAAGCCTCAAGTGGGTTTGGGAGGGTCTGCAAGAAGCTGGAAAATGATGAAGACACCCCAATTTCATGTTTTACTTCTTGGACAGCTGAACTCTCCTGGATCCACACTCTTTCTCTGTCTCTCTCTCTCTCTGTCTCTGTCTCTCTGTCTCTCTGTCTCTCTCTGTCTCTCTGTCTCTCTCTATCTCTGTTTCTCTGTCTGTCTGCCTGTCTCCTCTCCTGCCTAACCATCCCTTTCACACTCATCCCACAAAAGAAAAATATTTCAGAAAAATCCTAGAAAACTCCAAGTACTATATCATCACCTGAGCTCTATTCACTCTTATTTTCATAACCACCAGTATTTCCTTTTAATTTTCTCCTAAGGCTCTTCATACCAGATGGCTAGCTAGTTCTTATTATAGCTAAGTAGGATTCAGCCAGATTGAAATAATCCCTTTATTGGTCATCACTTAAGTGATGACAGCCTGACTTTCAGCCCCAGACCCTTTCCTGTCCTTATCTCAATTCCAGTTTTTAGACAGAAGATCATCTTAAATTGATTGGTCTAAATTTTTTTAAGCATCATGAAATTGATGGGTTTTTCTTAGCTAGTTTGGAGGAGACCAAACAAGTTCCCAAGTGAATGATACTGACAATCAGTCTTTCCATCTTTTCCAAATGGGAACCTGGCAAAATCTCACAAATGGCAACCTGAAAGAAACAGTCATAACAAGGTAGGTGGAATCGCTGATCCTTTTTATATTATAACAATCCCATCACACAGTACCTGGGTTTGGTCCCCAGTAGGAGAGAGAGACAGAGACAAAGTGACAAAGACAGAGAAAGACAGAAAAACAGAGAGACAAAGACACAGACACAGACAGAGAGAGATAGAAAGACTGAAAGACAGAGAATTGGGGAGGACAGAATAAGGAACACGGAGTATATTCAACCCCCTAATCTTAGGAAAATTTCAACCTGAGTGTTTTGCAAGCTGACAAAGGGAGTCAATAGGAAAAGCTACTATTTCTCTAAGCCACTCCCACTGATTTTTGCCACTGATTCCCACAGAGGTCAAAGAAGTACCCAAGCATCCCGAGTTCATTTAGCTCTCAAATCTTGCTGACTTTGAAACAATAAGCAACATCCTCATTTTTTAAAAAATCTTCACTCACCTTTAACATACTAGATATTTTCATTACCTTCTAAGCTCCCCAGAGAAATTCTAGAATGTGTTCCAATTTTTCTTTCAGATTGGTCATGGTATAATTTTTCATTCATTATATTTGGTTTTCCTTTTCCCTTCTCCCTTAACATATTTTTTAAACATATAGGTTTAATCCCTCATCTTCATTTCCATTTTATGGTATAATTTCCTAAAATTCTAAATGACAGCCAATCACTGAAAGTACTGCCTGTAGTAAGCTCTCAAGGAGTCAGATTTACAGCCTCCTTATGTGTGTAAATAGAAATATACAGGTACCTCATGACACTTGATTTAAGTTGGAAGATTTAAAACTCCAAGTATTATATTTTATAAAGTTTATTAATAACCACTTGAAGTAGAAGAAATAAAAGAATAAAAGTAAAAGCCTGAGTAAAAGCCATGTGAAATTCTCCTGCCTGGCACACCCAACCTCCACAAACTGTGTTCCCGGGAAAAGAGAGAGGGCAGAGCTACACTCAAAATATACACTCCCTACATTAACAGGTAAGGTGAGAAAGAACATGGGAAGATGGGATTTAGAGTCCTGGGGAGCAAAATTCTAATTACACAAAGTCAAACACCTTCTCAATTTCCCCTAGGATAGCTTTAATTGGTTGATCAAAAATCATTTATTAAGCAGCAACTTTGTGCCAGGCACTGGGGATACAAATACAAAGAATGAAACTATCTTTACTTGCAAGGAACAGACCTTCTATACAGGAAACAAGAAGGACATATATAAGTAGATACAGAATAAACATAAAAGAATAAATATCAAATTATTAAAGCAAGGAATTTTAAGAGTTTGAGGAGGGGGGAATTAAAGGATTCATGTAAAAGACGAGGTTTGGCTTGTGTCCTAAAGGAAGAGAAGGTTTCTGTGAAGTGAAGGAGTGTTTCTCAGTCACAAGGGATAGCTGGTACAAAAGCACAGATGGATTCAGGGAACTTAGTATCCTGTGTGTGGAACAAAAAGAAGGCTAGTTTGAATGAATCATAAGTGGAATGATATCTAATAAGATGGGATAGCTAGATTGGGGTCAGATGTAGAAGGGCTTAAAAGACTAAATAGAGAAGGTTTTATTTTATTTTAGAGGAAATAAAGAGTACATTTTAAAAGAATGTGTCCACTTTTGTCCCTCATAAATGCTATTTTTTTGCTCATTATCTGATTACTTGACGCCTTAGCTTTGAAGAAGTGCATAAAACACAAGAAACAAACATTGTCTGATGATTCTGGCCAAGTCTAGCCCATGGCACCTGGCTTTCACATGGAGGACAATAATAATAAGTGGCATTTACATAGGATTTCAAAGTTTGTGAATCACCTGTCATATATTCATGCCTGAACCTCACAACCTGAAGTAGTTGTGACAGATGAGTGCCAAGAAACAACTATTCTTTGTAAATAGTTTTTACACAGCCAGACAAGGTATGAATTAATGTGAATGAGAGGATTATAGGGTCTTTGCCATTTTATGAAGACAAGTAATAGCATCCAAAAAATCCCTAGCAGTTGACTGAATCAGTCTTACCCTTCAAACCTATTACAAAGCTATGAGAATAACTTGGGGAAGCCACCATTTTGATGATTTCACTATGTGATAGCAATGGTTGGCTGCATATGCATCTACTAACACTAGACTAACTCAGAACATCTGACCTTAAACAGATAAAAATATATTGTATTGGCTTTCCAAACTTTACATAGTTTTCTGCCATTTGAGTGCTGGATTTTATGCCATGAACATTTTATTTCTCTCTTTTGGGGGTGAAGGGGGAGGTAAAACATGGATATTACTACAAGGAAATGGGCAAATTTTCTTTTTAGGAGCACACTTTACTGTCTATTAAGATAGTATTAAGACTTGAGAAATGGACTGTTTATTTTTTTTTAATACTTAATATCCAACATAGTAGTTCTTTGTCTCATTCTTTCCTTCCTGGCTAGTGTCAAGAAGGAGAATGCGCTGCTATGGGCTACCAAACTGGGGAGAGGCCTTGGTTACTCTTTTACCAGGAGGTGGCATGAAACCTGCCACTGTTTCGGTTGTGCCTATTTTTTCCTGCTTTTAACTTAAGGAGAATTGGACAGGCCTATAATTCTACGATCTTTAAAAGGGCAGGAGAGCAATTCACTAGAATTCTAGAATATGGAGTTCATTCCAGTGTCTATGAAAGGTTGATCATGAGAGGTAGCAGCTGAGGTCTTAAAAAGAGGCCAGCTTGACCCAGGCCAGGGGTACAGAAATATGGACTCATTCATTCATGACTATGCCACATCTGAAAGTAAACTTGGTGGGATACTACTACATAGAAACAGCTTTAAATTTGAGCCCACTCTTATTAGGGACCATGTTGGGATAAAAGAGAGTTCATTCCATCCTAGTTATAGGGAAGGGAGAAATATTTTTAACTTCTATTTCTACAATATATTTTTTATAAATATTCTTTTGTAAAAGCTTTAGAAAAATCCAGAATAATGTGTGTTTCATAATATAGGATTAAAGATTATAAGGTGTGTGTAACACACTCAGATTGGGCACAGATATGGAGAGAGTCCATTGCCCAAAGAATAAAACACCTTCAAAAATCAAGACCCCTAGAAGCAGCAAAAAGAACCAGTTATTAAGAGGTATTTGGGGAGTTGACCCACAGAGGATAATATACAAGTCGAGGATGGATTCTCTGGGCCTCCAGTGGCTCCCTAATGACCTCAGGATCTGTTTGACATCCAAAGTCCTTCATAACCTAACTTTCCCCCACATTTCCAGTCTTCTTTCACCTTACTCCCTCTACTCTTCAACTAACTCAGTGACATGGGCCTCCTGGCTGTTTCAGAAATAAGATACTCTATCTCTCAGCCCCAGACCTTTTCTATGACTTTTCTCTATTAGCTAATTGGTCATGGGAAGTACACTGGATATCTGAGCTACAGTATTCAATGCAGGACAACCAGGTAGCACAATGGATAAAGCACCAGGTCTGGAGTTAAGAATACCTGATTTAAAATATGGCCTCAGACATTTATTCACCCTGGGGAAGTCACTTAACGCTGTTTGCCTTTATTTCTTCATCTGTCAAATGATCTAGAGAAGGAAATGGCAAACCACTCCAGTATCTTTGCCAGGAAAACCTCAGATGGTTTCACAAAGATTGACATGACTGGAAAATGACTGAACCACACAGTATTAGAAGTAGGTGTCCACGTAGACTCTAAATGATTGCCCTAATGCAAATATTAATAAAATGGAAATAGGTCTTGATCAATGACACATGTAAAACTTCTCATTTGCTACAGGAGTGGGGTGGGAGGAGGGAAGGGAGAGAACATGAATCATGTAACCATGGAAAAATATTCTAAATCAATTAGTTAAATAAAAATTTTCAAATTAAAAAAAAAATAAGAAGTAGGTCGCCATCATGTATCTCAAAGTAAGAGCTGCCCTCTGGGAACCCAACCCATCAAAGTGAGTAGAAGTTGGACAGGGAAGTTTTCTAGAGGAAGTGTACACAGTTATTATTAGCCTTGTTTATATGTGAAAATGTTGAGGCTGATAGAGTTTAAAGGACTTGCCCATGATCACATAACTAGTAAATGTCACAGGTGAAATTTGAACTAAGGATCTTCCTAGTGCCAAGTTTAGCATTTTATCCACTATACCACAACACTACTCATAACTTGCCTCCATGAGTTAAACAAAGATACCTGCAGAAAGACATCCAGAAATGAGAACAGTTTCATAAGGCCAGCATCAGACTGCTATAGTCATTGATAAAGCTCATGGCAGATTGGGACTGGACTTTCCACTGGTGATAGCACCTGATCAATGACAGGAAGGAAACCTCAGTATGAAAGGACACCCAACTATTGGTTCCTGAAATGGAGACTCTGTTCAACTTCATTATCTTATTGGGTTTCCTTCTTCTACCCTTGTTCCCAGTCAACATACAGATATGGAGACACAAAATAAGAAGTTTTTAGCCAACTTCACAAAAGAAGTATTTTATGTTGCCCGTACAAACTCTCATAAGCTTACATAAGAAGACCTAGATACCTGACATTGTTTTGCTTTCATGCTATAACAGTTGTTAATACACACTACTTATCCATGAGAGTCCTTGGCTGTTAACAGTTGTTAACGTACACTACTTAGCCCTGAGACACAACAAGAATTTAACACATGTGAAAAATGTAGGATCAGTGCCAGTGTGTCTAGTCAGAAGAAATGAAGATGACCACAGTTGGATTGTACCAAATACCAACCCTGCACATGACATAAACAGCTACAAATCTCGTGGTTTATTTGTCTCAAGATTTTCCTATCTAACTTTTAAAAATTAGGAGAGGAAATATATATGTCTACACACACATATACATCTACATGTCTGTATGTATATATATATATATATACATATATATATGGGCACATTATATAATGTTTTATTCTTATATATCGTTTTTTAAGTATAAAGAGTAGAAGCATGGAGTCAAGAATTTGATGATGGTTTACAGGAGAAAAGACAAGGAAAAGAATAGGAAAAGAGAAAGAGAAAAAAATTCCCCATAAATGCTTTGTCCTATCCTCTGCCTGCTTCTCAGCATTCTCTATATTCCTTCATATTAGTAGCAGGAGTGATTCTGGGACATGGGAACATGCCTCAAATGCAAAAGCAATGCCAATGCAGTGGGATGAGCACAAATGAGATAGCAGAGAAGGAACCATAGGTTTATCTTCCTTTGGTAGTAAAGGGTAATTGGAAAATGTCATTTATATGGTGCTTGAAAGTTGCCAAATTATTGTTACCACAACAATCCTGTATGGCTACTACTCCCATTTTAAAGAAAAGAAAGTTGACACTTAGAAAGGTAGTACAGTATAGTGAAAAAAGCACTGCCCTTAGAGTAGAAAATTGAGCCCAGCTCTAACTCCTATTTACTAGAAAGTGACCATTGGTAAGATCCACCTTCTCTGAATTTAGTACCTTCAGCTTTAATATAGGGATAAAAAATGCCTCCCCAACCATGAGAATCAGAATGAATGCAGAAGGACTTTGTAAACTAAACCTAAAACCTTTACATAAATATCAGCTGGGGAGGCAGGGTGGAAGTGGAAATATTATCAAAGGAAATGAATTCAATTTCAGATTCTATCTCTATAATTATGACCAAAGCCCTCTATTCTGTTTCTTCATCTGTAAAATGAAGAGACCTGACTAGACGACCTTTAGGATCTCTTTCATCTCTTCCTCTATAATCCTATTCTTTCTGGCCAAGTAATCATTCTCAACATAAAAGAATTGTTATGTTAAATCTGGAATCCTGTTGACTTCCAACCCCTGTGTTTTTAGCACTACATTCCAAAGAACCATTTTCAAGGGTGTGCTGGAATCTGCTGCAACTGGTTTGAGTTGAATGTTAAATTTTCAAAGTGAGCATTCATACCTTAAAAATCATCAAAGGAGCAAATCGTGACTTGATTTATTGTTTTGTTGCTTTCTAGGTTTAAGAAAGCAGTGGAGAAAATGTTAATAATGTCTAAACTTAAAAGTTTGTCATGCCTATGTTCTCCCGGTCCCAAAAGAGCCAGCACACACTCCTTCTTAAACCCCTAAAAGATGTAACGAAATTGTAAAAGAAAACTATATAGAGGAACCAAGAGGCTTTTGCTTCTTGAAGAGTTAAACAAAAAGTTTCTCTGAAGAATGAGCACTTCACAAGGAAGCCACTTTTTTCCTTTCTATAACAAACTGTTACTAGGCGAGATTTAAAAACAAATGTGGTTTCCATGAAATCAGAGGAGAGATAAAAGCAACACAATGGGCAAAGGAGTGATGCTTGGTTCTATCTGATTTGCAATAGTACAGTTTTTCCATGGAGACTGATGTTTGGGTGGGGGCGGGGCAGAAGAGGCCCCAAGTATTTTTAGTCCTGAACATAAAATTCATCCTTCTATGGAGAAAAAAATTATAAAGTGAATCTCTCTGTCTGAATGTGAAATTAAACTTTAGCTTGGGAATTTTGACCAACTACAATTTGGGAAGCTGCTTTGCTAGATGGCTTCAAAATGGAGACTGAGAAGAATCTGGATGGTTCAGCACTGGGAAGGAAGACTCGCCATTGAATATTAGAGTTTTTAGTGGCAGCTATTACAATTGCCTATTCATTTTTGGCTTGGGTGTGAATTATTTACTTGTGATGTTTAATAAAAGGCAATACTGCCTATACTCTCTTGTACAATTCTAGGCACAGTTCATTGTCCATTTTCAGGGTCTCTACAATGCATATGTATGAATAGACAAGTTCTGTGGGTTTCAAAATTCTTTTAATGACCCCCCCAAGCTTCATCCTGAAGGAAATTCCCCTTTCTTTAGTACCAATATTCTGCTAGTGATGATATATGACTGTGAGAGATGGAACACCACAATTTCCTCTAACACTGAGGACCACTGAGGTGCTAAGGGACTGGCCATTCTCTCTTCTCCACTAAGAGGCTCTTCTGTTCTAGAAACACATATGTAATCTAATTGGGTTCAGTCCTAAGGGACCTCGCTTCTGAAAAGAGTTAGATTCCTTTTTCTCATACACTTCAGATCATTACGCTCCAACAGTCCCCTCTTCAAACTCTGATATCCATTCTAAGGTAAAATTGCTTACAGCTTAGATTTTGTCTCAGGTCTACTGCATCATGACCTGCTCAGCAAACAATAAAGGGGTGGTTTCATCATCCCAAAACACAAACCCTTCAAAACTGAATCACATACATGACATGGGCAGTAAGGATGAGGATTTTCTCCTGCAATTCTCAGTTAGAGAATTTGAGTTGAGGATCACTCAAAAGGCAATAGAGAAGTGCATGGTGGGCATGAGCTGGCTACAACACATTACAGGAAAAAAATAGGAGAAATGGAATAAGGCATGTCATCAGAAAAATGTTTGGCCAGAAAACAAACGTGGACTTATCCCATAACAAAAGTGAAGGGATAAACAGTGGAGAGCTTGCCTGTTCCACTGGTATCTATGCAATGTCAAGAGATATTTGGCAAGTTGAATGGAACTCATATGACTGATTTACATGATGTGTATAGGAATCACAGAACATAGGCAGTTATGGATAGTCTTTTATCTACATTGTTGGAGAGAATGTCTGCATCAGAAAGATCAAAGATTCTTTTGAGTAGTTGGGTATTTTTTAATAATAACAATAAAACAGACATACGTCACCTTACTGTTATCTCATCCAAAGAAGCAATAGTTTCTACCATTAATTCCGGCAAGGTTTGTTTGAAGATACTTTCTTTTTTCTCCACTTTTTGATAGTATGAGAGTGTATTGGTTAGGCTAGCATAAAGATTAGGTGTTTAGCTTTGTGAGTCTCTCTTCTGCCATACACATGACAAAATTCCTCATCAGGGATTTTTGTGCAATATTTTGACTTGAACAAAGTAGAAACTTGTTCAATTCTTTTTGCATTGAATTAAACAGATATGGACATATGGGCTCAACAGTAATAAAATTAAGTGTACTTATAGATAACTGAGCAACGATATCCAAAAAGTGTTTATCAATATTGACCTTCTAAAAGATAGCCTCTAATAGCATGTCATAAAGTTCTTTCCTCGCCCTCATCCTGCTGAACATTTTAACCAATTATTTCAATGACAAAATATATTATCAAAACTTCACATGATAAAAGCTGAAAGTTATAAATATAATATGTAATAGAATCAAGACACAAAATTATTTTAATGGGCAAAACTAACCATAGAAAACTTAACAGGGAAATAAATTCCTAAACTTATATTCAAAAACTCAATTATCCAAGTATAAGATGGGAGAAACCAGGTTGGGCAGTAGTTTTACAAAAGTCTAGAGACTTTAGTTGAAGATAAGTCCAATTTGAGTAAAGAAGCATGATTCGACTGCTAAAAAAAGTAGCACAATCTTAGGTTGCATTAATAGACTTAAACTGACCAGATCGAAGACTATAATAATGCAAAAATATCCTGTACATGTTAGGCTACTTCTAGAATGGTGTTTAGTTTTATCTTTGCAAAAAAGGTCAAGAGACTATATGACATTTTAAGAAAGACTTTGACAAATGGGAATGTGTCCAAGGCATAGCAAAAGGTCTGGAAACCTTATTATAGTATATGAAGAATGGGAGATTCAATAGATAAGAGGATAGCTGCCATCACATATTTGAAGTGCTACAATGTTGAAAGAGGGGGCTTACTTCAATGTTGCTTTAGAGTAGTACTTTCAAAATTGAGAGCTCAGAACTCAGAACCTATTTATGCTCTTTAAAATTACTGAAGGCCACAAAGAATTGTTGTTTACATGGTTTATGTTTATCAATATTTACCATATAAAACAGGAAAATATTTCAGTATTACTGTGAGAATAATTTTGACCTCTAGTACTTCCCAAAAGGGTCTCAAGAATCCCCCAGGAGTCCCTGAAACCATGTTGATAACTGATGCTCTAAACCAGTGATTCCCAAAGTGGGTGCCACTGCCCCCTGGTGGGTGCTGCAGCAATCCAGGGGGGTGGTGATGGCCACAGGTGCATTTATCTTTCCTGTCAATTGCTACTAAAATTTTTTTAATTAATTTCCAGGGCGCTAAGTAATATTTTTTCTGGAAAGGGGGCAGTAGGCCAAAAAAGTTTGGGAACCACTGCTCTAAAAAAAAGAACAAGGAACCAATGAATAGAAGTTACAGGGAGATATATTTCAGTTCAATATCAGGATGATCTTTCTATTAGAGCTATCCAACACTGAAAGGCTACTATATCTTTAGAAAGGTCCAAATAGAAGTTGAATAAACCTACTGATTATGGAGGGGATTCCTGAATCAGGTAAGAAACTAGATTAAACAACTCCTGCCAATTCTAAATTGCTATTATTTTTGTCATCTTGTAATATATTTGATGGACTTCAGATTGAACCATTTATTTCCAGGGCAAGTTACTATTTTTCTAGTCTACTTTTATGTTTAATGTTTGAGGAGACTACAATGCAATTAGTAAAAATGAGCTCTTTTTATGACTGAAAAAAAAAAAGCATAGAGATGTTAGCTCATGTTCTATAGACTCACTGAAAGCATCTCTGGTGCCATTCCAGCAGCAGTCGGGACAATAGGAAAGTTATATTCCTCTATGGCTTTGATTTCTTCTGCTAGGTCTCTATATTCTGAGAGCTTTTTCTTCTAAAATGGAGGTTATGAATATTTTGGTAATGATGACTATTAAAATTTTATTATTATTATCATTTCTTTCTAGCTTTAAAATTCAATAATTCTATAATTCTCTAAAGAGTTTTCAGTGCTTCTTCACTGTTTTAACTAAAAAGCTACCCTCCTAGGGCTCAGGCTTAATCAAAACCAACCTGAAATTCAACACTATTATTAGATCGTAAACTCCTAAAGGATAAGGGGTTGTAAACTTTTCATTTGTGCATTCCCAGGACCAAGTCGAATGCCTTGAACATTAGAGGTTTTTAATAAGTGATAAATAAGTTACTATCTGTTATCCTATACCAACCCCTTTGGGCAGCTTAGAGCATCTACAAAAGTCAGACAGATTAGCCAGAATAAATAACCTTTATTGGGTTTCTTTTAACTTTGACTAAATGAAGACTTGTATCTCTTAAAGGGACACCGAGAGTAACAAGGAAGGACTAAAATTTAAATGGTTGCCAGACATCTATCTTTAGGCCATAGCAGGAGGAGGGAGAGAGTTCAGCAACAGACCTATGGAGAAACTATTCCTCCACCTTGATGTTTCTAGCTTTAGCTCCTGATTTGAAGTGGCAAAACCTGGTCTAAAATTCTGATTCAGAAACTTAAAAGATGTAATAAATGACCCTGACCATGCCCCAACCTTTCTAAGCCTCAGTTTTCTCAGTAATAAAATTGGAATCATAATCCCTGTACTATCTATCTCACGAGGATGTTGTGGCCAAAGGTTTTGTAAGAGCCTAGTAGAATGCAAGTTACTGGCAGACAGGGTAGGGACTATTTCTTTTTTGTCTTTTGTAAGGGGAGAGGAAAGTGCTTTTTGCCACTATTGCAATTAGTTTTAACAAAGAAGACTGCCTTCTCAATGGTGGTATCAGGGGTATAAACTAGATGTGAACAAAACCTTGATACTTCTTCTGAATCAGTTGATCAAAACAAAAGTATAAACTAGGAATGAATAAGTGTTTAGTCTATTTGAGAGGAGTAAAGTGTTTTGGTGGAACATACCTTTGAGCTCATGTATTTTTATTACATTGGACCAGTTCCAAATCAAGCATTCTAAAAGGATCATTCCTTTTAGAAACAAAAGATTCCAGCAACTACCCACTTGAGTGGTGGTCCCTCTGAGGAGAACATTGAATCCTCTCCTCTTCCCCACACTCTTTTCCAACCCTTGACCAAAAGACAACCTTGTAAACTTTAAATGATCAGTAGATTTAGACTTCCTGTCTGCATCAGAATCAAAATAATAGGAACCGTTTATACATAAAGTGACTCAAAAATCTGACACACTCTCCTCTGGGCTCTGTATAGACTTCTAAGAAAGAGTGTCAGATTGTTGAATGACTTTCTGTATAAATGGTTCTTACTGTTCCACATTTTTAAATAACCCTTTCATAAACTAATTTCATAAAACGAATTAATTTTGGCTGGTTAATTGATAACCAGTGAGGAACACAAAGGATGGAGGCTCATGAGCAATACTATTAGAAAATCTTTTCCAGCCCCTAAGAGTTAATCCTAGGACTCTTAGAGGAGAGAAGTAGTGAAGCACCAGCCTCTTGGACCCAACTAGTGAATGAGCTGAGAAAGTGGGAATATTTGTATCTGTCATGTCTAGTACACGTAATGCTTATTAAATGCTTGTTGAATTAGATTGAACTGAATTAAACTTTATAGTGATATACAAATGTGAGTTATTGTGTATAGCAAACTTACCAATGGAAAATTTTCAGAAAAAAACACCTCTAACCTACTTTATAAAGATAAACCATTTCATAAGCCCACTATTTAGGCCTGGGACCAAGAAATTCACAAAGCTCAAATATATTTTAGAAACACTGCTTGAATTCATTGTAAATATTTGATTTACTTTTTTAAATGAATAAATATACATTTCCAAAGTCTCTGTGTATTTCTATCAACAAACCACAAGAGAAGTCCATCATTTCCACCCAATAATTATGGAAATTCTCATTAATTAATGTCTCTGTAACCATACCACCAAGAAGCCAATAGGTGAGAGCCAACATCCAATTAGACAAGGAAGCTTCGAAAAACATAGAACAACCAGGAAAACTCCCCCATCAACTTGATATTCCCACTTTGAACTTTGAAACCTTTTTGTAGAGTACTTTAGCAAATCTCCCCAGTGCAAAGGGGTGGAGAGATAGAAGGGAAGTGCCTGGGTCTCCAAACCACAAGCCTTGAAAGATCTAAATCAACAAACTAAGCAGAACCAAAAAAATCAGTAGGTAGCCAACACACACTGAACGCAAGGACAAATTTGGAAGCAAACTCTGCTAAGCAAGGGACATGTTCCTTTCAAAGGGCAGAGCCAGACTGTCAAATAGTAGTGCAGTGAACAGTCTATTGCCAGAGGTTACCAGGGAATGAGTGAGTAAGGGAAGAAGCTACAAATTCAGTGCTGAGCCTAGATGGAAAAACACACGGCTTTTGGGTAGCCCAAGATTCCTGTTACTTCAGATGCAGACCATGTGAGACCCACACCAGCCTCCTCTGGTTTTACGGTGGCTAAAAGTAAGATGATGAATTATAGTAGTTTGTATTACACATTCTTTCCAGAACGAGGTAAGCAGGAGCTGGGGATGAAAGGATGTTTGTTTACATCTCATGATCCTCATTGATACAGTTCCCACATGGCCTCTGTCTAGTCCTCAGAAGTGGGGGGGCCGGGTGTTACTCGAGGAAATGACTCAAGCAGGAAACAACTCACCAGGCTAGGAGAAAATAGCAGTTGACGTGTAAAATTGTTTTCCTGCTTCACTTTCCTTTCCCAAAAGAGTATCAGGCTAACCCTGAGTATCCTATGTATAACTGAGTCTTCCACAAAGCCTAGAGAGTTAGAAAAAGCTTCGTGGCAGAGATGATCTTTGCTCTGATCATGGAGGAAACACTATAAATACTCATGGTAGAAATCTGAGGGTGTTGAATTTCCCACAGTGATGTGATAATTATTTAAAATTTTAAAATACTAATCTAATCCTTTCCTTTAAAAACAATCCATTCTCCCCATAATACTGTGGATCTCTGAAATAATAGTAGCTAATAACAGTGAGTAATTATATTAAAAAAACTTCAAGGACTGCAAAACACTTTACAAGTATATATCATTTGAACACCACAACTACGTGCGGTAAGTATGATCTTTATATAAGGGACTACACATATTAGGAACATAGACCCATAACAAGCCTATTGGGAGGGGGGAAGTGTTTTGTTGGGTTATGGGGAAAAGAAAATGTTTGAAAAGGGGAACTGGGAAAAAGGAGGATGGAGTTAGTTCTGCAATCTTCACATCTTATGCCACTTGATAGTTACTTGAATTTTGAACTAAAAGGGACCTGAAGGATAAATAATCAATCCACACGCATTTTTTAAGCACGTACTATGTGCCAGGCACTCTGCCTGGCACAAATTCAAAGGATGAAACCATATCTATTCTCAAGGAACGCATGTTCAAATAGACACACAAGAAGTATATAGATAAGTCTATATGGAATAGAAAAAGTGCAAATAAAGTGCAAATAAAAAAAGTACAAATAAATACAAAGCAGTTAAATCCAAGGTTGTTTCAAAAAGAATCATCTAAAAAAAATGCCCAAACTAGAGACTATATCACCAGAGGCAAAAACATGGATAGCAGTCCCTCTGGGCAGTCACATGGGCTGCAGGTTCAGTCCCAGGAGAGGGGTGCCACAACAACCATCCCCTGGAGGTGTCAGCCCAGAATGGCTGTGCCAAATGGCAACCCAGAGCAGCAGAGCCCCACGATCTGACGGGCAGCCGTATGGTCAATGCAATGAAAACAAATCCCTAAGGAAGGATCCCCACCCAGATGTCAGCTCCTTGGGGAAACCCCCAGTCACTCTCTACTAGCTACAGTTATCCAGTTCAGTAGTTTTATAGATGAAAGAATGAATATGAAGAAAGAAGTCACTTGTCCAAGGTCATACAAGTAGTAAGTGGCAAAGCTAGAATTTGACCCTAAATCATTCGATTCCATACCTAAAGCTCTTCCCACTCACTAATTAATTCTGTCTCTTTAGTAACTACCTTACCATCCTGTCCAAACCCTAATCTTCTGCAGTGCAATATAATAGAAATAATAAAAGAGAAACTCATCATTCTTAATTTATCTTTATTCTATATACTATCTCATACTCATCATGTACTTGAGATATATATATATATATATATATATATATATATATATATATATATATATATATATATATATGAATACTCTACCTGAACAAGTTTCATACCATTAGTTTTCTCATAAGATTGTCATACCTCTGAGTAATTTTCAATTTAGGGTTTAGAGGAAATAATAATAAAGGCTGGTGTATCTATAGTGGCTTTGAGATTTACAAAGCATATTACACACTTTATTTCACTTGATCTTCAAAAGACAAGTAAGGCTTTCTAATATGTGGTTCACCAATATATGTTCCTCTCTCCAGATCCCCAAGACCAATTCATGGTTTTAGTGTGCAGGAAAAATAGCGGACTTGGATCCAGATGGCATCATCTTCTCTGCTGTTGGGAAATTTTTAAGAGTTATTAGTTTTTAATAAAATCAAAAATCATAAAATCCCTTCTTGTAACTCAGAGCCCCTAGTGAGGAGAAAATCCTGGCATTCTGGACCAACATTCAAACCTCTGTCCTGTTTTATTTTTATATACCAAAAAATCAAACACTGGGTCTTTCTCTCATAGCTTCAGGGTTCATAACTAATGATATAACTACACCTAGAGCACTTATAAGTGAACATAATTTCATAGTATGAAAAAGATAGCTTTTAAGCTGCTATCAAAATCAAAATCAGAAATTAAGAGTACCTGCAAGAATGGAGAAAAAGAGGAGGCAGCTTTCAGAGATTTGATGTACAGCACCCCATTTACTCATCTGGACCAGAATACTCATTAACATCAGGGTTGGTTTGATGAAAATAATAGGGAAATTCAGAAGCTACTAATGAGAACTCCACAGGGTTTACCAGCTATATAGTTCCTCCATCCCTAAGAAGACAGCATTTAACTCCATCAAAAGTAAATTTCAGGAGGTAGTTAGGTGGCACAGTGGATTGAGAACAAGGCCTACAGATGGGGGGTCCTAGATTCAAATCTGGCATCTTCCTAGCTGTGTGACCCTGGGTAAGTCATTTAACCCCCATTGCCTAGCCTTGTCTGCTTTTCTGCCTTGGAAGCAATATATAGTATTAATTCTAAGATGGAAGATCAGGGTTTTTTTTAAGTAAATTGCAAATGAACTTAGAGAGATGCAGGATTCTTGATCAGTAAGAAGGCAGGTGAAATTCTGTTTTACAATGATAATAACAACTCAAAGTGCTTCTTTGATGCCTTGAAGACTATGTATGAGCCAAAGACCTAGGGGGCATCTCAACTTAATGCTGATAGAGCTACACTGATCAACAATAAGGATATGATCCTGGAGAGATGGGCTGAACACTTCCAAAGTAGTCACAATAGACATGTCAGCAAAGGGAGAAATTTTGAATGCTGTGGATAAGTTCACTTACTTTGGCAGTATGCTTTCTAGAGATATCTGTTTAGATGATAAGATTGATATATACATTCCCAGAGCTAGCTCAGTGTTTGGAAGCTCCATAGGAAAGTGTGGGAAAGAAAAGATATTAGTCTATCTACCAGCACCATGCCAGATAACTGAATGTTTCCATTTGAATTATCTTAGGAAGATCCTGAGGATCACCTGGCAGAGACACTGAGGTCCTTTCTTGAGATGAACTGTCAAGTATTCAGACTCTACTGCGAAGAGTGCAACCCTGATGAGCTGGCCACATTGTTCGAATGCCAAACATACATTTGTCTAAAAGACTATTTTACAGAGAACCCACATGAGGCAAGCATTCACACGGAGGGCAGAAAAAGTGACACAAGGATACTTTCAAGGTCTCTCTAATGAACCTTAGTATCAATTGTGAGTCATGGGAGACCCTGGCACAGGACAGTCTTGCATGGCATGCCCACATTAAAGAAAGTGAACAAAGTGGAATTGTGGTAGCTCAAACGAAATAGGAGACGCCAAATTTAGAAATTATCCATCCCAATGTTCATATGGGGTATTTGTGTCCAACCTGTTAAGGAGCCTTCCAAGCTCCTTATTGGTCTGATCAGCCGTAGTTGGACACACTGTACATTCATCCCAATGTAGTGATGTCATTTTGGTCCTCTTCAAGTAAAAAGGACAACCACCAAAATCTCTTCTAATGGAAGAAACCCTTCCTGAGCCCTCTTGATTCCAGTGCCTTATCTCGGTTGACTATTTCTAGTTTTTCATGTATAGAGCTTGTGTGTACAAATATATTTGTTGTCTCTCCAGTTAGGAATTATCTTTTTACCTTTCTATATATCCCCAGTGCTAGTCAAAGTGCCTGATATATGTGGTTGTTCAGTTGTGTCTGACTCTTCATGATCCCATTGGAGACACCAATACTGTATGTAGAGT
This sequence comes from Gracilinanus agilis, assembly GCF_016433145.1. NCBI lineage: Eukaryota > Metazoa > Chordata > Mammalia > Didelphimorphia > Didelphidae > Gracilinanus > Gracilinanus agilis. The sequence continues at coordinate 81,869,298 of NC_058133.1, read as the reverse complement.
TTTCTTGGCAAAGATACTGAAGTGGTTTACCATTTCCTTCTCTGTTGGATTAAAGCAAATAGAGATTAAGTGACTTGCTCAGGGTCACATAGCTAATAAGGGTCTGATTCCAGATCTGAAGTCAGGTCTTACTCACTCCAGGATGAGTACTCTATCCACTGAGCCATTTGGGTGCCTCTAAGGCAAATAGAGATTAAGCTCAGAGTCACATAGCTAGATTTGAATTCAGATCTTTCTGACTCCAAGTACAGCATTCTCTCCACTATATCACCTAGGTACAAGAGAGCAATACTTATATTTTTTCTATATCCTTCAGGAATTGGTTTTTCTAAGAGTAGACTGACAGAAAAAGGAAGACAGAGCAAAATATAAAAGGCAATGACATAAAAATTGTTTGGAAGAAGAGCTTCAAAATAGGTCACTTAGAAGCTTTAGTTCCATGACAAAGACAGAAACTAAGAAGTGAATAAGTAAATGTAAAGGCCATGATTTAAAGAACAAAAGTCTAGAATAGAAAAGGAAGAAAATGAAAGAAATAAATTTTAGAAAAATGTGCAAAAAATTAAATAAATTAACAAGTTGAAGGGGAAGAGTTAGAAGAAAATTTTACTTGACTTACTTAACTAAGAGAAATTAAGGGAAAAAATCAGATAGCTAAGTTAAAAAGGAAAAAGAAAAAGGAATTAAACTAAGCAAAATTCCAAAAACTAAAGAAAAAAAGCAAAAAAATGGAAGGAGAGATTGAGAATGAGGAAAGACGGTGGGAATTAGATTGTCTTTAAATAGATTAAGCAAAAACAACTGAAGGGACAAAGTATTGTTTTTACAGAAGGAAAAGGGTGGAAATCTTAATTCAAAAAAGAAAAGAATATATTGGGCACAAATAGACAAAAATACAAACTCAATTCTCTAACTTTGAATATAATTAGATTAAACAGTTAAATAAAAGAAACAAGAGTGACAGGTTGAATTTTCAAAAAATCCATTTTAGCTCTTTCCCAGGCATCAGTCACTCATAGCCTATCTATAGTTTCCAAAATTGATTCTCTTCTCTTTTCTGAAAATTGTGACTTTTGTCATTTTTCATGATCTTTCAAATATTATTATCAATGCCTCACAATCACATGTGCCACTTCTTTAGTGATTGAGAATACAGTTCCTCTGGGCCAGGGCAATTGAATTCATCAAGTGCAACTAGGTGCTCTTTCAACTACCTTTCTTACTCTTGGACTCCCATCACTCTCCTTAGTCATTTTTATTCTGACATTTTTAGTTCAAGGCCTTTCTCCTTATCAGAAAATAATGAAGCAAAATAAAGAATTGAGTCTGAATTTCCTCTCCAAAGGGCAGCTAGGTGGTGTATTGGATAGAGTGCTAGGTCTGGAGGCTTTGGATACTTCCTAGCTGTGTGGCCTTGGACAAGTCGCTTAGCCCTATTTGTTTCAGTTCCTTACCTATACAATGAGCTGGAGAAGGAAATGGCAAATCACTCTAGTATCTTTGCCAAGAAAACCCCAAATGGGGTCATGAAGAGTTGGATAAAACCGAACAACGGCTCCTCACCAAAGTCATTATCATCTCACACAAACTTCTTTTTGTTTTTCTTAGCTTTCCTCCTCAGCTTGGTCTCAATCTAAGCTTAAGCATTCTAGAAATTCTTTGCAAGCTATGCTATACCCTCCTTCCTTTTCATCCTGTTATGTGACTTTCAGTTTTAGTGATAGGATCTTAACCTTTTTTTTTTTTTTTGTGGAGGGTCAGGCTCCTCCCAGACCCTTTGGAATCCTAATGCAAACTTTTTCAGAATAATGTTTTTAAGTAGTTGAAGAAAATGCTACATTTCAATTAGAATTTAGTGAAAATAAAGATGTGATTTTCCTCCTAAGCAAGTTCACCAGCTCCCTGAAACCTAACCAGAGATCTCAGGTCTGAATACCTGGTCTCAGCCACCACAGGCTGAACATCCAAATCAATACAAGTCAGCATCCCTGGCCAGAATAAGGTTGCTGAGCTGTGAGCCATAAAATCCCAAATCCATGGAAAATTGAGCTTTATCAACACCATTCTTCACCGTATGGTACTCCCCCTTTGTAACTATAATCCCCCAGATGTGGTCCCTGATTTCTCATTCTCTTTTACATCCCACTCCCATATTCTGTAGATCACCAAGTCTTCTGTTTCTACTTCCTTAACATCTTTCAGGGATGCTTCCTTCTTTTGGCTGACTTGGCCACCACCCTGGTATAGGCTCTCATCACCTCATGCCCAGACTACTGCATGAGCTGGATGGTGGGGATCCCTGTGTCACATATCTCCCCACACTAGTCCATCCTATCAAATTAGTTAAAACTGAGCTATCAAATTGATCTTCCCAAAGCCTAATTCTAACCATGTTACCTCCCTCTTCGATCCCAAGTTCCAGTGACTCTCTGTTGTCACCAAGATCAAATATAAAATCCTCTGGTGATTCTGATTTTTTCAGTTTTCTTATACTTTACACCAGTCCCTCCCCATTCTCCTTCTCACATAAACCCTTTCTATCTAGTTACACTTCATTCCTTGCATCTTAAACAAGACATTCTATCTCCTGACTTTGAGCGTTTTCATTGGCTGTTATCCATATCAAGAAATCTGTAGGGGGAAAGAAAAGTGAGTCACAGGGGCATTGTGAGGTTCAAATGAGATAACAAGTATAAAGCACTTTATAAAGCACATGTCAGCGTGTTATTATTGTTATTGTCTACTACACTTATTATTATTTTATAATAATCCTATAGCACCAATCTGGTGCTCACTTCATTCCCTGATCCTTCTACTACTCTCTGGATGAGCTCAAGCATTTAAAGAGCAATAGAGACAGTGCAGGGATAAATGTTTAACGACCTGGCTAAAAAGGGAAGGAGGGAATGTGTACACACAGATTTTTTAATTTAATCTGCATTATTAACACTTTATTAAGTCTAGACAAACAATAACACAATCAGTCAAACCATGATTTATAGTTGTAAGCCCTGGAAGTACAAATGGAAAAAAAATAGGACAGTCTCTGCTATCTCAGAAAGCTCAAGAGATACCACATAAAAGAAAGTTCAGCCACAGGGATAATGGGAAGACTCAGAAGTCCTATAGCTTCAGTGACAGGGTGGACAGCAAGGCCCATAAAGTTCTTAAGTCCCATCAGGTCATAGACACAGGGCTGGTGGTAAGGTCTGGATGACTGTTCATTTTTAAGGTCTACTTTAAAGCCAAAAGTACATAGGTCTCTGCAGCAGTTTGTAGCCTGCAACACTGACTATATAGAGCCACAGATTCTCTCTCTTGTCTCATGTTGTCTTTTTTTCCTTTGCAAGAATTTTTCCCACTGTTAAATTCCCAACACAAACTCACATACACACACACACACACACACACACACACACACACACACACACACACACACACCACAAGTGATGAAAGGCCTGAGATAATTTGGTGGCTGTATGAATGGAGAGAAAAGAATGGATGGGAAAGGTAGAGACAATTAATTTTTGTGGCAAGTGGCAAGATTGGATGTGGGAAGTGAGAAGAGTGGAAAATGACTCCCAGATGGTGAATTTGGGCAACTGGGAAGAGGATAAGATCCAAGTTGGCAGCAGCTCTTTGGATTATTATGCTGGGGGAACTTGATCTCAAGGAGGCATCCTTCACAGATGGCAGAGGGGAAAAGGATGGCCTTTAATCCTCAAGAAAAATATCTCCCATTTTTCATATCAAGAAAGTATGATCTGAAATGTATCTTGAACTGAGTCTCAGTATAGAAGGTTCATCACCTGAAGGTTTGTTGTGGCCTATGCCTATAATCTGGGTGGCAGAAGAATGTCAACTGTAACATTCATGTTAAATCAACCAACATGAGATGGCATGGGCATTGTACCCCCAAAACCATAGAAGTGTTTCAGGCAAACTATAAGCAGGGAAATTCCTTTGCTCTCTTCTATCCTTGTGACTCCTAACCCAAAGCATCTGATAATTCCGATAAGACCCTGAGAGAATTATTCTACTTAGATCATCCTTTAAATCAGTGATTCCCAAAGTAGGCACCACCACCCCCTGGTGGGTGCTGCAGCGATCCAGGAGAGTGGTGATGGCCACAGGTGCATTTGGGGGCGGTGAATAACTATAAGAGTGTGGTGATAGTATGTGACAGGAGGTGCTAAGTAATATTTTTTCTGTAAAGGGGGCGGTAGGTCAAAAAAGTTTGGGAACCACTTCTTTAGATGGTCAGAGATATACACCTTCTTGATATCATCAAGTTGTATCTCTGACATCCATCTGTCCTCTGAACTATGAGGGTCATCCCCTTTGTCTTCAGGCAAACCTCCCCCCTGCCCATGCCTCAGCACATACCACTCTAGAGTCACATCTTCACTTTTGTAAAGACTATAATGACCCTGGAATTGATGTCATCTGGGAACAGCTTTCCATGTATGCTGTTCCACCTAGGAGGCAGTCTTCCACCTATGCTGTCCTCCTGGCCAGATTCAATATTACCTTGTAAATTAATAAATTTCTCTTTTTACTTTTAAGCTAAGTTTTGGAGTCTTGCATCCTTGCAAAAGGTACCCTTCCTGAACCCCGGGAGGTTCACCTCAAGCCCCCCACAACATTTAGACTGGCTGTTTACAACACACAAATTAAAATCAAATAAGTATTTATAACCAAGAGACTTCCATGGCATAACTGTGTCCTGGGGCAGAGTTCTACCACTATCACTGCTGTTGCTGCAATTGGATGGGAGAAAAAGGACCACTCAGAAGAGTCACTGTAGGAAAAACTAGAGCTGTCCTTGTTTGTCAAGAACTATAAAGTCCCCTTGCAGTCCAACCTAGAGTATCTGTTCCAAAGTTTATCTGTTTCTGTTAAGGGTATGTATTTTGCACCGCTTTTTGCTTTGTCTCTAAAAGCTGGTATTAAGATAAAACTGTGGTTACCCAAATCCTTTATTGACCAGTATGTATTTCTTCCCCTCAGAATCAGATGAGAAGGGGGTTATAGTCAACTACTTACAAAGAGAAGGAAACTCTCTAAGTTGCTGGAGATTCCCCAAGCCGAGGATTCAAAACAAAACTAAGAGATTTCATTGATTAGAATTATCATAACTTGCCCAAAGCAAGGAAAAGATTAAGCCATATGAATCCAGACTATCATGGATTCCCCTGGACACAAATGAGTCAACAGTGTAAGATTTGCAAAAGAGAAGCTTTAGAAGGAAGACATTTTGGGGATGACTTTCCATTCCCTTTAGGGTTAAAGCTGGTAGCCTGGAGGAGAGGGAGAGACTCCCCTGTGGTGTAACTTGGAGATGGCAGGGTGGAATTCCTGCAAGATACAGGGTCAAGCCTCAACTCAGAGTTCTCTAGTTCTGAAGGTGTTGGGAAAGAGGGAAGGAGGCTGGGGGAAGATGGTCAGATAGATAGAGGGAGTAGCTATTTCTCCTTGACAGCCCTAGTCGTTGTATGCATATATGTTTATTATGTTAAATAATAAAAGATGATTTAAATAACACCTCAAGACAATGAGAGATTCCAGAAAGCAAGAATTATGTCAGTTCACAAGACCTTGAAAGCATTTTCCTCCCAAAAACTTTGAGTTGTAGTACAATTCCTATTTTACAAATGGAGAAATTAAGGTTTAGAATGTTTCTTTGACTTATCCACAGTCACAGGAAATAGAAAATCTAGAACTTGAACTCAGGTCTTCTGACTCTAAATCTAGGAATATAAATTCCCACTGTTATACCACCAAAAAACAACAACAACAACAACAACAAAAACCACCTTCTTCTAGATTTCTTATTGCACAAAGTTGTTCATTTAAATTTATCAGAAAGGTAGTGTGCTTAGGTTAAAAGAATACTTTAAAGCTATCAATATAGTTTCTAAAACTATTACACATTTGTAAAGCCATAGCTTTATAAATGAAGCTATCACTAAAAATTATTTTTAAAAAAAGATATAATCAGGAAAAAAGTGATCTCAAATCTCTGTTCTAATGCTAGAATGTTCTAAAACTAGCTCTGAGACTAGGTTATAGCAATTTAATCTCCCTGAGCTTCAGACCCCTCATCTGTAAAGTGAAAAATGTTCTACATGATTGCATGTGTAAAATCTATATCAGATTGCTATCTGTCTGCCTGTCTTTCTATCTATCTGTTTTTCTGTCTGTCAGTCTGCCTATCTCCATCAGAGATGGAGGGAGAAGGAGTAGAAGGGAGGAAGAGAATTTGGAACTCGAAAAATTTTTAAAGAATATTAAAAATTGTTTTTGCATGTGTAATTGGAGGGAAATATTTTTAAAACAATACTTTTCTATCCAAATGATGATTTTTTTTTTAAAAAACTGCTCTATTCTGCAAACATTAACAAAATTCTATATAGAGCTGGTTGTGTAACCTTGGGCAAGTCACTCTGCTCCTAAAAGCTATCAGGTGATTCTAAATTTACAAATTTCAAAACAGTTGCCAGCCTGCATTGATAGAGAGAGGAATGTCCTCATGGGCTATTCCCTACAGCAATGAAATCATAGGTTCAGTTTTCAAAGTAAAGTAAACCATAATAGAATTATTTTCACTGAGTCAATTTCCCATAGCACCTAATCATATGGGGAAAATTCCAAAACGCTCTTTCTAGAAGGCACTTTCTCTGAGAGTCTTTCAGTCTTTATCTCGCCCCTATCTTTCCCCTCCTGTGTTGCCACACCTCTGTCAATTTCCCTTTGGTTAGTTACAGCTCAGAGTGTGATCAATGTCACAGAGGACTAGACTAACCTCCCTGAGAGGCAGGGTTGTGTGTTTCTAAACTTTGTGTCTGAATAATAATACCAGTAACAAAAATAGTTAACATTTTTCTAGAGCTTTAAAAAGAACAAAATGTTTCACCTATATTATCTCATCTAATGAGATTTCATTGAATTTAATTAATTTAATGTTAATTATTTAATTAACTTATTTATTAAAAATTGATCAATATTAATTTGATTTAATTTAATTAATTTAATAACAGCTCTCTCTATAAGTTAGGTGCTGTTATTATCCCTGTTTTACAAGTAAGGTAAACTGAAGCTGGTGGAAGTTCCATGACTTCTCCAGGGTTACAGGGTCAGTGGATATCTGAGGAAGGATTTGGACTCAAGTCTTTCTGATTCCAAATCCAACACCCTGTCTAACATATGTTTGACCAATTAATAAATGTATAGGTTCAATTCCCCATGTGACCTCCATGTCCGACATTTACTTACTGCTTTAAAATGTGTGCCCTGTATATTAGAAATTTAAAATATTTGGGGAGTTATTCATGGAAAGGAAAAGTATTTGTGTGCCCAAAGCTGTCTGGGCACATGGGCTCACAGCTGCCAGCTACTCCCTGATTTACTTAACAACATCAAGAACTAGCCTCAAGGCTCGAAGTTGGTCATCTTGGAAGATGGAAAGTGATGTGGGTGTGGGTGTGTGAAGGAAGGAATGTGGACTTAAAGCTAGCATTGTGTAGAGAAACAAGTAGGTTGGTGGGGCATTTGTTTTAGAAACTGGTTTGGGAGGGTTAGGAGAGTCTGAAAAAGAGTGAGGAGGGAGGGAGTGAAGAGAACAGTCAGTGAATGTAGAGAAAAACTTGAGGGGGAGGAGAAGGGATGGGGACTCATGGTGTGCCAGACCAAACACTGAGCCGGAGAGCTCTGATTATTTTTTGAGCCCAAGGAATATTGTTCAATTTCCATAGCTTTTTGCTACATCCCCTCATACTGTCTTAACAAATACCCATATCATCCAAATGGCAATAAAGAGAGGCATAGTGAATACGAGAAGACTAAAAAACACATCACCAACAAGGAATTACACAGAAAATATGGGATAAAAGATATATTCAAAGAAATATGTAATCAACAAAAGAGATGGGCCAATGACATGGAAAGAGTGAACAACATAAGGAAATATAGAGGAAGTATAAGGAAAAACTAAAAAAGAAAACAGTGCATTAGTTTATGAAAAAAGTTGGAAAGAACAAGCAAGCAATAATATAGTTTGACCTGCATCTTTGGACAGAAGACCCTCATCATTCAGTTCATTACTTTACTGGAATGTTTGAGTAATATTGTATCTCTAGAAATTATATATTTTTAACCCTTAAAAACAAGTAAATAAATATTTAATAAGCATGTGTTATGTGCCAGGCTTTACAGATATTATTGCATTTGATCCTTATAACAAACCTGGGAGGGAATTTTTATTAATCCCCATTTTATGGTTGAGGAAACTGAGGCAAACAGGTTAAGTAGTTAGCCCAATGTCACACAGCTAGCAAGTGTCTTTGTGACTCCAGGTCCAGAGAGGTACCTGAAATCCACTAAATCTTGCAATCACTCCTGGTGATTTATATGGAGTCAAATCATAGCACCAGAAAAAACCTAGAAAGTATTGCTGAGGATTACAAAGAACAGAGGAAGAGAAGAAATTGAGAAATTTGGGATAATGGGAGGGCTTTCATCACTGCTGACAACTGAAGGTAGAGCTTTGGAAAAGAAAGGCAGATTTAGGAAGTAAACAGTTGATCAATACCCTGGTGACTGAAATATGAATTTGGATTCCTGGCCTACTGTTTAAAATATAGCAATAAGACTCATGGTCAATGATAAGATGGACCTAACAAGGGCTGGTAAAATATTTTTTCAAGGAGTCTTTTAAATGTGAACAAAAAGACTTTAGACTAAAAAAAGGGGAAAGGGAAACAATTCCCTAAATACATCTGCCAAGTCAGTTATCGTGAAAAGTAGCCTGTAAAAAAGAAAAAGGAAGAGCAGTAAAAATGAACAGAAATTCACAGAGGACAATAACTCAGAAGACAAACAACAATGAAATCTATAGCCTATACAACATCCAGAACATGGTTAATGAGGTGGGCTAGAAATACTAAGGCAAAGAGATAAATTCACCTGAGATTTTTTTTTTGAAAAGGGAAGAACTGAGACAATGGAAGTTTATACCTAATTCAAAAGGAATTGAATAAATAAAAAGCAGCACAGAGCTTTATATTTTATTATTTTCCAAAAATCCTCACCCACCTATAATAGAACTCTGCAAAAACAAGTTAAGCTAAACAAAGCCAGTTATCAATCACATCTAAATGTATATGTCCTGGGGGCAGCTGGGTAGCTCAGTGGATTGAGAGTCAGGCATAGAGATAGGAGGTCCTAGGTTCAAAGCCTGCCTCAGACACTTCCCAGCTGTGTGACCCTAGGCAAGTCACTTGACCCCTGTTGCCCACCCTTACCACTCTTCCACCTATGAGCCAATACATAGAAGTTAAGGGTTAAAAAATAAATAAATAAATGTATATGTCCTGTTCCATACTATAGCCTACCATCTCTCTGTTGAGAGGAAGAATCTTTGCTTCATCAGCAGAACTCTAGAGTTAAGATTGACAATTGCTTTGATCTGAAATCTGAAATCATTTAGTCTTGATTTCCTTTATTATAGACATTGCAAATAATATTCTTAGCTCTTCACAAGTTTCTCTGAATTTTTCATATTTGTCATTTCTTACAGTACAGTAATATTTCATCACATTCACAGACCATAATTTGTTCAGCCATTCCCCAATAGTTAAGCAAATATTTCATTTCCAGTTTTTAACTCCCACAAAAAGTGTTGCTATAAATGTTTTGGCATATTTACAATCTTCCAATCTTTTCAAAGGGTATTATCACTTTTGAGACATGGTTTTGAATTTTTTTCCAGAGTAGCTAAACCAATTAATTTCTCTACCAACAGTATCTTAGTTTCTTCCTCCAATAAGGAAATATTAAGTGATAAAAATGTATAATCATGTTAAGACAACCTAAGAATAGGGGCAGCTAGGTAGCACAGTGGGAAAAATACCAGACCTAGAGTTAGGAGGACTTGGGTTCAAATCTAGTCTTAGATACATCCTAGTTGTATGAGCCTGAACAAGTCACTTAACCCTAGTTGGCCTAGCCCTTGCCACTCTTCTGTCTCAGAATTGATACTTATACAGAAGGCAATGTTTTTTAAAAGGGGAAAAAAAGAAAAAGAAAACCTACGAATGGGAAGGGAAAGCATGATGGAATGTAATGGATGAGTATTGATGGAGGAAGAAGTAAAACTGATTATCACAGGAGTATACTGTAGACCACATAGACATAAGGAAAAATTAGAAGAGGAGTCTAAGAAACAAATTACAAATGTGTTAGTGAGGCATGAAATTATAATGATAGTGATATAGTGGCAAATACTTGGCCAAATGCCTTAGCACTCTGATGAAATCAGACTAGTTAATAATTTTTTTTTACTCCTCTTAAAGTTAATTTATTTCTTCAAAAGGTAATGGGAGTAATGTAAATAATTTTGTTTAGTTATGCTCAAAAACTTTAAATCATGAAGCCCAGAAGTAAACTATATTCCAGAATATTGGGATGGGGGTGGGGAATGGCAGATATGTTTGCAGAGGAGTTGCTACTGACCTTAGAAAGACTGCAGAGAATGGGAGAAAAGGAAAAACATTTTCCCAACTTTAAAAAAAAAAAAGAGAAGGTTTAGTCTACAAGCTATAAGGCATCAAGTTTGTCTTTGAATCCCATCATTCATAGATGGTATGCTCAGCAAATGTGTAGATGATACAATCAGGAAGAAATAATTGATATGTTGGATGAGAGTCAGGATCCAAAGAAATCTTGACAGTCCAGAATAATGGACTGAAATAAATGAAACAGGATCTAATTAACACAAATTCAAAATTTTACCTTTGGGTTAAAAAAATAAACTTTAGGAGAATAGGATGAGGACTTGTGGTTTGACAACAGTTTATGTAATAAGGAACAAGAATTTTAAGGTACTACAAATTCAGTAAGAAACAGCAGGGTAATATGACAACCAAAAAAAAGTTCATGAGATCTTTGGCTGCACCAAGAAACAGTGAGTCCTGTTAAAAACAGTGGAAATGTGCATTCGATGTGGGGGAGGGGGGTTATGGGGAGGAGTGAAGGGGAAAGTAAAAACATAAATCATGTAACCATGGAAAATTTTTCTAAAAAAAAACAAAATATTTAAATTAAAAAAAAAGCAGTGTGTCCTTCAACACTGTCATCTTCCCTCTGCCCTGAAGAGACAATATCTGAGATGTTTTCAATGCCAGGTACACATCTTAAAGGGTACTGATAATCAGGGCAGATGTCCACTGTGGATAAAAGGACTAGAGATTATACTGTAGAGGAATCCATTAAAGACTTAAGAAAATCATTTTCAGATGTTTGAAGGGTTGTTTGGAGAAGAGAGATTTGTCTTGCCCTGCATAGTAAAAACTAGAAACAGAGACATATAGGCTTGTAAGGAAAAACTTTACAATTAAGGCTGTCCAAAATGAGCTACTCCTAGGAAATGGCATGCTTCTCCTCTTCAATCATTCAGTCAGTTCACTAGGATTTATTAAGTATCTAATATGTGTCAGGTACTGTGTAAAATGCTAGGGATATTTTGCCAAAGGCTTTTTCAGCATCTATTGGGATAATCATGTGATGATTTTTGTTTGTTAGACTGTTGATATGGTCAATTATGTGAATGGTTTTCCTAATGTTGAACCATCCTTGCATTCCTGGTATAAATCCCACCTGATCATGATGGATAATCCTCTTGATCACTTGCTGGAGTCTCTTTGCTAGTATTCTATTTAAGATTTTTGCATCTATGTTCATTAGGGAGATTGGTTTGTAGTTTTCTTTCTCTTTTTTTGATCTCCCTGGCTTTGGAATCAGTACCATATTTGTGTCATAAAAGGAATTTGGTAGGACTCCTTCTTTGCTTATTATATCAAATAATTTGTATAGTATTGGGATTAGTTGCTCTTTGAATGTTTGATAGAATTCACTTGTGAATCCATCAGGCCCTGGCGATTTTTTCTTAGGGAGTTCTTTGATGGCTTGTTCAATTTCCTTTTCTGATATGGGATTATTTAAGTATTCTACTTCTTCTGCTGTTAATCTAGGCAATTTATGTTTTTTGTAAATATTCATCCATATCACCTAGATTGCTATATTTATTGACATATAATTGGGCAAAATAGTTTTTAATGATTGCCTTGATTTCCTCTTCATTAGAGGTGAGGGGTCTCCCTTTTCATCTTTGATACTGTCAATTTCGTTTTCTTCTTTCCTTTTTTTATTAGATTGACCAGTACTTTGTCTATTTTATAGGAATAGAAGGATCTTTCCTAAAAATAATAAACAGTATATACCTAAAACCATCAACAAGCATTATATGCAATGGGGATAAATTAGAAGCCTTCCCAATAAGATCAGGAGTAAAACAAGGATGCCCATTATCACCTCTATTATTCAACATAGTACTAGAAACACTAGCAGTAGCAATTAGAGAAGAAAAAGAAATTGAAGGTATCAAAATAGGCAATGAGGAAACTAAGCTATCACTCTTTGCAGATGATATGATGGTATACTTAAAAAATCCTAGAGAATCAACTAAGAACCTTGTAGAAATAATCAACAACTTTAGCAAAGTTGCAGGATACAAAACAAATGCACATAAATCATCAGCATTTCTATATATTTCCAACTCATCACAGCACCAAGAGGTAGAAAGAGAAACACCATTTAAAATCACCCTAGACAATATAAAATACTTAGGAATCTATCTACCAAGACAAACACAGGAATTATACGAAAACAACTACAAAACACTTTCCAAACAATTAAAACTAGATCTAAACAATTGGAAAAACATTGATTGCTCATGGGTAGGACAAGCTAACATAATAAAAATGACCATTCTACCCAAATTAATTTACCTATTTAGCGCCATACCTATCAAACTACCAAAAATCTTTTTTACTGAATTAGGAAAAACTATGACAAAGTTCATCTGGAATAACAAAAGATCAAGAATATCGAGGGAAATAATGAAAAAATGTGAAGGAAGGTGGCCTAGCTGTATCAGATATTAAACTGTACTATAAAGCAGTGGTCATCAAAACAGTATGGTACTGGCTAAGAGACAGAAGGGAGGATCAGTGGAATAGACTTGGGGTAAGTGACATCAGCAAGACAGTGTATGATAAACCCAAAGAGCCCAACTTTGGGGACAAAAATCCACTATTTGACAAAAACTGTTGGGAAAATTGTAAAACAATATGGGAGAGATTAGGTTTAGATCAACATCTCACACCCTACACCAAGATAAATTCAGAATGGGTGAATGACTTGAATATAAAGAGGGAAACTATAAATAAATTAAGTGAACGCAGAATAGTATACTTGTCAGATCTCTGGAAAAGAAAAGATTTTAAAACCAAGCAAGACTTAGAGAAAATTACAAAATGTAAAACAAATGATTTTGATTATATCAAACTAAAAAGCTTTTGTACAAACGAAAACAATGCAGCCAAAATCAGAAGGGAAACAACAAATTAGGAAAAAATCTTTATAACAAAAAACTCTAATAGGGGTCTAATTACTCAAATATACAAGGAGTTAAATCAATTGTATAAAAAATCAAGCCGTTCCCCAATTGATAAATGGGCAAGAGACATGAATAGGCAATTTTCAGATAAATACATCAAAAGTATCAATAAGCACGTGATAAAGTGTTCCAAATCTCTAATAATTAGAGAAATGCAAATCAAAACAACTCTGAGGTATCACCTCACACCTAGCAGATTGGCTAAAATGACAGAAGGGGAGAGTAATGAATGTTGGAGGGAATGTGGCCAAATTGGGACATTAATGCATTGCTGGTGGAGTTGTGAACTGATCCAACCATTCTGGAAGGAACTATGCTCAAAGGGCTATAAAAGACTGCCTGCCCTTTGATCCAGCCATACCATTGTTGGATTTGTACCCCAAAGAGATCATAGATAAACAGACTTTTACAAAAATATTTATAGCCATGCTTTTTGTGGTGGCAAAAAACTGGAAAATGAGGGGATGCCCTCCAATTGGGGAATGGCTGAACAAACTGTGATATATGCTAGGGATGGAATACTATTGTGCTCAAAGGAATAATAAACTGGAGGAATTCCATGTGAACTGGAAAGACCTCCAGGAATTGATGCAGAGCGAAAGGAGCAGAGCACCAGAAGAACACTGTACACAGAGACCAATACACTGTGGTAAAATAGAATATAATGGACTTCTGTACTAGCAGCAATGCAATGATCCAGGACAATTCTGAGGGATTTATGGAAAAGAATGCTACCCACATTCAGAGGAGGAACTACAGGAGTGGAAACAGAAGAAAAACAACTGCTTGAACACATGGGTTGAGGTAGACATGATTGGGGATGTAGACTCGAAACAACCACACATGTTAAAATCAGTGGAAATGTGCACTGGCTATGGGTGGGGAGGGGAGGTGGGGGGTGAAGGGGAAAGTAAGAGCATGAATCATGTAACCATGTTAACTTTTCTAAAAAATAAATATTTAAAAAATGCTAGGGATACAAAAATAAGGAAAAACAATTTTTCTATGAGGAGCTCACAATCTTCTTTTGGGAAACCACATGCAAGTGGTATACTGAAGATATATAGAATATATTCAAAATAATCAACAGAGGGAAGGTACTAACAGCACTAAAGGAGATCAGGAAAGGCATTTTTTAATTTGAAAATTTTTATTTAATTAGTTGATTTAGAATATTTTTCCATGGTTACATGATTCATGTTTTTTCCCTTCCCTCCTCCCACCCCTCTTCCCATAGCCAATGAACAATTCTACTGGGTTTTACATGTGTCATTGATCAAGACCTATTTCCATATTATTAATATTTGCATTAGGGTGATCGCTTAGAGTCTACATCCCCAATCATATCCCAAACAACCCATGTGATCAAGCAGTTGTTTTTCTTCTATGTTTCTGCTCCCACAATTCTTTCTCTGGAAGGAAAGGCATTTTGAAGAAAATGGGATCCTAGCTGGGTCTTGAAGAAAGCCAGGAGAGCTAAGAAGCAGAGATGAGGAGGGAGGCAAATCCAGGTGACAGTTCTTGGCATGAGGGATGGCCATTGAAAACACATTCAATGTCCTGTTCAAGGAACAATGAGAAGAATCACATCACTGGATCACAGACAGAATGACGTGGAAGAAGGCCCCTTATACCTTAGGGACCAGGCTGTTTAGGGTTTTCAATGCCTAACAGGATTTTATATTTGATCCTAGAGGTGGATCCAGTGGAGTTGATTGTATGGGAGTAGAGAATGTGACATGATCAGACCTCCTTTAGAAGGATCAACTTGATAACTGAGTAGAGGAAAGGCTGGAGTAAGGAGAGATTTTTGTCAGGCAAACCAAGAAGACCATTGCAACAGTGCAGGATTGAGGTGATGAGAACCTACATTTGGGGGTGGGGGTTGGTAGTGTCAGTGGAGTATGAGTGGTCTGGGTGGGATCTATGGTGTGGTTTCCATTCTGAAATTCCATTTCAAAAATTTTTTGAAATTATTTTTATTCTTTTGAAAAATCTTTGTAATGAATTGGGTACTTTTTTATTTCTTTGTGAAAAAAAAAAAAGAAGAAAGAGATATTTTGAAGGTTGAATTGGCAGGACTTATCAGCCGATTGACTAAAGCAGTGAGAGAGTGAAGAGGTGCCCGTGGGGTCAGAATCAAGAGAAGTGACCAATGGATGGGACTATGGCTGAATTACATTTTCCTCTTTCCCAAGCAATGGCAAGATTCCTTGAAAAGGAGGCTGCTGTTCAGTCTAGGTCTGACTCAGTGGCCCCTGAGGTCCTTTCCAACTGTGAGATTCTGTGATTCTCAATTTTCACTGACTTGATCTACTCATTCTGAGTTACCTGTTAATATGTGAATATGAACAGAATACTTGTCTCATGCCTCATATAAAAACTACATAAGAAATGTTTTGAAATTCTTTCTTATACATTCAGATTCATGACCTGATCATTGTTTTTCTAGCTTACTGCTATAACATGAAATGTTCCAATAGCTCTCAGGAGAATGTCAGGTAGAATGACTTGATGACATTATTTCCTGGGACCTTTTTTGCTTGTCTAATACTGGACGGCCAAAGTTTTGTGTATAGCTTTGATAAAAGAAAGATACAAGAGAGAAGGAAGAGAGAAAGGATTTGTCAGGCCTTACTTCTAAAAGTACTTTTCAGTTAGAGAAATACCATAATCATCACATATTGAGGATCTACTGTGGTCATTTGAGGTAGCTCCAAGGTCTTTGGAATGGTTTTGAATGTCTTATTCAGAAAATGTTCTTACTACAGGAAAATTAAGCAAGTGTTTGGAAAAAAGGAGCCATCACTCAAATTTCCTTGAACAGCTTCAGTCCACAGATCTGGGACATTTAGATCATCACTAAAGGCCCTTCTAAGCTAAGACAGCAAACAAAATTATTGCTAGAAATATTCATTATGCCTATTTTAGAAACAAATTTGCTGTCCCTAATTGAGTTGCATTTTATATAATATATATTTATAATAAAATAGGACCTCATATAAACAATTTGTCCCCTACAATTATGAATGTTTGGTAGGCCCGGGAGAATAATTTTAACATTTATATTATTATAGATGCTCACTATTTTCTAGCTTTTATGATATCCTATTTATCTTATCTATCATTTATTTGATGTCAAGATTTTGGTTCAGAATTTTGCCCCAATTTTTCCTCTGCTTAGACCTGTCATTTTATGTGTGTAAGTAGGTCTGGGTTCCCAGTGCAGAAATTCTCTCCCAACACTGCAAATCAGGAACTCTTCTGTTATTTAGTCTTAAGCAATGCCTGGATACTGAGAGGTTAAATGACTTGCCCATGGTATCTCAAATAATATATGCTAGAGAAAAGTCTCAAACTCAGATTTACCTGATTCCAAAGCCAGCTCTCTATGTCCTCCAAGTTGCTTCTCAATCAACCTTCTGTATTATTATAACTTACGTGAAAATCAATTTAATTCTTGAAATTCACCATTGTATTTCAGTAAAAGATGATGACTTCCATTGTAAGAAAAGGAGAGAATAGAATGTGCCCCCTTGCCTTACTCTCTCCCAACACTGCCACCACCTTGATGCAGGCTTTCAATTAATGACCGGTCTATTGCTATAGCTTGTTGATTAGCCTCCCTGAATCATATCTCTTAACTCATGCCCATCCTCCATTTATCTATCAAACTATTCCTTCTAAAGCAGTCTGATCATATCATCTCCCTACTCAATAAACTTCATTGGCTCCCTATCACCTCTAAAATCAAATGTGAAATCTTCTTTTTAATATTCAAAGCCCTACATAACCTGGACACCTTCCACCTTCCATACCTTACCCCCACAGCCTTTGCCATCGGGTGACCCTTGCCTCCTTGCTGTCTTTGAACATGATATTCTATCTGCTGACTCTGTGCATTTTGTTGTCTGTCCTCCATGCCTGGAATTCTTTCCTTCATCATCTCATTCTTCTGGGTTCCCTGGCTTCCTTCAGGTCCCAGATTAAGTCATACTATCTATAAGAAGCCTTTTCTGATCTTCCTTACTACCAAAAGCCTTTCCCCATTGATTATCTCCAATTTATCTTCTTTGTATCTTGTTTGTACAGGGCATCTCCGCCATTAGGCTATGACCTCCTTGAGAGCAGGGACTGATTTTTTGCTTTTTTTTTTTTTATTCCCAGTGCTTCCCACAATGCCCAGTTCATAGTAGATGCTTTATAAATGCATGTTGACTCCATTTCCCCAGAGAAGAGCCTGAGCCCCACATCTCCCTGATAAATGGAGCAGCCAGCCTAAAGAGCCCTCCCCTGCCCAGGGATATGTTGTGTGGGTAAGACCATCTTTACTTTAAAAGGACAGAATCTTCTATATAGTCACAGCCCAGTTAATTACCCTCCACAAGCCCAGGGCAATGAGCAGTTAACCTTCAGGTTATCTATTTAGACAGAAAAGAAATTATTTCACCATCATAAGAAATGACACAAAACTTTAACCAACAATATTTATTCCCTCTCACTCTTTTGATAAATATTTCTCCCACAGCCACAAGCAGTGTCAGTAAATAAAATATTGACATTCCCTCTTGTCTATGACATCTATCCACCTAACTGGTACCCTTTGGATCAGATTTATTTCCTTCTTACAAACAATGGCCAATAGAAAGGTAATGACTTCATCTTTTGAAGTAAATATGGATGTTTACAGACACAACTGGTGGGAAACCTGCTCAACAATTTGCTTCTGCTGACCTAAATCCTACAATTAGGAGCATGTTGGGTCATTCCTGAAGTTGATTGTTAAATTTTCAGTGTGAGCAAGCCTTCACTAGGCAATTACATCTCTGACAAAGGCTAAAAATCAGGGTTTGATTTGTTTTTCTTGATTTCTATTATAAGAAAATGAAGGAGAAACTGAAAAGTATGTCCTGGGTACATTTTCCCCCACAATACCAGACATTAAACACTTACCAATATAACCTTACCTATAGTGCACTACAAAGTTAAATACTTATTCCTTTTACAGATTTACATGAATACACTAGAAAAACTTGGCATTGGTTAGAGGCCAGGGCCTGAAGTCAGGAAAACTTATCTTCTGGAGGTCCAATCTGGCCTTAGATGCTTACTAGCTATCAGTCACTTAACCCTGTTTGCCTCAGTTTCCTCCTCTATACAATGATATGAAGAAAGAAATGGCAAACCACTCCAGTATCTTTGTCAAGAAAATCCCAAATGGGTTTGGCACATAGCAAGCAGTTAATAAATTCTTGTTGGTTGATTGATAACTGAAGAAAAGAAGACCAGGATTCTGAAAGGTAAAATAAGGCAAGAATTCAAAGTATTGGGCTTTGTACTAAGTACTAAGATTCTTTTACCTATTCCCAGGGCTATTTGCATTTCAGTGGAAAAGACTGAGTCAGAGGAGTTGGGTCTGATCCAAATTCTACCTCTGACATGTTGGATGTGACTGAAATGACTGAATGACAAAAAAAAAAAAAAGAACGTAGCCCACGAGGTCTGGTATTTCAGCAAGAACAGCAAGCTAAAGACACTCATTCCATGTTGCTGAAGGCTCTCTGGTACAAAATGTCTTAGCCAAGTTTTATAAAAACCAAGCCTCTGGAATAAGAGTGTAAAAAGAAAAAAAAAGAATACTTTGGAAAAAACAGGAAGCCTCATTTCTCTGGACTATGATCTGAAATGATTTTTTACCAACTTCTTTTTCCAAATGTGATCCTTAGAGTCCGAGTAGACATTTCTCTCCAAGTTACTGGTGGCTCCATGAGAGTTTCTGTAAAGACCAAGTAAAAGACGCCAAAAGTCCTATTTACAAAAGACAACCATACTGAACAAATTGTGGTATCTATTGGTGATGGAATACTACTGTGCTCAAAGGAATAAAGAACTGGAGGAATTCCATGTGAACTGGAATGACCTCCAGGAATTGATGTAGAGTGAAAACAGCAGATCCAGGACAACATTGTACACAGAGACTGATACACTGTGGTACAATCAAACATAACGGACTTCTCTACTAGCAGCAATGCAATGATCCGGAGCAAGGCTGAGGGACTTATGAGAAAGAAAACTAGCCACATTCAGAGCAAGAACTGTGGGAGGAGAAACACAGGCAAAAACAACTGCTTGAACACATGGGCTGATGGGGATATTATTGGGGATGTGGACACTAAACGATAACTCTAGTCCAACTATCAATAATATGGAATTAGGTCTTGATCAATGATACATGTAAAACCCAGTGGAATTGTGCATCAGCTAAGGGGGGTTAGGGGAGATTGGGGGAGAGGGAAAGAACATGAAATGTGTAACTATGGGAAAATATTCAAAATTTAAATTTAAAAAAAAAGACAGCCATAATGAAGCAATCACCATCTTGCCCCTCTTGCCACTGAAAGACCAGGTGCCAAATAAAAAGTCTTACTCACCTGACAATGAGCTCTATTCAGTAATTTCTTCCCTCGGGATGAAGCTAGGACCACAGAAGTCCATCTCTTCACTTCAAGGCTGAACCTGAGCAAAACACCAACGTAGGGGAAATTCTTCTTATGGACTTCTCTTAGAAGTCCCTGATTTCCACAGGGAAATGATCCTGATACAGCATTCAATTCAATAAACAGTTACTATGGGGGGCAACTAGGTTGCTCAGTGGACTGAGAGCCAGGTCTAGAGATGGGAGGTCCTAGATTTAAATTTGGTCTTAGACACTCCCTACCTGGGTGACCCTAAACAAGTTGCTTAACCCCCATTGCCTAGTCTTTACCATTCTTCTGCCTTGGAACTAATACACAGTATTGATTCTAAGATGGAAAGTAAAATAAAAAATAAAAAGTTGCCTTGTGACTGTTTTGTGCCAGATATTATGTGGGACTTCTCAAATACAAAGATGAGTACACCTTGCCCTTAAAGGAGTTTACATACTCCTCAGGTATACAAGATGTACACAATTAAAAATAAATAAGAAGAGAACACAGAGCTGATCACCACCTTTGAGACATGTTGGCCAGAATGGCCATAGTGAACTAATGGAAGGAGATAAACAAGAGTTGCCCAGGATGGATTGATGGAAGGAAAGAATACCCACATCTTTGAAATCACAAATATCATTGGGATGTTGGAGTTATTTGAAAAGTACTAAAAGCTAAGGGATCTGGGAAGGCTTTGGAGAATAAAATGGTGGCACCTGTGCTGGCTAAATAATCAGCTCCTTGAGGGCAAAGATTATTTTCCTTTTTGTTTCTGTATCCCCAGTGCCTAGTAATGTGCCTGGCATAGAGTGGGCATTTAATAAATGCTTATTAGTTGATTGATGACTGAAGAAAAGAAGACCAAGATTCTGAGAGGTAAAATAATGAAGAACTGAATTCCAAATACAGGGGATTGAGGATGTATTACCTGCTCCCAGGGTTATTTGTATTTCCTTGCAAAAGAATGACTCAGAGAAATTGGGTCTGATCCCAATTCCACCTCTAATTATAAATGGGTGTGCTCTTAGACAATTAAATTTCCTATAGCTCTGTTCATTTACCTGTAAATTACAGCAGGGAAGCACTAGCTATTAGATGGCTTCTTGGGTCTCCTCCATCCCTAAATCAATTATTCTGTAACTCAAGAGTTTTTCAGACTATTCCTCCACAACCCTCCCCCCCCCAAAAAAAAATTATCATCTTGGAATTTCAGGCCAATGAAATAATATATTTGGATGGCGGTGTGGAGAGGAACCTTTTCTTCTGCCTTTCATGTTACAATATTTGGGCTGTGTTCCTTAACTGGCCTGTGGCTACCCAGTTCTCACCTTCCCACCTCACTGGACATTTGTCTTCTAGCTGAGTTTCATGGATGAGACTGAGAGACCAAAAAATCACCCCCTGACCCTGTCCATGAAGGACTTTTTCTATAACCTAGAGGCTCTTAATTTTTTTGTATCATTGAACTTTTCTGGCAGTCTATAAACTCCTTTTCATTTTCAACAAATTGGAAAAAATGAGAAATTTTTGTTCAGTGTTAGTGAAAATCAAGATGTACTTTGCCCTCCTATCCAAGATAACAGATCCCTTGAAATCTATTCATGGACTCCTAAGAAGCAGGAGGTTAGAAATCTTTGATTTAATCTGCAATTGCATTGTTTAGGTAGAAGAGTTCACTACACAGGGCCTCTGAGTACGGTATTTCCCTCTGAGTCAATGATCATTTTTTGCTTTTCTATCTTTTGAGACTAAAGGCAAAGGGCACTTTCCTTTCATGCATTCCAGTGCTATGAACAAAGCCTTTCCTAGAAAGAAAAGAACCTGTAGTAGCCTATTAACCTATTCATAAGGGCTATATTGAGTGTTTCTGGGAATCAGCAGCATATTAGTATATTCAAAAGGGCATGTTAGTACCATGTTGTCCTATTAAGAATGGCTTTATTAGATCTTCCCCTTTAACTAAATACAGTGATCCCAAATGTAGGGAAACCTGGTATATAATTGAGAATTAAAGGAACAGCTAGGTGGCTCAGTGGATTGAGCACCAAGCCTGGAGTCAGGAGGACCTGGGTTCAAGTGTAACCTCAGACCCTTCCTAGTTATATGGCCCTTGGGCAACTCACAACCCCAGTCACCTAGCTCTTGTCCTTCTGTCTTAAGAGTTGTTACAAGGACAAAATAAGTTTTTTGGGTTTTTCTATTTGAATTAAAAACGAGTTTGAAGAGAAAGAGTTCTTCCTGCAGTCACTCAGGATATGGTCATTGTTAGATTAGGTACTGAAATAAAACTGCCTACCCATGAATCCCTAGTACAAATTAAATTTATACCAATTAGCTAAGAATGAATGCTTCCTATCATCATTGAAATCTTGAGCTCTGAAATTTGAGGCAGAGCATTGACAAAAAGGACCAGAATGGAAATATTCTTACAGCCAGATTGACTGGCAACTCAACAGCATTCAAATGATAGTTGCCACAGTGAGTCAGACAGGATAAATATTTTGGTGCTGGGCTATGTAGACACACTCAAAGAGAAACAACATGAATATAATTCATTTCAAAGATTCTTAGACTTGGAAGGGAACTTAAAGGGCATTGAATCCAACTACTTAATTTGGCAGATGAGGAAACTGAAGTTCAGAGAGGAGAAGAGATTTGTCCATTGTTCCATAGACAGGAAGTGCTGTTCACTAAGAGGATGCTGAACTTGTATTCAGGGAGACTTGGGTTCAAATCCTACCTCTGAAACTGATTTAGCTCAGTGACCCTGGGAAACTTGGATAATCTCACCAAGCTTCAATTCCTAATCAGTAGAATGGAGATATTGATAATAGCACCTACCTCATAAAGCAAGCAGGAAGACTGAAAGGAATAATGTGTAAGAGGTGCTTTCCATACCTTAAAGCACTATATAAATATTAGCTTTCTAAGAACCTGCCCCACTTTTGTTCTCTTTCTCTTCCTTTTTAGCTGTTACTTTATGTTTTGATTGTTCACATAAAACAATAATAATAATAAATATACCCTTGAGTGCCCTCCCTGTTGAAGTATTTGGCGACTCACAGGCACAAAATTAGGAAGACATTCTAAAAAGGAAAGCAGCATATAGCAACAGAGTGACATTAATTATATATTCCCCATTAACTTCAGATTATATTTTGAGTTCACTTGTTTCTAGATATTTCCTAAGGTCTGTCTACCTCCTAGCAGGCATTTTAGTAGGTATTTAATGCTTGTGGAATTGAAGTGAATTAAATTGAATCAAGCAGAGGTAGGATTTATATCAATCCTTCATTTCCATTTAGTGATTTTTATATCATTTATTGCTCATTAACATTACATTTTAATTATCCTGACAGCACCTCAGTCCCTTAGGATATAGCAGATAATTTAAAATGTATATTTAATTTTTTGTAATGTACTTACAGCAATTTTTTTGTTTCTGATCTTTGTTCAAGTTCTCAGAGGCTTTGAGGCACATGTGATTCAATTAAAAATGTCATTCTCAGATTTCTTAGGAAGGTTTGAGGAACTCAATGGGGATAGAACTTGGAGGAGTTAATTGGCAGTTATATACCAAGCTACCTCTCATATCTGATGGAACAGTGTATTTCATCAAAGAATAAGTCATGTGCCAACACTTTCCATTTCCCATCTTTCAAAGTTGGGTGAAGCCGTGCAATCCCAAGAGAATGTGACAGATGGGAGCTCTTCTGAAGAAGCAGTTAAGGGAGTAAGAGTAACAGGCAATTATAGGCTAAACACTAGAAAAGAAAAAAAAATAAAACAAATAGCCCATAATATCCTCTTACAGAGAAGTTCTATGTCCTCTAAAGTTAGGTAACTCACTCTTTTGTGAGAGGGAAATGGTACTTGTTCCACGTCCAACTGCTCTAAGCTGGCACAAACAGGAAGTTGCAAAAGATAGGCAGCATGAACTGATTATGCCATACTTCTCTGGCTCCTTCATGGACCCACACTATGGCATCTCCAGCTAGTGATTGGAATGAAAGAAGCAGAGAATGGCTGGTTTGGGTTTTTGTTTTGTTTTTTTTAGGAATGTAATTCTACTTCCTAATTGAAGGGCTCACTTTTTACTTCCATTTAGTGTAGAACATAGCATCATAGATTTAGAGTTAGTAGGGCCATTAGAAATCATCCAGTCCAAGTTTTATAAAGAAAACTGAAACCCAGAAAAGTTGTGATTTTACCAAAGTCACACGGACAGTAAATGGAAGAGATGGGATTTGACCCCAAATCCTCTGACTTCCAAGAGAATATAAGCTTCCTGAAAATAGTTATCACATTGCTTTATTTTTAGTTTCCCCATCAGTTACCCCAGTGCCTGGAATCTAGCAGTCACTTCATAAATTCTTGTCAATTGGTTGATCATTTCCTAATTCAGACTCACATGATTATGATACATTATTTCTCTTTGATACTTCAAGATAAGGATCTGGATTCCATCAGAATAAGAATTCCCTCAAGTTCACATTAATGCAAAGGATCCCAAAACTTTAATAGCTTAAAACTTCACTAAGACTTTTAGGGAATGTTAATGTTTACAAAATGCTTTACTTCGATTCAAAACAACCCTTTGAAGTCAGTAGCACAATATTATCCTCATTTCTTTATTTTAAGAGAATACCTTTTGTCTTAGTATCAATTTTAAGGCAGAAGAGCAGCAAGGCCCAGGGAGTTGAGATTAAGGGACTTCACCAGGGCCACAGAACTAGAAAGTGCCTGAGGCCAAATCTGAACCCAGGTCCATCTGACTCCAGGCCTGGTGCTCTACCCACTGTGCTACTTAGATGCCCTAATTATTATCCTCATTTCACAAATGAATAAAATGAACCTTTAGAGGGTCTGTGATTTGCCAAGAGTCACAAAACTTGTAATTGCCAGAGCCAGTCCTTTTAGATCAGTGATGGGCAAACTTTTTAAAGAGGAGGCCAAAGGAAAGGAAATGCTCATCTGTCAGTCTGTTTCTAAGGCAAGTTTCATTGTATTGTATCCTACTCATTGTATTCGTCAGATTAGGAAGGATGTCTGGTGGCCAGATAGAACATTTCAGGGGGCCACATCTGGCACGAGGGCCATAGTTTGCCCATCACTGTCTTAGATCATTACAGAAGGGGAAATGGACAATAATATCATAGCAGTCCCTCCATTCTCATTCTCCCAACCCCAACTCTTAAGAGCACAGTGGGTACCCAGAGAGCAAATGAATATTCTTTTCTTCCAGATTTTAGGAACCACTCTAAGAGTATGGAGTTTCTAGAATTATTTCTAAACAATGTACTCTCCAATACCAATTAACCGATTAATATCTGGTAGCTTTTACAAAGAGGTTATTTGTTGAGAAGATATATGTATAGCAAGTACTGAAATGCAATATCCTTCTAAGAATGAAAAGTGTACTCTGCCTTCTTCAACCCACTCAATCTTTGGCAAGAATGTTCTCAAAGAGTGTAGAGAATGGGCTAAGAGTGCTAAGAGTCCTTTTCTTCCTTTGAGAAGCCCAAACTAAATTCATTTCTGGATGTGAAGCCTTAAGATGGAAGCATTATTCCTTGCTCAGCTTAAATGTCTCCTTGCAGGATGGACACATCTCAGGAATGACCTATCATAGGATTTAGCTATTGCGGCTACAAAAAGCCTTTGCTGCCCAAATCTATTCAAGGATTCTCTGATAGCTCTTCTGACCATTCGAAGTTCATAGTGTCATAAACTGGTCTCTTCTGGTTCCAGGTACTCATTCATAGGTGAGGGAAACAATAAACACACACACATACACACACACACACACACACACACACACACACACACACACACATGAAAAAGGCATTGTTCCTTCATGGCCACATGGCAGTCAGGATAGAGAGAGGTGACTGCACCAACCAACTCTCAGCAATTCTTGTCTCATTCATGCCAAGGAAGAGATTAAGAAATGGTCTATCCAAACCTTTTGTTTGTCCTTCAGTTCTGCTTCAGTAGCCAATTAAAAGACTTTTTATCGCTCATCAACAAGCCAATAGGAAACAGTCAGAGATACTTTTGCATGTTCTGAGGCTCTTCCATTTCACATGACAAGAAGCAGGTGCATCAAGCTCCACATGGTTGGACCCAAGAAGGATGAATTATACATACTCTAGGGATTGGGCTAATCCTTCTATTACAATAATATTAATAATAATAGCTTTATATTTACATAGTACTTTATAGTTCATAACACAGACTACCAGGAATAATTCTCCATCTAGTCTAGGGCATATTGAAACCTCCATGAAAACACCCAAACTCATCTAGAAGACATGGAACTACTCACAGAGGTAGCCACGTTACACGACAGAAACTATCCTTATCCCAACCCTTTAAGGCCAAGAAGGCTTCATCTCCAGTTCAGAAGAGTTAAGCTTTGGTCCACTAACAGATTTCCTTTGGAGCCAACCATGATGCTGACCATCCAATTGGAGTGTTCACTTTGCCCTGATTCTAAGCCTAAAGGACTTGCAGTTCAGGATCCCAGCCCTCTCCCATTCTTTAATAAACTGGATGTTGTAGCTACCATAGCATTGGACTTGAGAGTCAAAAGACCTGAAAGTAATGACATTACCATTTAAGCCTATGAAAGAGGGGAAGTCAATTAACTTCTATCAACCTCTTTTTCTTTATCAAGAAGTAATCTACCTTTTAGGATTATTGTCAGGAAAATCCTTTTTAAGGAGTGAAGTACTAAGAAATTTGGACTATTATTCTTACCTTATTATTCTTACTTGCCATTTCGGTTACAAAAGCTGTTTCTATTCAGCATGCCTATAAACTTAAAGCATACTTGGTGACAATAGTGGGTAGTACCAATCTCAAAAGAATTTATCAGTCTCGGTGAAAATAATAATAAGGTGGTGATGAAATTAATATTTACATAGCATTTGCTATGCTCTGAGCACCATGCTAAGCACTTTACAATTATTGTGTCTTCTAACTCTCACAACAACCCTGGAAAGTAAATGCTGTTATTATTCACATTTTACAGATAAGAAAATTGAGGCAAACTGTGGCTAAATGATTTGCCCAGAATCTCACAGCTAGTAAGTGTCTAAAACTGGATTTGAATGTAGGTCTTCTTGACTCTAGGTCCAGTACTCTATCCTTTGTACCACCTAGCTATTAAGTACCCCAATTTGGCCAATTCTGCCCCATTGCACGGCACTAAGAAGAACATTATTTTTCTAGCCACAGAGGCAACATAACACACTGAAAATTCTGCAAGGGTTACCTTTAAAGCATAGAAACATACTTTCCCTAAATGCACATTGCCTCCTCCCATTTGGCAATAAAGTGAGCCTCCCGACATTTTTAAGTGTGTACCAAGTGGGCTAAAACTCCAAGAAATCATACTGCTTCAAAACCAGTGGAAAAGCTCTGAGTTTGGAGTCACAGGACATAGGTCAAGTAGGTCATTTCAGGTAAGTCTCAACCTCCCTTAGATCTGTTCCTCATCTCTAAAGTGAAAAGGTTTGACTGGGATCCTCTAAGGTCTCTTTCAAATCTCAATCAATGATGACAAAATCCTTTTGGAAAAGGGGGGTGGCAGGAAAATTCAATCCTAAGTAAAGCTCTATCACATATGTTCACATATTTCCAGGGGACTTGGCTCAGCACTGCTGTTTCCCCAGAGTGCAGAGCTAGTCCCAGTTCAAAAGGTTTGATGTTGGATTGCCACTGTTTGTCCCACAGCGCCCTTCTTGTGCATTGAGACTCAGCTGTTTATATTTCCTTGCCACCCACAGTACTAGCAACCATCAGAAAACAGGCCAGAAAAAAAACAAGGGGAATATAGTTAGAGGGTATGGTCAGTTTTGATCAACATCTAAGGTCAAATCATTTCTCAAAGTGAACATAGACATGTGGCGCTTGTTTGTCAGGTGGTATGGCAAACATTAACGATGCCTTGGAAAGAACAGAAACTGTGTGCCCTGCCAGGAGAGCAAGGGCAAAAGGCTATGACTTTCAATGGAAAAAAATAATTTTCTATGGAAAATAACCTTCTGATATTTTTCAAAGCTATTTGGTACCTTCTCCCTTAGCACTTTAAGGCTAGGTAAACTCATTTCTGGAAGAGATTAATAAAGGGATATCAGATAAAATATCAAAGGCTCCTTGAAATTAATATTGGGAGGAAAAAGAGCTAATGCCCTCCTCCCTAGCATAAATATTTTTAAGATGGAGAAAACTTTAAGGGAAAATCTTTAATTTCTTTTTAAAAACAGGAGTGGGTGGAAATGTTCAACAGATTTGAGATATAAATAGCAAGATGTTTTACAAATCATATATTTGTAACATACTGGACTTAGTATAATGGAGAGGCAGCATGATGTAATAGATAAAACATTAGATTTAAAGTTTAGGAAGACCTGAATTCAAATCTCACCTGAGACACTTCCTAGCTATATAAACCTGGGCAAGTCATTTAACCTTGCTGGGTCTTAGCTTTTTCATCTATAAAGTTGGGCTCAGTCTATAAGGTTTCTCTTTAAGCTCTAAATCTGTGGTCCTATGACCTTGGGAATGATCTAGTCCAACTTCTACTTTAACAGGAATTATCACAACCCAACAATTAATCAACTAGGCTTCCTTTGTTAGAAAACCTCCAGTGAAAGTGAATTTATATTTTCTGAAGTTATAAGCTTCTATTTTGTGCAGCTCTAATTGTTAGAAGGTTTTTCTTTACCTTGAGTCAAAATCTCCTTTATAGCTTCCACCCATTGCTCCTAGAATTGTCCTTCATGAGCACAATAAAAGTATTCTTTCTTCCATATGATAATTCTTCAAGTATTTAAAAATAGCCTCTCATGTCTGTACAAAGTCTTCTCTTCTCTAGGCTAAATATTCCCTATTCTTTTAACCTATCCCTTTAGGACATTGTCTCTAGTTCTTCCACCATTCTGGTCACCATCTTCTAGTCATGCTCATTTTGTCAATATCTGTCCTACGATGTAGACTCTAGTACTGAACATAATACTGCAAATTTGGACAGGGCAGAGTACAGTGCTCCCATTCTAGACACTAAGATTCTTTAATTATCTTATCAGTATAATTCCAAAGTAGCATTATTATTCTTAAATTACAAAAGAAAAGACATTTTCCATTAAAAAAGAGCATAAGGAATTTCTGCAAAGCTTGTAGAGAACAAATAAATTAATCAACAAATGATGACCAATCACCTATCGTGCACCCAACACTGTTAAACAATATAAGTAGAAGAAAAGGGCCTGTGTTCAAGAAACTAACTGACTAATTTAAGGACCCAGCAGAGGTGTATTTAAAAACCCTAGAGGAGAAAAGCAAGTACATAATAATGTAGTATTCAAGAGAATGTAAAGAGAAGGATTAATCAAGTTAGTTAAAACATCATGCTTGGTAAAATTATAGAGCAAAGAGGGTGCCTTCTGTTTCTCAATCCTTTATGTTTTCTGTCCCTTCTTTTCTGTTTTTCAAATACGTAACACTTTGATGACTCTCCCTCTTATCACAATCAGTTGTCAGGAAAGCATTTAAAATTCATTTATTCTCATGTACAAACTCTTAAAAGTGCTGTTTGACCCATAAATATTTACCATTTCATGAGAGGAATCAGTACTTTAAACTAAAGCCATGAATTTTTTGAAAGGGAAATTTTGGCATCAATTAGGGAAAAGGGAAGGCACTTGTTAAAGAAATCTTTCTGTATTCCTCAAATACTGGCATGAAGAAGGTCACCAATAGAGGCATAAAGCTGGTTTGGGGAATGGGCTTAATTCCCAACAAAAGGTTTTTGGAAGAAGATAGTCTTGAGGTTGAAGGTTGAAGACATAAATGGACAGGAAAATGCAATATTTAGAGAATTAAACAAAGGGGTAAAGAAGAGGGAAGGCTAGAGAAAGATTTTTGTAATTGTAACTGTGCAAATGTCATTCATTCAGATAACATTTAAGTACTTAGGGTGTTCAAGGCACTAACCTGCAATGAAGATTAAAGTGACTGTGAATGATATCAGGGAAATGTGCTGATTTCAACATTGATTAGACATTGAAGCAGTAACAGCAGAAAGAGAAACTGTGTAAATAGTTGGTTTGCCTGTGTGAAAATAATGTAACTTTGTTGTTAGAGCTGTGAATCAACATAACCATTTTGGAAAGCAATTTGGAATTATGTAAATAAAATCAATAAAATGTTCATACTCTTGAACCCAGAAATTTTGTTTCTAGACATATTATACCTCCCCAAGGAGGTCATTGATAAGAAGTATGGCCTCATACACACCAAAATATTTGTAGAAACACTATTTGTGGTAATAAAGAATTGGAAACTAAAGTAGATACCCATCGGTTAGGGAGTGGTTAAACAAATTGTGGTCTATAATGAATATAATGGAATATTATTGTGTTGTGAGAAACAATAAGTATTACGAATACAGAGAAACATGGAAAGATTGATGCAGTATGAGGTAAGCAGAGCCAAGAATATATATATAAACATAATTAAAAACTGTAAATAAAAGAACAATAGCCACAAAATAATCAAAAATGAATGGTACAAAGTTACAAAGAATAAGTCTGGCCCCAAAGAAGATGTATGAGAAGATCCCTACTCCCCATACTTTGTAGAAATAGTTGATCCAGAGATGTGCAGCATTACATATGTTTTCAGACTCTTATTTTAGAGACTCTTTTAAGGTTGAGAAGCTTTGCTGATTTTTTTCTCTTTTTCCTCTTTAATTTTTTTTCTTTATTATATGGAATGACTTTCAGGAAGGGGGTGGGGGCACAATGTGGGCAATTATTGTCACTTATATAACATTGCCTATAATTTATTTATGTCTTTCTCTTAACATAATTAGCAAGGCTGTGTAGCATAATAATGTGTTGAACCTAAAGTCAGGAGAGAGCTGGCTTCAAATCTTACCTCTGCTACTGGCTCTCTGACCCTGAGAAAGTCACTTAACTTCTCTAATTCTCAGTTTGCTCATCTTTAAAATGAGCATAATTACACCTATCCTATCTACTCCATAAAGTCATGAGGCTCAAATGATAATTATGTATATAAAATATTTTATAAACTTGAAACTTCTATATAAAATTAATTATTATTATTATTATTATGGGAGTCTGTTACCTATGCAAGCTCTCTCTGCTTGCTAAGATGGTGCCTCCATCAGAAGGATAAGAGGGAGCAGCTTCCAGGAGAGTTGTGATGACCTATGAAGGAAATGCATGTGTGGATATGCTGTAACTGGTTCTGGTTGGCTGACCTACCACATATTAGGAGTATTTTTCCATTGGCTGCCTGACAGCAATTGTCAGCATTTTCATTGTTCTATTCGTGTCAGGGGGAGTAAGGTGGCTCCTCCAATCATTGCTTCCAGTGACAGAACTGAGGTATAGGAAGAAGAGTCATGGTACATCATCTCCTCCCTCCAATGCCATTTGCCATCCATAGCATTCTAGGTGCAGAGTAGAGTCTCCAACCTTGAGAGATTCAAAGTCCAGAAGCATGAGCCACAGGAAACTAGACCAAGTGCTGCAATGTGTCTCACACTGATGCCTCAGGGAACATGGCAGAATCAGTCATCTTGGAGTGACCTTCAGGCCCCCTGCCCAGCAAAAGCCAGCAGCTATATGTCAACTTTGGGCATACACTTGAAACCAATACTGTGTAGAAAGTGACTAATCCATGACCCTTATTTCCTTCCCCAAAGGACTAAGATGGCATTAGGGAACAGGGTTGTACTCTTTTCAAGGCACTGAGAAAAATGTTCGTATGTTATTGCTATATTTTTTAAGTAAAAATTCCCTTGGAAAAGCTAATATGATGTTAGGTGGTTAAATGTAACTTGGGTTGTTGATCATTGAACCCCCTAACAAATGGGGGCACCTCTAGTGCTGATAGCATTATAGAAGAGAGATGTTCCAACCTCTCTGAGAAACCTAGAACCTTGAAGAAGAGATTTAGCAGTTTGACTCTGAAAGAATAAGATCAGAGAATACATGCTACATTATCATCACAAAAGTGATTATTTATATGTATAGTCTCAAATATGAGTTATTTTATTAATTAATTGAATAAATAATTGTTATAGTAATTCAATTAAGTTCTTACCATATTAACTTCACTATACATTTCATTTTATTATAACATAATTCTATCTTCAGGAATACTCAGCCTTTGTGGTTTATTGCTTTTGTAAATTGGTCATCTAGTCATGAAAAACCAACAGCAACTTTTAAAAAATGCCTTGCCTTACCTACACCCCTCCACTTCTTAGTTCTAGTTTCAAGTCCCAGGCCCACTCCCATTATGAAATAGAGTACATAGTATAGAGTACTATATATAGTACAGGATATATATATTTATATACATGTACATAACATATATATATACACACATATATAGTACAGCAACTGTAAGAACTGGCCATGTGAAAAGGAAAGTGAGAGAGAAATATGGAGAAGCCTGAGGGAAATCAAAATAAAACTGAAGACAAGATGGCCCAAACAAAATATGCAGATTTGATATTGAAGTCTATCAAGTGTAGACAAGACTATAGAAGGAAGGCCAAGTTTACATGGAGCCCACTATAGCAATGTGCACAAAAGTCCACAGGGAGGAAGAGGATAGCCTGGCCTCATCCCTCTATGCCATTATGCTTCCAGAACTAAGAGATGTAGAATGGATAAAGACCTGGTTCTCAGATCCAGCGAAGCAAACCAAATTGGATCCCCAAGTCTTTCAAACTGGCTTCACAGGTATTTTTAAAAGGTTTAACAGAAGACAGAGATAGAGTTCTGAGTTGTAATCCCAGACTGATAAAAGTTTCTTCAGTAATTGCTATTTGAATTTTCTACATGCCAACTCTTTAAACTGGGGCTTTTAGTTTTAGGTCCATGAACTCATTAAAAAAATTTTTGACAACTGAATTTTAATATAATGTATTTCCTTTGTAATCTATATATTTTATTTTGTACATTATAAGTTTTAATCTGAGGAGGAATTCTCATAAACTTCACCAAACTGACAAAGGGGGTCTGTGACATACAGAAAGGCTAAGAACCTGAATTAAAGCCTCTTTCTTTTAAGGTTCAACTCAGGGGCTACCTCTTCCATGAAGTCTTACTGGTTGGTAGTGTTCTGGTTTTTCATTTTTATGTGTGTAACCCCAGTTCCTTACGTAGTATCTTAAGTAAAATAGATGCTTAATAAATATTTGCAAAATTGAATTATTAATTTTTTTTCCTTTGAGTAAAGCAAGAAGGGAAACCCCAAGTTGAGAGTTAGAGAAGTTGAAATGATTTGTTTATGGTGACCAAATTAGCATGTGCTGGTCGTGACATTGGAACCCAGATCTCTACTAACTCCAAATCAAGTACCTTTTCCATTGAGCCAAGCTAAGAGGAATGCCCTGACCTATTTGTGCTCCCCAGTCACTTATTTGCATGCACAGGAACACAAAATAAAAATTAGAGTGGCATCAGAGGCCATCTAGTACAAAATTTTTATCTTAGGAATGCAACCCAAAGACATTAAGTGACTTAATTAAAGTCACACAGACAGTAAACATCAGAGGAGGAAGTTGAATCTGTTTCTGATTTCAGAACCAAAGCTTTGTTCTTCTTTTTTTAATTAAACCCTTACTTTCTCTCTTAGTAACAACTTTAAGACAGAAGGTCAAGGGCTAGGCAAGTGGGGTTAAGTGACTTGACTTAAGTAAACAGGGTCACACAGCTAGGACGTGTCTGTGATCACATTTGAACCCAGAACCACTGGTTCCGGGCCTAGAACTCTATTGTGCCCCTTTTTTGCTCCACCAATGGTCTTTCTATTATATCATGCTGTCTAACTCTCC
This sequence comes from Gracilinanus agilis, assembly GCF_016433145.1. Lineage (NCBI taxonomy): Eukaryota > Metazoa > Chordata > Mammalia > Didelphimorphia > Didelphidae > Gracilinanus > Gracilinanus agilis. The sequence goes on along the minus strand of NC_058133.1, from coordinate 81,835,427 downwards.
CACAAATAGCATAGCTATCTGTATGAGACTGTACTTCATTTGTGTAAGAGGAAAAATATTTTTATCATCAGTTGCATTTCACTAAATATTTTTTACTTTGAACTAATGTACCTTCCATTTGTTTTGGTAAAAAGAAACATCACTAGAAACTCAATGCAGGAGTTAACCTAAAATTGCCTTGAATCTTGGGTAGCTTTGAGGAAAACAGGGGTCACAAGTAAGGGGGAACCCCTAGAGTTACCACTAAAAGAATAACCATGAAAGGTTTATTTTTCCAGGCAAAAGTCATCTTATCAAAAAAGATGTCTTGTAAAATCCAGTCATGTAGAGGTTATCTAGAATCCATGTTTCGTGAGTACCAGAAGATAATATTCAGGTTAGTTTCAATTGGTTGAAGATTCATCCTGAAATGAAAGGCTTAAATAGAGGTTAGCAATAAAGCATTTTTTCCTTTGGCACTTAGCACAGTGTCTGACACATAGTAGCTACTCAATAAATAACTGTTGACCCAAAAAGGATAAATCAGTTAGATCAGTCAATAAACATTTGTTAAACATCCACTATATGCCAGACATGCTACTAAGTACTAAGGCTATAAATAGAAAAAAGAAAAACAATCTTTGTCCTCAAGTAACTTATAGTCTTATGGTAGGAGACAACAAACCAAAGAAAGCTGAAAGGAGATGAGCAGAAGGAAGGGAGTGGAGCATTATGGAGAAATCTACAATCCATAGAAAATTAAGAGATGGATGGTCTAGGTAGACTATTTAAATGGAAGAGTGGAAAGAGTTCATAGCTCTATCCTTTGATCAGAGGAGCAGAGTGTACTGAAGAGGGATGGGTACCAACCTTGATTCAATCTTGAAAGATGAGGAAGAGGTTTAAATGAGCCCAGTGCCTGAGCAAAATAGTTTGGGAGTGAATGGGTTGGAATGATTAAAAACCAAGAGTGGTGAGAGATTTCCCCTTAGAGTTAAACTGGGCTGTATGAATGAATGAACTGTATGCTAATAAATGAGCAACCCATACATAAAATAATTAGACAGTATATGATAGAGATTTTCTCATGTAGTAGCATAGCATCTTTAACTCTAAATAACTGAGCATTCGTTATGCCAAACAGGAAGCCCATGGTTCCAAGGTCAAGTATAAAGAGAAGAAAATTCTGGTCTTTTTGACTGACTGCAATGGAAAATTACCACCAGCAAATGCTGGGATGCCCTCTGTTTGGCAACAGCTTGGTCTCTCTCGGAAAAGAGTCTAATTCCCAATATGTATATTGTGAGAACATTTCTGAGGCTGACAGGTTTTCTTTATAAAGTTTTCAAAGATCTGAATTTAAGCTACCACCACTGTAATTTCTGTCCAATGGAAGGAATGAGATCTCCTGGGGGCCCTTAGGAGAAGGAACTAAAGGTTGTAAAGCAGACTGAGGAAACAGATCACCTAGAGACCAGGACCGAGAAGAAGAAGAAATATCAAAAACAAGAAGCAGACATTGTAAACAATGAAAAATATGCACCATACTTCAGTCTAATGTAGTTTACAGGCCAGGCCACCATTGCCAAAAATGCCTTTTTTGGGGGATGGGATTGGATTTGTGCTCTCAGGGATGTAAGAATTTCTTATAGTTTGTAAGATATAACTTTGCTATAACTTAGTCTTTAGAGTCTTTCCTGAGATACTGAGAGGTTGTGACTAGACTAGGATCATATGATCACTATTTCTCAAATTGTCACATTCCCTCCCTATATAAGAAAGAAGTCAATCTGTACCCAGGATGTTATAATAAGAGTAACCAAGGATGGCAGCTTTCAAAATTACATAATCATGAACAGAGGTCTGGGTTATCTAACGCTGTCAAAAGAAGAAATGATTTTTGATAAAGTGAGGAAAGATCAGAAAAATAAATAAAGGGAATCAAAGAAGAAAAGGAAATCCTTAAAGTCCTGGGAGTTTCTTTTAAGTATGGAAGTAGTCTGAAATCAAGTTATGAAGAATAAAAAATAAAATAATATGAAATAAGAAGCCTGTCCTTGAGGTTGTGTTTTTAAGTTGGCCCAATCTCCATAAAAGATGTTAAGGCACCACTTCCTAATAGCTAGAATATTGGATTATGAGTCATATCTGTCTTCTTTCCCCAATTTTACCACTGAATCCCTATACGTTCCTTTGGATAGAGTCCTCATAATTTTCCTTTTTTAAAAAAAATTACCTGCATTTTTTAGCTATTACCAATTTCTGCCTTTTAAACATTGCATTGTAAAACCATGTGGTCAATATTGCTAAAAGAAAATTCTATTCTATTCTATGCCATCCCATCCCACCCTAGTCTATTCTATTTACTGAGAATTCATCAAGTACATAGATTCACTGGCACTGTACCAGATGTTAGATATGCAAAAACAACAACAAAAACCAAGCCCTGATCTCAAAGGGCTTACATTCTGCTGGAAAGACACAAAATTAATAGGTGTAAAGTCAGTCGAAGGAAGAATATTAACAGCCAGGAAGACTAGGAGAGAACATCTAAGTTCAAGTGAAATTAAGGTATAATTCATACAAAGGCATGGAGGTAAGAGACTGAATGATGATCTAGGAGGAAAAGTAAGTCAATTCATCAAATTGGATGAAATATAGAGTTCATTAAAAGGAGTAATATAAAATAAGTCTGTAAAGGTAGGCTGCAATCAGACTATGACAGATTTTAAGCAACAGCCTTAAAAGTCTATATTTTATCCTAAAGGTAATAGGGAACCACTCAAAATTTTGGGGCAAAGCAGTGATATGGCAAGATCTCTGCTAAAGGAAGACTATTTTGTCAGATCCGTGAAGGACTGAAAGCAGAGAAAGACTAGAGATGTTTAAGAGAATATTGCAAAAATCCAACAGAGATGTGATTTGTATCTGGTTTAAGATGATGGTTATGAGAATGGAGAAAGGAATTCGCAATATATTTGGCAGTGGTTGGATATAGGCTGTGAAGGAGAGATAAGAGTCAGGAATGTCTCTGGTTTTGAGAACCTAGATGTGGAAGACAGTAATATTGTTGTGGGGGGCTTGAGGTGAACCCCGGGGTTCAGGAAGGGTACCTTTTGCAAGGATGCAAGACTCCAAAACTTAGCTTAAAAGTAAAAAGAGAAATTTATTAATTTACAAGGTAATATTGAATCTGGCCAGGAGGACAGCATAGGTGGAAGACTGCCTCCTAGGTGGAACAACATAGATGGAAAGCTGTTCCCAGATGACCTCAATCCTGGGTCTTTATACTCTTTACAACAGAGAAGACGTGACTCTAGAGTGGTATGTGCTGAGGCATGGGCAGGGGGGAAGTTTGCCTGAAGACAAAGGGGATGACCCTCATAGTTTAGAAAACAGATGGATTTCTGAGATACAACTTGATGATATCAAGAAGGTGTATCTCTCTGTCCATCTCAAATCTAAAGGATGATCCATGAAGGATAATTCTCTCAGGGTCTTATCTGAGTTATCAGATGTTTTGGGTTAGGAGTCACAAGGATAGAATGGAGCAAAGGAATTTCCCTGCTTATAGTTTGCCTCAAACACTTCTATAGTTTTGGGGGTCCAATGCCCATGCCAATATCATCAAAAGTCAACTAATAAATTTACTATCCCCTATCATCTCCCCTTTCAAATTTATCCCATACCCTACTACAATAATGTTTGATATTATATATCCCAAAACGCTCCTGCTCAAGAACTCAAAGTAGTTTCCTATTCAAATCAAACTGCTCTTTTGGTTCTTCCAGACTTTTCCCCACCATTTCCATCAGGTTTATTTTGCTTCACTCCCCAAAAGAGTTTGTGCTTCAAACCAAAGAAACTACTTGCTACACCCCATAATCAATCAATCAGTTAATCAATAAATGTCTATTAAACATTTACCATATGCTAAGAACACTGTACTAAGTATAAAAAAAAGCAAAAGACTGACCTTGCCCTTCAAAGAGCTCACAAACATCTATAGTTCTTTTCACATTCTACTACTCCTCTCCACCAACAATCCCAATTGGAAGAAATTGTGACTTTCCCAGGGGCACAAAACAAGGAAGTGTTGGAGGAAGACTCAAGTCTTCATGGCTTTGAGGTCAGCTCTCTACCCACAATGCCACAGGGACTCTCATCTTAATTTACTAATACATATTTATTTATCATTTAAACAAAGAATGCAGATCTCCATATTCTGAATCAAGGGCTCTTGCCATTTGATGATAATGTCTCAGAAATTCTTTCCTAAAAGGTGAATGCCAAAGAGTTAAAAATAGCCAAGAAAACATGTAGGGACAAGTGGCATATTCTTTATTGTAGCTCCTGTTCCCTTCTCTGAGTTTATTTTACATCATTCTAATCCTTAAGACAAACCCCTAACTTATGAGAAGGAATGATATCCACATCTAGAGAAAGAACTATGGGCATAGAAATCCAGAAGAAAACATGATTTATCACTTGTTTATATGGTTTATTTATATATAGATATGTGATTTGGGGTTTTGGTTGTAAAAGATCACTCGATTACAAAAATGAATAATATGGAAATAGGTACTGAGTGATAATACATGTATATTCCAGTAGAATTGCTTGTCAGCTCTGGGAAGGGGAGGGAAAAGGGGGAGGGAGAGAACATATAACCCTGGAAAATATTTTAAAAGAAAATTTAAAAAAAGAAAAAATATAAAACGCACATAAAACAAACAAAGACAAACTCCTAGCTTAATCATGGCTTGCTTTTCTACCCTGATTCCCTTTACTTTTCTCACCTTCCCAACTCCAATCAATTGGCAGAACAATATATTTATTTGGAATTTATTATGTTTGTTATATGTCAATAAAAAATATTTATTCAGACAACATAAGGGGAAGAACACTGGTTTTGCAATCAAAGGAGACCTGGGTTCAATCCCACATCCAGCACTACCTGTGTGACCAGGGCAAACCTCTTCATCTCTCTAAGATTCTGTTTCCTTAACAGTAAAATGGGAAGAATGAAACTGTGGTATTTCCCTTACAGAGTTATTACAGATCAAATGAGAGAATCACAAGATGATAGGCTAGTCTATTTAAAGCTTGGCCATCCAGTCCAAGTCTTTCATTTTATCAAAGAAGAAACTGAAGGCGAAAGAGATTGTAACTTGCCCAAGATCACACAAATAGGAAGCATCAGAAGTGAGATTTGAACCCAGACTTTCTGACTCCAGAATCAGCATTTCTTCTGCCATATTTATGCTTTGCAAATCTGAGGTGGACAACACGAAGACCCTGTTGAAGAAGAGGGACAGTTAAGATGAAGGTGACGACAGGCTTGTCTTCTGATCCAGTGAATATCCTCAGTTGGTTTGAATCCACCCATGCTAAGTACACCTTACAAACCTGACTTTCCACAATTTACAAGGGACTCCACCCTTTCCAGCTTCTGAGGCACAATGACTCCAGCTCCACAGATCCTTTGAATGTGTTAGCCAGGCAGGGCTTCGGTTTTATAAGATAATTATCTATGACGCCTCTGCAGAGTTACAGAGCTCAGTGTCAGACCAGAGCTTACCCAATTAATTCTTGTCAGTACAAAGTACATCCTGGAGAGTGAGTAAGTGTTTATGACCAGATTATCTGGGCATCATTTGTTTAATGTTACTGGAAAACTGCTACTCCGCTTCTTTCTTTATATTTTAAAGGAAAACCTACCCTTCTAGTGGAGCTCAGTGAAAGAAAAAAGCTGATGACTAGGAAAGGGTCTAGTTTACTAGATTACAGGGATTGGGTTTCAAGGAACTTCTCCATCCATTATCTCTGCATCTGTGCAGCTCAGGTTAACTCAACAAGTCAAGATCCTTCATCTTTCAGGTGTCTTCCTAGGGTTAAAGTCCCTTTTTATGCCTCCCTGCCCTCTATTTCCTGCTCTCCTCAAAATAAATAAATAATAACAACAGCTAGCATTTATATAGTACGTTGCGGTTTACGAAGCACTTTATAGATGTCTTCTTAAAGGTTCTTCATAACAACTCTGGAAGAGAGGAGATATTATTATGCCCATATTATAGATGCAGACACTGAGACAAAAAGAAGGGAAATGACTTGCTAGTAAGGATCTTCCTGACTCCAAGTTTAGTACTCCGTCTACTGAAAAATATAGAAAGTAACTACAGATGCTTCAAAATGAACCACTTAAGCAAAAAGGGGGTACATTGGTTAGAGCACTAGTCCTAGAATGAAGAAGATCTGAATTTGAATCTCAGCACAAGATACTTACTGGTTTTATGAGCCTAGGCAGGTCATTAACTGAAGTTTGCCTCAGTTCCCTCTGCTGTAAAATGGGGACAATAATAGCATCTCTCTCCCAGGGTTGTGAGAATCAAATGAAATAATATTTGTAAGGTGTTTGGTACATTGCTTGGCTCCAAGTAGGTGCTAAAGATTATTGTTTCCTTCCTAATATTATCAGAAAAAGAAAGGATAACAAGGATTCCCTTCCCAGGGCTAAGAAAATACTTCTGCCTTTCTGGTTTGTCTTTCCTATTTTTATTTCCTTCCTGTCCCCTTTAGTTTTCCTTTATTCCTTCAAGAAATGTTAGCTGAAGGCATGGTAAGTATACTTTGGGGCATGAAGATTAATGAAAAGTTGTTGGGTTTTTCCCTCAAGGAGCTAACAATCAACTAAAATACTCGTTTTCGAGAAAACTGATTAAAATGTGATATCAGACAAAACTGATGTGTCCCCTTGATTATTAAGAATTGACTGGAAAAGCAAGTCTTTATTTCCTTTATATAGCCACTGAAATTCTTTATTCTTACTTTTATTTAAAAGCAGGTAAGTGGGGCAGCTAGGTAGCACAGAAGATAGAGAGCCAAGCCTAGAGGCAGAATAACCTGGGTTAAATTTGGCCTCAGACATTTCCTTGCTACATGACTTTGGGCAAGTCACAACTCTAATTGCCTAGCCCTCGCCACTCTTCTTTCTTAGAATTGGTACTAAGAAAGAAGCTAAGGGTTTAAAAAAAAAAAAAAGAAAAAAGCAAGTAAAGAACCTCTTCGTTCCCTTAAGGAAAAAAAACCCTCAAAACTAAAAGCTAAACAGCTTAAGATGATTTCTTCTCATACGTTCCCTTCAACTGTTTTTTCCCCCATCTGTGGATCAATATGTCTTTGATGGGAAAAAAAATGAAGTTTCCCACCCAACGTTCTCTCAAATTTTTTAAAGAGGTGAGCAGATGACTGTGTTTTATAGGAAACAAGCTATGCAGACTCAGCACGCAGACTCAGCTGCTGCATTATGAAGGAACTAGCTTTCAGGGGAGGTTTTCCTTACATTTTAAACATCCCCCTGTTTACATGCTTATTTGCCCTCTCCTCTGAGGCTGAGGTTCCTCTTGCTTCACTCATAGTCCTCTTCCTTCAAATCCTCTTTGGTACTTTCCTCTCTGATCTAAAGGGGTCCTTGAGCTGCTCACAAAGCCTTTACCCTATCCTGCACCCTATCCGGGGTCCACTCTGACCAAGGACTTGAGATAATAGAAATTGAGCCTTGAGGCTGTGAATTCTTTGGAGGTGAAGAGAGACAACATAGTTCCTCTGATTTGGAGGATAGAGGTGGGATAGATACTAATGCTGGGAAGGACAGTGAGATTGTATTTGCTGGAAGCAGAGTGAGAGTGGACTCTGGATCCCTGCTATCTGGGAGTCTTAAAAGTAAATAAATGAGAGGTGAGAGATTAAGGTTAAAGAAAACAGTCACAGCAACAATAATAACAAAAATCATTACAAATGTTCAGTAAGCAATTGCTATGTGTAAGGCATAGTTGCATATAAAAGATAGAGTAGCCTAATGGAAAGATCATTGGGCTTTTAATAATAATAGCTAACATTTATCTATAATGCTTTAAAATTTACAAAGTATTTTCCAAATGTACAAATATATCTCATTTTATCATTGTGACAATCCTGGGAGGCAGGAGCTATCATTATCCTAATTTTACATATAAGGAAACTGAGGCAGACAGATGCTAGGGGATTTGCTGAGGGTTACACATCTAGTAGGTGTCTAAGGCTGGATTTGAAGTTGGTTTTCCCAATTTTTAGGTCCAGAGCTCTATTCACTGAATTATCCACTAGATTTTAGTCAGAAAGATTTAACTTCAAATCCTTCTGACACTGAGTTTCTGGGTAATTTTAGAGAAGTCACTTCAAGTCCCAGTGTTTCAGGTAACTATCTAAGACATATCTACCATGTCATAGATAGATTGCAATCTGCTTTGGTGGAGAGAGTTCCCCTACCAGGAGGTATCTCTCTCTCTCTCCCTCCCTCCCTCCCTCCCTCCCTCCCTCCCTCCCTCTCTCTCTCTCTCTCTCTCTCCCCCTAAATTTTAAGTTTACCACCTCTCTAATAGGAGGTTAAGGTGTACTTCATCTTCAGTCTTTTGGACTTCAATTTATTATTGTCTTCATCAATGTTCTTTTTTTTTTAAACCCTTAAGTTCTGTGTATTGGCTCCTTGGTGGAAGAGTGGTAAGGGTGGGCAATGGGGGTCAAGTGACTTGCCCAGGGTCACACAGCTGGGAAATGTCTGAGGCCAGATTTGAACCTAGGACCTCCCGTC
>NC_058133.1:81770338-81817160 GCF_016433145.1 Gracilinanus agilis | reverse complement strand
ATATATATATATATATATATATATATATATATATATATATATATATATATATATATATATGGGACTGGGAAATGGGGGGATCAAGAAAAGCCACAGAGGAAGTGACACTTGAGCTGAGCCTTAAAGGAAACTTGTAAGAGGGATGCTCTAAATGATGATGAGATGATAATGTAGATAAATGGATTCCTAACTGATTGAATCAGAGTCAGGCATAGGAAGGAGTATATTCCAGGCATTGGAAACAGCCAATGCAAAAAACCATACAGACAGGAAAAAGAGCACCATGTTTGAGATACTCTCAGGTGACTTGTTGGACTAGAATTTAGTATATTCTTAGAGGAGATTAATAAGTAATAAGACTGGAAAGGTAGGTTGAGTCCAGATTGTGAAGGGCTATTCTGGTTCCCAAGTTCCAACCTTGAAGCTCCTGGGCTATAAAAGGAGAAGATGTTCTTCTCAACTGGGTAGAAACTTGGCTAGCTTGTTTCTAATAGCCTAAGTAGCAACCAGACCCTAGGAGCCTTTGGCAAGTGCTAACTCTGACTCTTGGGTAATCTAGCATTGCCTGTATCTAGAAGGGGACTCTCACAAGAAAGTGCCCCCCAATTCTTTTTTTTAATAATGACTATGTGGGCTCACTTGAGAGAAGAGTAAAAGAACAGTAGATAGAGGAAGAGATCAGGCCCTTTCTATACAAAGACCCTATGAAAAAATATCATTAATTCTAATTGAGATATTCTTACATTTTCTTCCTTTTTGTCCAATTTCTATTTTGTTCTAAAAGAAGCCAGGCTGACAGCCTTACTTACCAAAGGTTTATAATTATTCTCAAAAGGCACAAAGGGCAGTGCAAAATTGCCTGTTCCTGCTGTAACCTTGGTCAGAGGCAGGAAAAAAAACGAACCCTTTAATTATAACTACCACTATGGGCCAGATTGGAATTTATGACTTAGAGGCAAAATGTTGCTGGCCAGCTACCAACCACTCAGACACCCAATCGCTACCTACCAGTCCCTTTGCTTGTTTTTTGTTTTTTGTTTTTTAATGGCTGAATAAAGTACTGTCTTTAATACCTAAGTAGCATGCCCAAAGTTATGTGAAAACATTCTTAAATGCTGGTGAAGAAAAGAGCATTCTAAGTCAGAAATCTCATTTCTCCTAAGTCTCACACCTGGCTATAATAGCTGAAACAAACTCACTGAACATTTTTCACAACTACATTTCACTTAAATTAGGCTTCAAGTCCCAAAGCTGTGTGAAAACACCATTCTTCCCTCTTTATAAGAATCATTATAACTCACACTTCTATGGGGCTTAATACAGTAGCTCGAGAGCTGGCCTAGGAGTCAAGAAGATATGCATTCAAGTCTTGGCCTCTTACATAGTCACTGGGGTGACCTTGGACCAAGTCACTCAACTTATCAATGTCGATCAATTAATAAGCATTAATTGAGCATTTACTATGCACCAGGCACTGCATTAGTATCCCAGAAAACTCCTCCAGACTATAAGTTATAGATAGACTGTTCAACTTTATTGGTAGAGTGTCTGTAACAAAAGAGTTCCTTAAACTGATTCAATCACAGTTCCAACCAAATAATAATAATAGGTGCCATTTATATAATGCTCTATAATTCTATATGACACTTTATATTTGTATAACTCTCTTATGAGGTACTAAAGTCAACAGGCATTTATTAAGCACCTCCTATGGGTCAGGCACTGTACTGAGTAGATACAAAGAAAGGTAGAATATATTCCTTCCCTCAAAATAGTCATATTCTTCTTTTACACCCAAGGAAACTGAGGTTCAGAGAGGTAAAGGTATTCATCCACAATCACAGAGTTAGCAAGTATATGTCACAATTTTAAGTGTTTGGGGTCAACACATGTATCCTTCATTTTGGGATATCCTGAGAAGTCCAAATTAATTCTTTCCTACACAGTTCTACATCTTAACTATAAATTCCATACCACTGCTAACCTAATTTATATTGACCCAGTTCCATCCACTCCCTGTAAGTTGGCCTGTTGGCCTGTTTTTGTCAGGTTTGTTACAAAAATACAGACAAGACTGTCACATAACTATGCTCTATTTTAGGGGGTTTTTTGCTATTAAAAAAATCTTTGAATTCTAGAAGTCAAATATATGTACAATTATATATAGGATACTGACAAACTGGTAATGAATTTAGCATTTCTGATGATTAATTTTGACTACAGTTTGCAGATAAGCTGTGGATATGTCAAAAGCTAATTTATTCACTAACACTTTGGATTTGGAAAATCCACTTTAGGGGAATATATTAAATCCTTAATGATTTGGTTCAGTGAATCCAACTGGATAAAATTGCCAGGAAATGCTGAATACAAATCAGGCAGTTGTGAGGGGAGGGGGTAGAGTTGATGGTATATGTCAAAAAGGCATAGTCAATAATTTACAGAAACTTCAAAACAGGTAGCTAACAGTACAGGCAAGAATTTATCTGAATTCAAAATGGCAGCAGCATCTAGAAGCCCAACCAAATCAGATCATATGACTGCACAGGTCTCTCTACTCTTCCCTAGTTGATCCTCTCTCCTCCTCATGTTAGCAATTGTTCTAAACCTTCCCTTCTTTCCTCAAACCCAGCCCTGCACTCTCTCAACTGTGGACCTCCCATCAGACTTTACAAAGAGAAAGAACTGAGCCCATTTCTGAGTTACCTCTTCTTCCCTTATATTCATCTCACAACCTCTTGACATCATCCCCCATTCCTTCCTCCATTCCAATCTCCAATAAAAAGATGGTCCTTCTCCGAGCAAAGCCAACCCTCTACCTACACTCCTGATGCCATCTGCTTCTGTCTTTTCCACCATTATCCCTTCTCTCTCTCTCTCATCTTCATTTTCTCCTTTATCCATTGCCCAAACATGTCCAAGTCTCCCCATCCTTAAAAAAACCCTCGCCAAACCCCAGTGTCTTGATATTGTCTCCAAAACTGTGATCACCAAGTGTAAAGTAAATAACATAATGAAGGAAAGTGAAAGAAAATAATAATGGATAGAGAACCCCTGGACACAGAAATGAGGAGAGATGGCAATATGAGTAATTTACATAAGACACTTTGAGATCACATTATATCATGTAGGTAAAGTGCTTTGTCAACCTTGAAAAAAGCTAAATGAATGGGAAGAAGGGGGGAGGAGCAGTAGTCATAGTTTTGGCACTTGTTCCTACTACTAAACGACTATGTAAGTCACCTCCTCTCTATGAGCCTCAGTTTCTTTATAAAATGAGACAGTTGGGCCAAATAATCTCTAAGGTCAAATTATCTGATATCCATGATGACAATGCAAGACACTAGAGACAGAATATTTCTTGGACGACAGTCCAGGAGTCAAAGTCAAAAGAAAAGAGATCAAATCAGAAAGAAGGGGGCAGCTAGATGGCTCAGTAGATTGAGAGCCAGACCCAGAAAAGGGAGGTCCTGGGTCCAAATCTGGCCTCAGATACTTCCTAGCTGTGTGATCCTGGGCAAGTCACTTAACCTTTATTGCCTATCCCTTAGCACTCTTCTGCCGTGGAACCAATACATAGTATGGATTCTAAGACAGAAGTAAGGGTTTTTAAAAATAGAGTAAAAGGGAGTTATTCAGAGCTATGAAATTAGGATAGTGACCATTTTGAAAATTATATTTGCATTTTAGTGAAAGCAACATCCAAATTCGATATGAATCAGCTACTAGTCAACCCTTTAATTATTTTAAGACGTCAAATCTATTATATAGTGTTATGATGAGTTTAAACACATAATAGATAGGTTCCTTTTGTTTAATCAAGGATAATGTAAATGTCATTCTATTACATCACTGTCAGTTAAATGAATAATTATTAAAGCTATGTCAATAGTTGGTAGAACAGGAATAAGTCCATTGTTATAAAATATTAGCATAAGATTTATCACCTACTTTAAGAGTGAAGATAGAATCTTTATTCTTGCATACAAGGAATTCCAGCTCATTATTCATGATCACTTCCTTTTAGGTATAGACAGCCAAAGCATTATTTCTTCATTTACCTCCAAAACATTATGTCTTTATTACAAATTTGGGTCCAATTCATTACCTAATTATAATGTCTGAAAATATGTATATATAAATATAGATATAGATAGATGAACTCTATGAGTTATCTTTCTAACATATTATTGGCTAGAGAACAAACATTTTCATCCACTTGGCTTTTCCTATGTAGGCAATTATGACAAAATCTTTTGAGAGATTATGGGTTTCACCCAGGAAGTTCAGAATTAACAAAGAAGGAGAATAGGCTAGATTGCCTTCGGGGAAAATGCATGAGTCTTTTAATCAACTCCAATTTCTCCATTAAGCCTAGGCCCAGCTTTTTTTTTTTTTTAACGCCAATATTCTTCTGGTGATGTGGAATGACTAAGTCATGGAATATTATAGTCTTGAAGATGAGGACCATGCAAAAGTCAATGGAAAGACACATGATAGGCATAATCAGACAGCAGTATATTCCAAACAGAATTATACTAGAGAAATATCATAGAAGATACCATTGGGGAAATGAATGGGGAAAAAATAGAGCCCTAAATACAGCTAGAGGAGTAAGAAATAACCAAAGGATATTGCTCATGCTCTTTGAGTCGCCAATAATGTTAAGAGGAAAGAGATAAAACAATAGATTTGAAAATGGAAGCAGATACAAGCTGGAAGTGGCCTAGGGAGAGACCTTTGAAGGGGTAGAGATGAGGATTTCTCCTTCTCCCCTCTCCTCCCCTCCCTGCACCTGACATGGACCATGTAGCTCAAAGAGAAGCCACTCAAAACTTCAGAGGTTCCTTATTGCCCATGGAATAAAATATCAACTACCAGTCCTGGCATTCAAAGGCCACCATAGTGTGGCTCCAATCTATATAGAAAACTTACTAGCTGTGTGATCCTGGGTAAATCATTTAACTTCTCTCTGCTTCAGTTTCCTCAACTGAAAAATGGGGATAATAGCAATACCTAACTCACAGGGGTATGACAATCGAATGAGATAATATTTGTAAAATTCTTAGTACTCTGACTAGCACATTATAGGCTCTTAATAAATGAACATTCCCTTCCTTTTCTCTTCTCTTCTCATAATATTCTCCTTTGTGTTAACTATAGTCTAGCCAAACTGTACAACTCACCACCACCCCTGTTTCTGTCCTGCTGTCACACATATCTAGGGAAATGACTGAAAAGGAAGGATTTTTCCATTCTTCCATATCTGTCTATTTCAGGGACCAGTCTAGATGTCATCTGCCCCATGAAATCCTCTCTGAAATCCCTGCTCCCATCCCTTGGTAAAAGTGCTTGTCCCTCACTAATGTATTGTCAGTGGACTCATGAACTGATCCAACTATTCTGGAGAGCAATTTGGAACTATGCCCAAAGGGTTATAAAACTGTGCATACCCTTTGATCTGGTAATGCCACTAGTGGGTCTGGTTCCCAAAGAGATAATAAAAAAGGGGAAAGGACCTACTTATATAAAAATATTTATAGCAGCTCTTTTTGTAGTGGCAAAGAATTGGAAATTGAGGGTATGTCCATCAACTGGAGAATGGCTGAACAAATTGTGTTACCTGTTGGTAATGGAATACTATTGTGCTATAAGAAATGATAAGCAAGATGATTTCAGAAAAAGCTAGAAAGAGCTGCAGGAACTGATGCAGAGCAAAATAAGCAGAACTGGGAGAACATTAGCTTCTCTCAGCAATACAATGATCCAGGACAATTCTGAGGGAATACAATCCACCTCCAGAGAAAGAACTGTTGGAGTCAAAATGCAGATCAAAGCATATGATTTTCTACTTTAGCTTATTTGGATTTTTATTTGGGGGTTTTGCTTTATATAATTTTTCTCTTACAAAAATGAACATGGAAATATGTTTTACATGATAATACATGTACAGCCCAGATCAAATTGTTTGTCAGCTCTGGGAGGGGAGAGGGAAGGAGGCAATTTGGATCATATAAATTTGGAAAACATGGAAATTTGTTATGATTTTAATTGGTAAAATATACTATCTTTATTTTTAAAAAAAGTTTGTCCCTTCCTCAAAGTTTCCATGTATGTTGCCTGAAGCTCCCCTTAGCATTTATCTCATTCATCCATCCTCATACCATAGCTTTCTGTGTACTTGTACTTCTGCCATTAGAATAAAAACTTGGAGACAAGAGTCCTGTGGTTTACATCTTGGTATTCCTGGATCTTCTCAAAATAACTTGTACATTGTAGAGACAGCTTGGCAGTACAATGTCTACAGTGATAGATTTAGAGTCAGGAACCCCTGGGTCAAATACTTTCTTCAACACTTACTAGGTATGTGACCCTAGACAAGTAAGTTAGCCTCCATGAGATTCCATTTCCTCATCCGTAAAATGAAGATAAAACAGCATAAACCTCACAGTATTGCTGTATTGAATTGCTGAGATAATATATTGACTATTTACTATTAGTTAACATATATCATGAAAGTACTACATGTCAGGTGAGAATACTAAATGGCCAAACACAGCCATGTATCTAAGGTCCTCTGGTTCTCCATTCTATGTTGGTTGGTCTACCTCAATGAATAAACGAATGAATGATGGTAAAATAGATTGATGTATTGAGGTCAGCACCTAATAATTCTTTGAACCATTAGTTTTACATAAAAAGGTGACCAATTTACTGAAGATGTGATATAACAGAAAGAACACACTATCTAACTTATTTAATTTAATTCTTCCCTCCTGGAACACATTCTCTTGAGTTCCAGAAAGCAGAGGAGCCATTTTCTGTCTCCCTCCTTCCTTCCATTCCTTGTCTTCCTCACTCCCTCCCAGATACAGATGATCGTGGGAATTTGAAGGATAAGATCTTCTTGCATATAACTACATAAGTCATGGAATCCTAAAATTTCAGAGTTTGAAAAGTCCTCAAAGGTCTTCTAGACCAATCCATATCTAAGCAGGTATAACCTCTGCAATATCCCTCACATGTTATCACATTCCCCCAAGCCATGAAGAAGGTCTGCTCCCACCCTACATCCATCCTCATTTCATAAAGGAAGGAAGAGAAATCTATATCTCCTAGTAACTTTCTGACAAGTCTATAAGAGAATTGGGTACATAGTCCTGCCTCTTATTCTACAACCAGCCTCATCAGAGTCAGGCAGTTGCCTAAATGGGAATTTCCTTTTTCATCATTGTCAAACATTACCTCACATAATCTACTCTCTTCTCACTGCTCAGTAAGGAAGACGAGTTAGAGATAAACAAGCTAGATTATACTTTATCATAATCTATCTACAATTGAAGGTTAATTAAATTAATGTCTTCTGAACACTAATAATCCCATGGATGTGCACAGGATTTAACCTCTTTGGGTCTCAGTTTCATTCTCTATAAAATGAAGGAGTTGGATTAACTGATCTCTAAGATCACTTCCAGTTCCAAATCCTATGATCCTATGATTAAATAATTTCTAAGTCCCTTCCAAATCTAAATTCCATGAGTCTATAGCTCAACTCCATTCATAGTAAGCAAAATTGCATAGTAATATGTTTAAATAAAAGTATCTCTAATGCCTTCATGACCTAAGAGTAGTGGTGTGCAAAAAGCCAGCTCCAATGGACTCATGAGAGACCATTGTTAAATTTTCAGGATGAGTTTTTATACCTAAAAAAATAAACAAATACTACAAATCAAAGCCTGATTTATTATTTTGTTAATTTTCTAGACTTAAGAAATTATTAGAAATGTTCATTCAGAATAAGCTTAAAATTTTGTGCCGAGTATATATGCTTTTGCTGGAAAGCTGGTGGTTAAATACTTACCAGTATACCCCTGCCTAACAGGTACACATCACCATGAGCTCTCTCTGGACTTGCCCTTAAAATAAACCAAAATCTATTGTGACCAAAAACCAAGATAAGATTTCAAGCTCTACTGATATTGTGACCAGATCTCTGATTTCTAAAGGGACAACAGAGAGGTACTCTGTCCTAATTTAGTTTGTGCTTTTAGTTACATGTTGGCATTATTTGTCCTTTTAGGTAAGCAAGTAGAAGGACTGGAATTCTAATTCTTTGAATATAAGGGATCCAAAAGTCTTTGGGACTTAATGATATCTCCATGTGACTATAAATATAACCAGTAAGTTATTTCATGAGTTCAGCATGTCAATTTAAGTCATAATAAATGAGATAATAATCAGTTTTATTTTTATCCCTTTCACATAGGCCTTGAGGCATATTCTCCCTCACAGTTCATTCACTGACTTCAAAGAGAATTTTTTTCCTGAAGAAGAGATGCAGTTATATATTGGGACTTAAAAATAAGATTGATTATGGACATACGTAAGTAAGTTCAGAACTAACAAGAAATATTGTTTCATGGACTATTTGGTCACTACACATAGCAGCATTAATGATAAAAGACCACTATGAAAATAATTACAGCTTCTATATTAATATCAATGGCTAAGGACCAAGTAGTAGAAAAATTCAATGAAGTACTTGATAAGGAACTCCAAGTCAAATCAACAGACACATGACCCTTGGTGACTTTGATGCAAAGGGGAGAAAGTTGAGGCCAGAGAGAATTATGTAAGTAAGGTTCAGGAAGAAGGAAAGAGGAAGGACAAAAACATAATACATTCCACAGAAGATTCATGCTTCTATATCCATTGATAATTTTAAAAAACTGGTAGACACTAGACATTATGAATACCAAGTAATACCATAAAGAATTAAATTGATGCTGTTTAACAAAAGGAAACACTTGCAAACTGTTAAGACAAGGTGTCATCCACATGACAAAATCAAAAAAGAATCCTTTGCACATATAACAATAGAACTAACCCTGTTCAACAACTCTATAGCAATAACCATCAGATCCAAAAAATCTCATCTTTTCAAAATAAACATTCTGCCAGGATATATGGCAGCAAAGACATGAAATACAGCTTCCTCCAAGGAACTAAAAATGAGTATTACCCAGAGGGCAATGGAGAAGCTCATGGTGTGTGTATGAGAAGGCTACAATGTATAACCAATGAGGTCTTAGTTCCAAAGAACAGGAAAAAAGATGGGATCCAGGAATAATATGATAGGAAGAGATGTTGAGAGAAGAAAAGGAAGATCTCTAGAACCTTGTGTAGAACTTTGGGAAGACAAAACAAGAGTTTTAAAGGATAGGCAGGCATGGAGGAGTTTCAATCTGCATCACTAGAGGGAAATTCTGAATTGATAAGATCATAGATCCTTTGAAGAAAATACAAAAATGCATTAAAAACTTAAAGCATTAAGAAACTATTTGAATCAATAATGATATGTGGAAAAGAACAGAAGGAAGTTCAGGTGAAGACACAGACAAGAATAATTTTAACTACTATATATGAGATATAAAAACCAGTCCATATTCACAGAGATCCATAATTTAATGCACACAAAAAAGAAATAAATCTAGGACTCTAGTTATATCCCTCCTTTAGCTCATAAAATGTTTTGAACTTATAACAAATCTTTCCCAGTATAAAATTTAAGTAGATTAAAAAGAGCCTGACCCAAGACAATTCTGGTCTACCTTGTGGAAACACTATTCAATGATATGCATACTTGCAGAACATAAATCATATTATGTCAGATCTCATCCTCTCCCATTTACCTCTAACCCATCCAAACATTACATCCCCATAATCCCCGATGACACACACAAAATAAGCCCCTCTCTATTTTTTCCCTAAAATTAATCACCAGTATATGGAATGAATGGATCACCAAAAGAATATAAAAGCCCTCAAATCAAATGTAACCCTTTGAAAGCAGGGACTATTTCATTTTTCTCTTTGAGTATCCCCAGTGTCTGGCATGCTTCCTCACACATAGTAAAAAGCTTAATAAATATTTGTTAATTGATCTGCTCAGTTAATTGAATCTCAAACAGGACAATTAAATTTCATTTTTGTTGCCTTCATAATCAGCCTATCGATTACCTAATTGTGCTTTATTTATAAATTTCCATTATAAGCAGAGTATGTACAGACAGCTTAGCCATGATTTTATCCAAATCCAGGCAGATGTCTTTTCTGTTTTGGACCAAGCTCCCACCATCCCTTATCCCTTGAAAAGGTCCCTTCTAGGTTATTTTCTTGGCACATGACATTTTATAGTTATGGTTAGTAAAGCTAATATGTCATTTCAAAAATTATTCAGTGATAGGAAATGTGTACATGTTATTAGTTCCTTAGAAATATTCTTAAAACATGTCCTAAATAGCTGACATTGCCCACCAGGGAAGCATTTCTCCTGGCCCCCTTGAAAGCTCAGATAAGCCTTATCATTTCCCCCAGGGCATCTTGAGTTGCCACTACTCTAATTAATTTTCTTTGCATCACTAATCTTGAAATCATCAAGGACACTAAACACATCCATAACCTGTGCCAAATCATCTGTTTTAACATTTTTTTTATATTGATTCCCTTGGAGACTACTTATTTTTGTTGGAAATTATTTCTAAACATTGTTTTACATTTGCCTTTTTAGTCATTTTTATTTATGAATCCCACAAAATTAATTTAATATAGGCCCTTTTGGGCTTTACAATTAAAAATACACATGTGTACATATAATGTATGTATGTATATACATATATGTCATATATACATATGTGTGTATGGCTAAGGTTTTCTTCTTTCCCCCAATAGCAAGCTAACATAATATTCTTCTTCCCTAAGTTCAGCATCTATTTGAAATTCTGTCTCATTTAGGCATAATAATAATAATAATAATAATAATAATAGCTAGAATTTCTACAGTACTTTACAATTTACAAAGAACATTACAAATATTCCTTCATTTTATTTTTATAACTTTCATTTATCCTCACAAGGTGCTATTATTCCCACTCTGCAAATAAGGACCTTGAGGCAGTCAGAGGTTTCGTGAATTAATTGCCCATGGTCACATAATAAATATGTCTGAAAGCAGATTTGAACTCAAGTCTTCCTATCTCCAGGAATAGTACTCTGTCCACCTAGCAATCTCAAGGTTAAAATCACAGATTAAAGTTGGAGATAGCTATAGAAAGCAAGAAAACCAAGAATGGCTTGCCATAAAAATTTGAGGCACTGATTTTAAAAATCATCTTTTCCCAAAGAATCTCAGATCACTGTGGTCATTACTTGACTCTACTGATTATACGAATATGATGCTTTAAGAAAAGCAAAATTATGCTACTAAAGTTTACAACCTTATATTAATTTACACCTTTTTAAAAGAAGCTTTCTGCCATTCCATGAAATAGGCACTAAATTGCCCCAAGTTACCTGCAGGGAAATATGTGCCTGCCTCTGAAGCACTTGTATATTTTGAATGAAGATAGAAACCCTGAGTGGTCCCTTGATCCCCTTCCCTGATGATGGATGAAAGGTGGGATCATCATTCCCTTGTCCACCTTTGCTGTCCACCTGTCACCTGGCTCTCATCTGTGGTTCCAAGGAGATATAGCATGAGCAGTGGCCGCATCTCAGCAAAATCATCTCAGCAGACAGGCTAAACCAGGTTGAAAGTAGCCATTAGGCTCATCTCCATCAGTGGTATAGGGGGACATCTACCCCAATAATGTGAAGATGTCCCTTGGTGGAAGAGGTAGATGAAAATAGTTTATTCCAGAGGGCAGCTGGGTAGCTCAGTGGAATGAGAGTTAGGCCTAGAGATAGGAGGTCCTGGGTTCAAATTTGTCCTCAGACACTCCCCAGCTGTGTGACCCTGGGCAAGTCACTTGACCCCCATTGCCTACCCTTACCACTCTTCTTCCATGGAGCCAATACACAGTATTGACTCCAAGACAGAAGGTAAGTGTTAAAAGAAAAGAAAGGAAAAGAAAAGAAAGGAAAAGAAAAGAAAGGAAAAGAAAAGAAAAGAAAAGAAAAGAAAAGAAAAGAAAAGAAAAGAAAAGGAAAGAAACTAATAACAGAAAAGAAAAGAATAGAAAATAGTTTATTCCAGCAGCTATGAAGCAGGCACTGTGGAGCTCTCAAGAGTTTGATTAGACATCAAGGTCACCAAGGTCATCCATTGCCTCCTGGGACTTAGCCAGTCATCTTGACTTTTGTCTTGCCATTGGACTTCAATGACTCTAGAATAAAGAGTGAGGCTAATGGCTTTGTGCAATTATGCCTCACTTAAATCTAATTCATGTACAAGTCAAGCCATCACTCCATGATATCTTTGGTCCTCTTCAAAAATGGAGGAACAACAACCTCACGATGGCTAAAAGATGAGGGCAAGACTATATAGGGAAACTTCCTCAAACAGAATTAACCACTAAAATCAGAGAAAGTGGACCATTTCTTTAAAAAGGAAGTAACTGTCTTCCCTCTGCTCCCTTCATTTCTCTCATAACACAAGTAGTTCTCTTTAAATTAAAAAAAAAAACCTTTAACTTCTGTCTTAATAGATTCTAAGGCAGAAGAGTGGTAAAGGCTAGGCAATTGGGGGTGACTCACCCAGTGTCATACAGCTAGGTAGTGTCTGAAACTATATATTTGAACTCCCATCTTCAGACTTGGCTCTTTGTTCATTGAGTCACCCAGCTGCCCCAAGTAGGTCTCTCTTACTAGTGTGAGATTAAAAATGAATATCCAAATACTCCAAATATTATATTTAATAAGATTTATTTATAATAACTTGAAGTAAGAGAAAAAACCTCAGTAAAGAAAACCAGCTTTTCCCAGCTACTTATGCGGGGGAGGGGGAAAAAAGAGAGAGCGAGAGCTCTGGCTAATAGCAAACTTATAAACGTTATGTAAGGACGCAAAAATGAGGGAAGGGGAAAGGATTCTGGGTAATATAGTGCAGGGGTTCACAATTTTCTAATTACACACTAAATATCTTTTTTTTAACCCCTACCTTCCATCTTAGAATCAATACTATGTATTGGTTCCAAGGCAGAAGAGCTATAAGGGCTAAGGCAATGGGGGTTAAATGACTTGCCCAAGGTCACATAGCTAGGAAGTACCTGAGGTCAGATTTGAACCCAGGACCTCCCATCTCATTGCCTGGCTCTCAAATCACTGAGCCACCCAGCTGCTCCCTTTTACTAGATATCTTCTGAAGTCATAAGTGGAGAGGTGGCACCCTTTCCCTATCCCAACAACAGGGTGTCTGAGCATAAGGCAGCTAAAGCAAAGGGCTAAGTAAGGTGAACTGAACTTGGGCACTGGAGGCCCTGGGATCCTTTTCTGTTTTGTGTTTCCTTCCTGAAAACGTGTCTAAAGAGTGATTCCAAGACAGACATATCCAACCTTGAAAGGCAAACTTGAAGGCAAGGTAATAGAAGACAAATGTAAGATCATGCCATAATCCTAAATTTTTTTAGTCTCGTGAATGCTTTAGATAGCTAGGAAGGTTAAGATGGATAAAAAGTATTTTTTTAGCCATAATGGGAGAAAAAAGAAAATCAAAGAAAGGCTGGGTTTTTATTTAGGGTAGTTGAGATAATGATAACTGACAAAAGTAAAAAGAAATGACTAAAATATCCATTCCACTTGATCTAAAGATTCCATTATTAGACCTATACTCCCAAGGAGGCTGTTGAGAATGAAAATATTTCAATATTCACTAAAATATTGATAGCAGCACTTTTTGTGATAGCAAATAATTGGAATCAAAGTAGATGCCCATTGGTTGGGGAAGGGCTAACCTAATTGTGGCACATGAATATAATGGAATATTTCTATGCTATATTGAGAAGCATGGAAAGATTAACATGAATTGATGAACAGTGAATTGAGCAGAATTAGGAAACATACATGATTACAATAATATAAAGAGGAAAAAAAAACACAAAAAAATCAAAAGTGAATACTGCAATATTATTAAGAACAAACATTGCTTGAAAGAAGAGATAGGAGAAAATATTCTCACCCCACACCCTTATTGAGGTGGGAAGTCCACAAGTGTTGGATATTTCATATATTTTCAACCTTTTTCAATACATTTATCAATTATGCTTATTTGTTTCCTTTTCTTTTTCTTTTTGTCTTTGAAAATATTATTTAGCATATGAGAAGTCTCTCTGAGAAGTAAACAAAAGGGATACTGGAAAAAACTATAATGACAAAAGAAAATACATTGATAAACATTTTTGTTAGGATTAAAATCAGAGATGTTCAATTCATATTTTATTTCTGTTTTCTCTGCAAAGAAGGAAGACATTTATATTAAAAATTATAGAACAAGAATGACTAACATGGAATTGATACCAAAGGCAAAAAGGACAGTAAGAGAGCTCCTAGCTAACTTTAAAGAATTCAATTTACCTGGCCAGTATGAACTACGGCAGATGTCTTTGCTGATCCATTGTCAATGGCAATTGAAAAGTCATGGAAAAGTACAATATTGAAGAAAGGCTCTTTTCCCAATTTTCAAAAACAGAAGAGTTTATCAACTATCATCCAGTGAGCTTGACTTAGACTCACTGGGAAAATTCTGAAAGGGATCATTCAAGAGTCAGTGAGCATCTAGTAAGTGGAAGAATCTTAAAGAGCCATCATTGCTTAACCAATAATTGATCGTGCCAGATTAGCCACATTTTAAAAAATAAATAGCAAAGCTATTTACCTAATAAATATAGGGGGTATTGTGGGTAATCATTTACCTAGATTTGATCAGAGCTTTGGATAAAGGGGGAGAGATATGGATTAGATTTAACATAATCAAGTGGATTCAGATCTAGTTGTATGACTGGACTTAAAGAATGGTGGATAATGGTTCACTGTTAAAGTGGCAAGAAGTATCCAATAGATCCATATGTATCTGTGCTTGGCTCTTTGATATTTAACATTAACATTAGTTAATAATAATAATAGTATTTCTATAAAGTCTGCTATGTGTCAAGGCACTGGGCAAATACTTCACAGATATCTCACTTGACCTCACAATAACCTTGAGAGGCAGGCACTTTTACAATACCCATTTTATAGGTGAGGAAACTGAGGCAGAGGTTAAGGGACATGTTCAAGGTCACATAGCAGCTAGTAAATGTTTGTGGTAGGATCTGAATTCAGGTCTTCCTCCAGACTCAGCACTCTATCTACTGCACTATCTATTTGAGAAAGTGCTGATGTCCCTTTCAGCTCTCAAATTCTCTGAACCCAGATCTGACCACAATTCTAACATTTTTTTTCACTAACTCAAGCCTCCTTACCAAGCAAGGCTATTTTGGCAATAGCTCTGAAGGACAGATTTTAGAGAGATGCTAGAAGGAAGGAGACCAATTAGGAAAGCTATTATAATAGTTCAGACAAGAAGGCATGATCTAAAATCATGGCCATGGGAGCGATCGAACAAACACTGAGTCTTATGTCCTAGACTCTAAGAAAAGTCATCCATCCTGTCTCTGGTGAGTCAAAATAAGTTCTCTGGCGTCTTGCCCTGTTGCCTTAGCAGCTGGAAGGAAGGTAAGGAAGTGAGTCAACATGTGGACGCAACTTGGTTAACCCAGGATTTGGTTCTTATTCCGCAGTAAACAAGAGAGTACTGCCAAAGCTGCTGATCACCCTTAATGGAACCTCCCATGGGCAGTGGGGATGGTGAAACCAGCCATAGGAAGAGTGCCTGTGTCTTTGAACTGGTGAGGACAAATACTGCATAATTCATCTCCTATCCATTAACTCAAAATGTCTTTTAGAAATTCACTTCTTTCCAGTACCAGTGGCTCTGTGGGATGGTCCAGGGTGAGGTTTACTATCCCTCTATTACATAAGAGGGAAAAGAGGGAAATGACTTGACTTCAGTGATCTAGTAACACAATGGTGGAGAGGGCAGCATTTGCTTTGGCCACTGAACCATATTTCTTCCCTGAGTGGGTGGCCACCACACCCACAGTTATCGAGAAGGTGGAATACATTCATGGACATCCCAGTCCAAAAAAACCACATGTGTGGAGGTGGCTGAACAAGAGGATTTACATTTAGGCAGTGACGAGCAGAATATAAACAGGGAACTCAAGGCAAAGCCTTAGCCTCCCCCTCTCTGTGTGTTTTGAGTGATTCATATGATTCAGGGGTGGTCCCTTCCATTTAGTTTATATTTTTGTACTGAAGATAAAAAGACCCTTTTCTTTTTTCCAAACAGAGGTATATTTGAAAAGGACCCCTTTAGAACTCTTAACAAGGTAAGCTTAGGTGGGAGAGGGAATCACTTTCACAAATCTGTGGATTTTATTCTCATATTTCTCACTTCCCCTCTCCTCCCTTAATCTCCCCCATTGCTCAGAGAGAAGCACAGATAAATAAATGAATCCGTGAATGAACATTTCACAGGAAATATGCTATATACTTACAAGAGGATTGTAACTGAGATTTCCAAATATGTAAGAACTATATTGAACAAGAGCCTTAAATTAGAAAGTATAATTCTATGACATTTGACACTACAAAGTATGTACAGAGTGGACCTCTTAGTTCAGTCCACCAACCAAAAAGTACTTATTGAGTTTTCATTATGTGCATGGCATTATTCTAGGTGCCTTAAGGGATGCAAGAAAATAGAAGGCATGATTCTTGCCCTCAACAAGCTTGCAATCTAATTGAGAACATAATCCATGGGTGTAAAAGGTAGTTGCCA
This sequence comes from Gracilinanus agilis, assembly GCF_016433145.1. Taxonomy (NCBI): domain Eukaryota; kingdom Metazoa; phylum Chordata; class Mammalia; order Didelphimorphia; family Didelphidae; genus Gracilinanus; species Gracilinanus agilis. The sequence continues at coordinate 81,800,503 of NC_058133.1, read as the reverse complement.
ATAGAAGGCAATATATAATAAATATCTACCAGAGTGGTATAGATATATTAGAGGTTATGGTAGAAACCTCTGTATAACGTGCTGAGCCCCTACCCCACCCCACCCAACCAACTTGAAGAGATCGACATCATTAAAAGGACACCTCCAATGAAAGTAAATATTCCCCGTACCCCCATCTGAAAGCCAATAACAAATTTCTTGGTCTGGAGCTGGCTTCAAGGAACAGTGAGCAGGACTGCCTCCATAATGAATGGCATCAGAGTAAGGAGAAATGTACTTATTGTAGGAGGTAGGCAGCTGAGCGGAAAATTTCCAGCTAATGTCCCCAAAATGGGTTTAAATACAAATTGGTATTTATAACTGATGACAAATCCTAGAATATTAGACAGACTCCAAGTCAGACAGACTCCAAAAATAAGAGCAGTTTGGTGGCACAGTAGACAAAATGTTCTACCTGAAGTCAAGAAGATCTCAGTTCAAATATTCTCTCACTGAACAAATCATTTAATCTCTGTCTTCCTCAGTTTCTTCATCTGCAAAAGGGAGAAAATAGGAACACCTACCTCCCAAAGTTGTCATGAGGACTGAAAGAGAAAATATTTGTAAAGCATTTGACAAACCTTAAAACACTATATGGTGTTTATACATGCTAGCTATTATTATTATTATTATTATTATTATTAATCTACATGAAGGAACTTTCAAACCAGCTCACCCCTTTTCCCTTTTCTTTTCTTTAGCTTTCTCTCCTTTGGACTGACATCCAAGCTGAAGCATAGCAAGACGTGGGAAGAAAAGTGGATCTCCCACCAATCTCCTTTTCACCCAATGAATAGAAAATGGCAACTTTCAGGAGAAGCAAAAGGAGAGTGAAGAGAAGTTCCTGGGCCTCCAAATCTGACTGCCTTCTGCCTTTCAGTTTCTTTTTCTGTGTATAAAACAGACTAGCTGTCTTGACAATGGACATTTCCAATCCTGGAATATGCCTCATAGCTAATCCTGAGTTGAGACTTTTCAGGTTCTGGAAACTTCCAAGGAATTTGCAAGGTGCTGAGTTGGGAAGTAGATGTCCATGGTAGCAGGCTTTATGGAGAAGGAATAGGATTCTCATCCCAAGATTGCCTTGTAGCTAAAGGCTTGGGATCATGCCATGTGATATCAACAAGTTCTGGACCTTGCCCACCCTGCATATATTGTTGTGGATTGCTCTTATGATACAGGTCTATCTTGAACAAGGACTTATTTTTTTTCAGCAGCCAGCTAAGTGGTATGGTGGATAAAGTACCTGCCCTGGAATTAGGAAGATGCATCTTCTTAAGTTCAAATCTGGCCTCAGACACTTACCAGCTGTGTGAAGATGGACATGGTTTCCTCATCCATAAAATGAGCTAGAGAAGGGAATGGCAAACCACTCCAGTGTCTTTGCCAAGAAAATCCTGAATGAGTTCATGAAAAGTTACACATGACTGAACAATAATAACATTTGAGTGGTTTATGTACCTTGGAGTTCTATGCGTTTTCCATAGTGGGTGAACCATACCAAATGCTCATATTGTACCTTGAATATCTGCTAAGGAATAGAGACTTTGCTGTCCATTTTAGGGTAAAGTAAGATATGAGCCTAGACAAATCTATAGTTCAGAGATTCTTGTAGAATTCAAGTGAGGAAATGGCAAATTAAACAGAGAAGTGGGTCCTTTGGGTTCATTTCTCCATGATGGAATCTCCAGAATCTTTGAGGATGTGAGAGAGGTAGGAAGCAATGCATACAGGTATGGCACTGAGCCACAGGAGGTAGATATAATAAAGAAGCTAAGAGGTAGGAGGGAAAGCATGTATTTTCAAATCATTGGTATTCCTTACAATAAGACAAATCTCTGCTATCTTCAGCAAATACAGGGAGGGATGTTAAAAAGTAAGAGGTAGGACAGTTGGGTAGCTCAGTGGATTGAGAGTCAGGCCTAGAGATGGGAGGTCCTGGGTTCAAATCTGACTTCAGACACTTCCCAGCTGTGTGACACTGGGCAAGTCACTTGACCCCCATTGCCTACCCTTACCACTCTTCCACCTAGGAGCCAATACACAGAATTTAAGAGTTTAAAAAAAAAAGAAGAAGAAAAAGTAAGAGGTTACTGACATGGTGTTAGTGGGTAGAGCATTTGACTTGATATTAGAAGACCTAAATTCCAATCTGACCCCATATACTTACTAGATGTATGACCCTGAGCAAGTCCCTTAACCCTTGGTACCCACAGATTTCCCTTCATCATTTCCCACCTGGTTACTTTCCTGTACTTCGTGATTTCTAGAAACTAATCATTCTGCAAGATGAAATCAACTCAAAAACTCACATCCCCTCAGATCATTTCCTACCCTGGATCCACAACTTTATCCTGTCCTTCTTCTCTCCCTCCCTTACCTCACCTTTTATTTCCCTTGCCTCCCTTTTCAGCTTCTTGTTACATGTTTCCCCATTAGAATGTGAGTTCCTTAAGGTCAGATACTATCTTTTGTCTTCCTTTGTATCCTAGTGTTTAGTTGTAACATCCATGATCTTAAGGGGGGTTAAAACTACCTCACAGAGTTCTACAGTGCCCCCCAGAACTCCAGGAGAAGGGGCAGTTGGGGCAGTTAAGAACCTGAGTATAAAAAGCCAAGACACACAACTTGCAAGAACACTTTGGACACTCCTTTTTGGGTTCAAGGGGCTGGGAAGGAGAGTTATGTTGCTCTTTTTGTTAATTCATCTCTGGCTTCAGGGAACAGAGTATTACTTTGCTGGTTTACTCCATAGAGACTGTACCAGGCTGTGAGTTCTGGGAAAAACTACTTCACTTGCAAGATCTCAACTAATCTTCAATCAAGTTACCTTCACCATCTTAAACTTAGTAACATTAGAATAGGAGAAAGGTTAGTTAGGGAGTGAGATAAAAGGTAAGTTATTAAAAACACTTTCCCCTCTGGAGAATGTGAAGCCAACAAGTTTATTGAAGATTTTAGATAGCTTACCTCCGCCTCCCTGTTTTCCTGAAATTAATAAATCCCTTTCTTAGTTGGATTTGAGAGCCTGTGTGAAGTTATATTAGGTTATACTTACCATCAATACACATTGTCTAAGCAAAATCTTCATCTAAGCAAGCACTGATGCAGCTTTTATCCTGAGAGCAAGTCTGCTGTATTGAAGACAACTTGAACCTTCACTATCCCAAGGTTTAGGGAATAATTTTAAACAATGGAAGTGGCTAATCTCAGTGGGATTATTTCCTATCAATCTACCAATTTAGCCCTGGATTAGTCAAACTTGTTCAGCCTCCATTACTTGACCTAAAGGGGATTCAATTAACTGTTATTTCCTTTTGCTCTAACTACTTCAAGAGGGGGGAAGGAGAAAAATTCTATTCACTCCTATCCCTCCCCCTTGCTAGGATAGCAACATCCTCCTTGCTCTGACTCCATTACTAACCATTGCTAATCTGACCCAATTCAACATTAGTACAGTGTTTTTAACTTATCCTCAGTTTCTTCATCCATAGAATGAGGATAATAATGGTACCTTACCTCCTGGGTTATTGTGAGGATAGAATGAGATAAAGAAGGTAAGCTACATTGCAAAATTTAAAGCTCTGTAGAAATGCTAGCTATTATTATCTCTCTCTGTCTTGATTTTCTCATTTATAAAATACAGGATTTTCATCTAATGTCCTCTAAGGTTTATGATGCTATGAGCTAGAGATGGCAATGATTAATACAAAAATACAAATTGTTGAGGGTGAGATCTCAGTCTCTTGGCAGGAAGTAGCCCTTTCTTGTGTCCCTCAAATGGCACTAACACACTAAAATAAGGCTGTCCTTAGTACTAGGCTGTAGAAAGTTATAGACATGGAAGATAATATAAAACCTGACACTGAATTACTTATCTTCTTGAAGCTCTGTAGCTTTACCTGTAAAATGAGGGCACTGAACATAATCTCTATGCTCTAAAGTCTATGTTACTATGACATGGATCCAAAGCTTCATTCTAGTTATTTTGCTTCTCTAGGCTGAAAGAAACTGACCTGACCTCCAATACACCTAGTACATATTTCCTTTTACCAACACATCTCCATAGTAAGAGTTCTGTTTTAAGATAAATACAATGACTTTCCCAAATGGAAATTATCCTTGTCAATACAAAGAAAATTGCCACTTATGTTACATTTTAATGTGTACTTAGCACAAATTACTTAAAACAATTCCATCTAATTAAAAAACCCTTCCATTTAAAGATCGTCTATAATGTTTTCAAGAGATTCTTTGCCATTAAAGGGAGAATGTGATATGCCTGAATAGCAGTGGAATAGTTACATTACAAACAATTCAACAATCTCCCATTGAAAGTAACCCATGAAATGAGAGTAAAAACCTTATTTTTCTATAACATTAAAAAGTTATTTCTCACAGATCATGGTTAGGATGTATAGTACATTTCCTTAAATCTTCCAAGGTTTTAATGAGAAAAGAGATGGAAGGAAGGAAGGAAGGAACGAAGGAACAAAGGAAGGAACGAAGGAAGTTAGAGTAAGAAAGAGAAAAATAAAGGAGATAATAATGATAGTCAAAGGCAAAGTTCACAAACCCTTCATCTACCAGAAATTAAAATCTAAGAGAGGTACATAAAAGGGCAACAATCCCAAGGACCATGATATTTGTTAGTGATCCAAAATTATAAAAGAAATAGAGTTTATCCAAATTCAATGAGGAATCATTACATTCTTTGGCTTGACTAGGACTTGTCGGGGATACCTTACAAAAGTCCATTGGACTTAAGCTTCTTTATTTGTGCTTCTGTGTTTCTTCTATACATTACAAAGATTATGGTCAAATTGAAAAAATAATCTGGAATAAAATGGAATCTACTAACAGAAAATTGTGCCCAAAAAAACCCCACTAGAATAACTCCTGAATGCTTGGAAACAGGAAAAGTTTCTAGTTAAATCATGAATGACAAAAATGAGGTGGAGGGAAGGGGGAATTATGTGGAATTTGATCACTAGAAATTTAGCTGATAAATTATTTTTTTTTCTACTTGGTGTGTTTAAGCCACATAAGATGAAAGATTTAAGGCTAGCTATAGGAAATAAGCATCCAGATGAGATGGAGTTTAGGTTTTGCTGGGCAGCATTAATAAATGCATTTGTTCAGAAGCATTAACAAAGTAGTGTCTGAGTTGCCTGATGACCCTTGTCCAACTCCTTTGGGGGTGCCTTCTCTCTACCCTGCCTTGCCAGTATATCTTCTCTCACTTCTTTATCTCTTCCCAATCCTCTGCCCCTTCCCACTCCTTTGCAGTCCCTTTTGGGAACTTCTTACTCTGTTCCATCCAATCTTCTCCACCTGCTCCTCATCCCTCTTTTTCCTTCACTTCCTTTTTCCACTCTTTCTCTTCCACTGCTCTCTGTACTCCTATCTTATTCTCATCTTAAATCATTTGAAGATTTATTTCCCTCTGTAACTGAGGAATAAACTAATAGTATTTTCCCTCTTCAAGAAATACTTTGTTATGACCCCAGGGGAAATAAAATTATTCATAGGCCCCATTGGCCTTTCAGATCTTTGACCTCTCCATGTTTAGAGGGGACACTCCAAAATTTGAAGAAGATATCAGGTCTGTTATTACTCAGTTTGGGGCTATATTAGGGAATATACCCCACCTAAGGAGATGTTGCCAACCTTATGGAGACCATTCTCTCCCCTAAAGAAAGAATTGCCATCATAGAGACAACTAATATTCTAGTATTTGTCAAAGGGGGCCCTCAAGACCCTGCAGGTCTTCCAAATCAGTCACTACAAGATACATGTTGAATTCCTAATATTCAATTTCATTATCCTAGGTTGGTGCAAAATCAACTTAATTGTTGGCATGGAAGTCTACACCACCAGACCAGAAATTTGGATCAAATTCCAAGATGCATTTCAAGAAGAAATTGAGAGCCTATATCAGTCTTATGATTGTACAAAAGGGCTAAGAGATATGCAGAATTAGATCCAATTAACTGACAAAATGCACATATTAGCACACAGTTTGTTAACCCAATTCCTGACGGAGATACAAAAACAGTTCCCTAAAAGTCCCTCTTACAGACCTCAAAAGGGCCCTGCCATCGGCATCTGCACTGGTTCTCTCAGATTACAGTGTCCTTCTTTTTTTATATCTGAGCAGGAGGAGATGGCATCTGATGTCCCAAATCAAACATTTGGATCCACTCCATTCCTAATGGCCTAATGGCTTATTTCTTTGCTCAGACTGATGCTGTAGCTATTGGAGTGCAATCCTGCTTACAGACTATGACTACAACAGTCCTTCTAATTGAGAAGGCCAATAATTTACTTTAAGGTCTCCTTTAATAGTTCAAGGTCCCCATGAAGTTGAAGTACTTTGCCATAAAACTCAGGTCTTTTCAGATCAGAGACTTGTCAAATATGAAGTTACCTTACTTTAGAAGAAAATAACACTTTTAAACCCTATGTCATTTGTACTCTTACCACATTGCTTCCCCCCCATTTACAAGTCTCTGGGGAAGCATTGCATGAATGCCTCAGTGGTGGACTAGGCTGGAAAATCCTATAAATGACTTCTTTGACACCCCTTTGCAAAATACTGACTGTTTTGTAGAGTGACAGGTCCTCTTTTATGAAAACAGGGGTTCCTACCCCAATACTGCGTTGGTTTCTAATAATGACACTGTTTTGGTAGTTTCCATAGCCTCTAATCTCTGCACCCAACCTGAACCTGTCGCTTAGCCATGGATAAAAGTACCACCATTTTTACTGATTCACAATATGCATTTGGTATCTGCCATGCTGTTAGAATGCTTTAATTACAGAATTTTTTTTTACTTCTGTTTCTACTTGTAAAGTAACTGCAAATGCAGAATTCATCAAAGATCTTTTTTCTACCTTGCAACTTCCAAAAAGGCCATTGAAATTGGCCATGGATTAGATCCAATGAATCAATAAAATAAACATATCATTAGCACAGAGTTTATTCATTAATCCCTGGCCAAGATACAAGAGCACTTCATGGCCATATGAATGGCCATGAAAATTCTACTGGCTTGCTCACATTGGTGGATCCGACCCTGCCCTAGGTATAGAAACAGTTGAACTGAGGTTGCTGCCAGAAGTCCTGCATATATTTTTAATCCCTCTCCTTCTTGTGGTGACAATATCCTTCTTTCCTAAGATGCCTTTGAATCTGAGAATTGGAAGCAATAATTTAAGGCTAAACTGGTTCTGAGGTCTAGGTGACTGCAGAAGATAATCACTCCTCTGGACTTCCTATTACCAGGTAGGTCTGTCTGTTGTTGTGAGGAAGATTAGGTAGTTATTAAGTATTAAGGATGTATCTAACAGGAAGGCTGGAGAATTACAAGATAGAATGAAGGAGCAGGAAGTAGGTGCCTTGTGCCCTGAGAGAGAGACTCCATTAGGGGTTGACAAAAACTGTTGTTAGCCCTGGGAGATCTCAGAGTAAAGGACATCCTACATCCTGATTTCCCTGGGATCCTGAGTGGTGGTGGCTTTCCAGCAAGAGGACAAGACCTACAGAGAAGCACCAAGAAGAGGAGAAGTTTGGGATATGGTGGACAGCATCTTAAGCACACTCTTTCTTCTTGGATATCTTGGACTACCTAAGCTTTTGGCATCCTGATCATCTGTGGATTACTGTGAGATCCCCAAAGCCACCCTCAGACCCATTTGCTGTGCTGGCCAAATCTGGCTGGTACCAGGTTTGAGGTCTTCACAGTGACTCCTGCACTGCTCCTTTGGCCCTGTCTGCTAGATCACTAAGTTAGTGTAGAGAAGTCCTCCCCTTGCCCTGTGGTTTTGTCATTAGGTTTTAAGTATAGAAATCCCTTTCCCACCTTTTAGTTAAACATAATTAAAACAGTTAAACCCTTTTACCTTGCCTACTTGTTTCTAGACTCTGGCCTAGGAGAAGCTGGGTGACAGTTAAGACCAACTGCCATTCCTGTGTAATCCAGTAAACTCTGGTCTTTCCATCCTGGTCCAGTCTCTCCTACAACCCAGTGTGTGTACCCACAACTATTTAGATTTGTAACATCCCTGGTGCCCTCCATTATCTATTTTCCACACTGTTCATAAAGGGGACCATTTTAGCACTGAGAGTGTGATAATTGGATTAAGTCTACACTGCCCATTTTTAGATTTAATCACCAAAGGTGAGAGCACCTCCACATTCTGAGAGGTCCCATGTGCTAGAATGAGTGACGTATCAGAATCAATTGATTCTATGAGAAGCATCTATTGTGATTGGACACGCAAACTAGGGGAAGGCACAGGAAGTGACGCTTAAGTGACCCCTTTAAAAGGAGAAGGTCTTCTGCTGGAGAAGGTCTTCTCTTGAAGAGGGCGGCTGGTGAAGGAGTTCTTCTAATTTTTCCTGGTTCATGGAGGAGTGCTAGCTGGAACCCTGAGACCTTGGTGAGACTGCTTTCAATATATTCTTTTGAATCCCACATGGTGAGTTTAAAGACTGAATCTTTCTTAACTTCTCTTAAGGAACTTCTTTAATAGACTCTGTGAATGGGCCTCTGGCCCTCTGACTCTTGGCTGAGGGTTAATTAGATCTACCTGGATTAATTAGAGGATCGTAGTAAATTACCTACTATTTTAGATTCTTATTTCCTTTTTTCCTCTCTCTCTTCTCAATTGTAAATAAACTTCCATAAAAGTCCATTTTGACTTGAGGTTATTCCTAAATTGGGGAGATTTCCCCTGGTAACCACCTTTTAATATACTGAACCCCAAAACCTCTTTTTCCCCCTTACAAGGGAATAGTAGATTCAATTAGGAGGTCTTGGAGGGCCCATGGAATCACCCAAATAGCTATCCTCATGTGCCTCTTGCCCTACATGCTAGACATAAAATCAGCATACTTTTATTGCTATTGTGGATGGTCAGCACCTCTCACCCTTCTGAGCACTTGTAGACTGATACCACCTGATTTCATAAGAATGGCCACTATATTTTGCCTTGTTATTGTTGAAGTTTAGAGGTCTTTCCTGGTTCTGAAGACACAGTCAGATTTGTTGCTAAGATACTCATGAAAGAAACTGTTTTCCATTTTGGTCTACCAGTACGCATCAATTCTGTAAGGACCCCCATTTTACCAATACTATCCTGTCCCAGATCTATTTCTAAGGATTGTTCCTAAATTTTATATACCTTAGTATACTTGAGCTTGTCTCCCTCTTTAAGAATTATGTGTTCAAGTATGAGAATAGGTTGTCTTTCAAACTGATATAATGATTTCTCATCTTCCTAAGAGGGAAATTAACTGGAGCAAAAAATTTTGAGAAAACAACAAGATTGGACAATTATATGTATCAAATTTAAATGATTCTAGTGGGATATATAGGCCTTAAGAATGTTCTAACAATAAGTTCTAAAAAATGAATTCAAGATTTAAATTAAAACTATTGTATACTCTCTGCACAATCCGTTATTCTACAATGTTTAGTTTTTTCTTTCTCATTCATTTGAATTTTTTAAGTATATCAACATAACAATTTGCTAACATAGGATAGGGAAGATATTAGAAGTAAAAAATGAAGTTTTTTCCCTTTAGGAGGCTTAAATCTGAAATAATGAAATAAAAGAACACAAGTTTTGAAAAGTAAAATGATAATGGAGTCAATGCCAATTTTGAAAAGCACTCAACTTTAATTTACATATCTACTTAAGTAAATATTAAATCTTTTACCAGAAAGGCTCATTTAATAAGCCAGTTTCTCTGATTCTTTTTAAGATTCTTCCTTCAGCAATAATTTTATTGGCAACAATGCTTAACATCATGGGGTAATCGACATACTGATTTTTACTAAATCTTGACTTTGTAACTTTAATTGGACTGATTCATAGGAAATATGGCCTTCTAAGAACCAAAGGGGGGGATTGTAAAATTAAAAATTGATTTTAATTATATTTGCTGAGACATAATCAAGCTAGATTGAATATTCCCTTTTAGGGTTTCATCCCCTTGCAAACTTCATCTATATCCTGAAGAAATTTGCTTTACAGTCAAATTTTGACTTGTAATTATTTCTACCTTTGTACACCCACTGATATTCCACTTTTCAAAGAAACTTGATTAACCTAATAGGTCAAATCCCACCAATTTAAATTATTTTAGGAACAACCTTTACCTTATGACTAATCTTATCATCTGAGAACCTTTTTCTTAGGATTCAATCGCATGTGATGGCTCTAGTTAAGGAGAATTTAGAGGAGAGATCCAAATAATGTAATATCATCTCTATGTCAGAATTGATAGTCAGTCAGAAGGGTGCTTAGAGTTTGGTGTGTCATTTTTCTAAATGCTAGAAAAACATCCTGTCAATCCTCACTCAAGGTATCTGTTCATTAGAGAGATCATTTCCCTAATTTATTGGTTACTAATAACCTAACTAATAAATTTATTGGTCTTGGAACCTTGACCATTGTCCACACAAACTGGCTTTTTCGCTTTTCCTTACAAACTACATTTCATTTCCCATTCCATAATTGCCCTTCTTCCTTTTATTTCCCTTCTTAGAATCTTTAGTTTCCTTCAAAGTTCAGCTCAAACACTCTCTCCTATTTTAGGTTTCCCAAACTCCCAGTTACTGGTATACCCCAACAAAATAATAATTTTGTTTTTATTTGGCATATACTTGTAAATTTATCTAGGATCATAGCATTAGAACTAGATGGGGATTACAAATCATCTAGTTCAGTCCTTTTATTTTAAAAATGAGGAAGTAAAGTACAGAATATTAAGTGACTTACTTAAAATCACAAAAGTAGTAAATAGCAAAGTCTAGATTTAAACCAAGGTCTTTTGACTCTAGAACCAGTGCTTTTTGTACTGTATTTTGTTGTCTTTTTTCAAAAGAATAGAAGATTCTTAAAATCAAAGATTGTTTCATTCTTGTATTTGTATTGGAAGCAACAAGCACAGTGCCTGAAATATAGGAGGCACATAATAAATACTGGTTGATTGAATTCATAGACCACAGATCCTGTTGGCTCTTCTGAATAGAATCAGTTATAACCAATAATCTTGAGATTTCTGTGTTCCATTAGCCAAGTGACTCTCAAGGTATCTGATCTTTATATGTCTCCAAAAAATTTCCTATTTGCTAAGATCTCATTAGGTTGTCTAAGAGAATTCATCAAATTAGTCAGGAACTATTAATTTTGGAAGAAAGAATTTCTTTATTCAGAATTCCCTCTACAAATGAAACCACAGGTGGTCCAACAAAAAATAATCCATGAATATAATCTATATTCCTAAAAGGTATCCTAAAAGGTGTGTGTGTGTGTGTGTATGTATATATATATATTCCTAAAAGGTATAATCTATATACCCTAAAAGGTATCCTAAAAGGAATATAGTATATATACTTTCAAAAACCAAAATATACATGTATATGTACATGGATTGTATATATTTGTGTATTTAAGGAGTTAGATATAGATATCTATATTGATAAAGACATAGAAACAAATGAAGATGGACAGTTATATAAAATCATTTAAGGGATAGAATTCCCTACACATACCTATTTCACCTTCTCCAAGCTAAGTAATCACAAGAGGTCTAGATACCTCAGTTCAATCAATCAACAGGCCTAGAACAAAATCATAAAATACAAACTAGGTGATAAGGAACATTTTTAAAACCACACTGTAAGTGTGACTAAGTCCTTAGAAAATTTGAGAGGGTCGTAGAGTTTGGCATCTAACATCATACAGGGGAAATTTTGTTTGTAGATGAAAAAAGCAGTCATATCTCCTGGGTCTATAAGCAAAAACATCAAGGCAGTCTGGAAGTGGTGACAGTTGGTTAGTTGAAAATCCCAAGTTTGGGAGCTTATAGTTCAGGAGTTATCAAAGCCGACCGTTTCATTGTACTACACCAAAGGAGAAAAAAGTGGGGAGAGGGACCCTTGAAGAAATGTTATACTCCTTCATCTCTCCCATTGACCATGTCAAGCAGTGAATGCATCTAGTTATGAATAAAGAGAAAGACCAAAGAGAGAAAGATATAAAAACACAAGTCAACTTGAGTGGAAGGAAGTCTTAAGAAACATGACATCTCCTAGAAGACAGAAACACAAGCTATGGACTCAAAAAGAAAATAGAGTCCACTTGACTAGTGCACCCAACACAGTACAGCATGAAGATTTTACCAAGGGAGAAAGTAAGAACTTCAAGCACTGGGATGTGGAATTCTCTCCTTTGCTTCATGTGTTCTCTACATGAGCATCACACTACCAGTATACTTTGAGTTTTAGTCCACTCTTCTCATGGATCTTTTATTTTTGTGAGAAAGTACATCCAGGATTTTGAGGAGTAATGTTTTAGATTAACTATTCTCACTAAGCCTTCTTAGTAAATGTCTTTGCTAAAAAGCTATTCAGATGTACTGATTAATGGGAAGTACATTGGTGGGAATTCGATCCCTAGATCCTGAGAGTAGTCAACAAAAATCAAATGGGATCCAAGTATAAGAGGAGTGCTGGCTCATGTTTTCCAGTAATCATAAAAGTAGCATACCACCATATAACTCCGTTTTCTTAATAAAAGCTGATATATATGTGAGTAGCAGCCCCACAGCCTGGAACTCACAGACAGTTAAAGCCAACTCCATGAGTGAGATAGACCAAACAGTGGATGAATTTCTGGTTTGAACCCTCCAGCATTTTGAAAGTGATTGAAATGGCCAAAAGTCCTCGAATGGCCCACCAAGTCATCATATACACCAGTGATTCCCAAAGTGGGTGCCACCGCCCCCTGGTGGGTGCTGCAGTGATCCAGGGGGTGGTGATGGCCACAAGTGCATTTATCTTTCCTATTAATTGCTATTAAAATTTTAAAAATTTAATTTCCAGGGGCTCTAAGTAATATTTTTTCTGGAAAGGGGGCAGTAGGCCAAAAAAAGTTTGGGAACCACTGATATACACCATCATAGTGGGGAAGATGAAGATGATGCTGCCTGTCATGTACACAATGAAAAGCTTCATGATACTTTATTTGAGGGGACCTAAGGCAATGTCCCAGGAACACTTTTCTACCAGGATTCAGTCTGTCTGATGCATAATGATATTTGGCACTTGCTTGTCTAGGTAACCCAATGACCAACAGCCCAATCACTTCAGCCCCTGCTGCCTCCTCCTGGATCAGTTCAGTGGACCATTTGGAACTCCAGCCTTAGTTCCCCATCAAATTTGGCCTTCAGTCCTCATATCAACTTGGGTCATCATAGAAAGAACCATTTCTGAATTATGAAAGAAGTAAGTAGGTCAGGACCACATGAAGTGGATAAGGGCTGGAGAGAAAGAGAGGATAGGGCTCTCCCACCACCCTTCCATGGAGACAGTTCTGATTCTGGAAATCACACCCTGCAAAGCCCCAGGCTTGCCTCCCAAAGAGCATTTCTAGGGTCTATTAAAAAAAAAAACACAACAACTTTTTAAAGCTACAATGGCACCAAGATTTTTGTGACACCCTGTAGATACAATCTTTCAGTCCATCTAAGATATAACCCAAACTCTCACTAGCACTGGCAACATGTGTGTGTGTTTCTTTTCAAAGATATTCTGTTTTAGGATCATACTTATAATAATTCCAATTCAGGTCTATAAACTATGTCCTTTTTGCCTTATAACAAAACCAAAATGCTATTGTTGTCCCTACCTACCACACAGGTTTCTGTCTATTCAGATTTTATATATATGTGTGTGTGTGTGTGTGTGTGTGTGTGTGTGTGTGTGTGTGTGTATGAAAGTATTTATATATATGAAAGTATTTTGTAAAGCACGGTGTTAATACAATATTATTTTTCTAAGAAGGATCTGCCTAAACACACTCGCTCCACTGTCCAATAGTACAGTTGATTCCCTTCTTAAAATTATGTTCAATATCTCATCAAGTATTATCCCAGCTTCATTCTCAGTAGTGGTCTGGTTACCTCCAAATGAGGATGAATTTTATGTGGCAATATTGCTAAGTACATCACTTTATTAGAGATTATACCACCATATAGATTGCATATCTTCATTAGGGAACATTTTCAGGCAAATCAATATTAACTTTTTTCTTGAATATTTGCATACCCTTTAAGGAGGATGTTGTATGCTTCAGTAACCTATGCAAATCCCATCCCTGAGCAAATTGCCCTCTGTTTTTTTGTTTTGTTTCCATTGCTATAAGCAATATTTATTTCCTTCCTTCTAGGAATCAGAGTTATCATAAGAATCTCAATTTATATAAAGACTTTATCTGATGCCAATTAAATCTGCCAGTGTTTAATGAAAATTGATCACCTTATTTTGGGCTTTGAGAAACTTGCAAAGGACATTGAGAAGGAGCCAGAGAGATTGGAGAATAAATAAGGGAAAAGAATGCCAGAAGAATGCCAGAAAATGGAATCCCAGAGAAAAGAGGATGTATTAATAATAGCTATCATATATATGTATATATATATACACACATACGTATATATATGTAAATATATAAAACACTTGAAAGTTTGCAAAAATTATCTCATATCTCACAACAATTCTGGGAGGTAGATGCTATTACTACTTCTATTTATAAATGAGGAAACTGAGGCTGGTTAGTGTCAGAGGAAGGATCTAGAATCTAAGATCTAGAATCCCAACTCTAGGCAGGTCCAGTGCTCGATCCACTGGGCCACATTACTAGAAGAAATGGTTAATAATATAGTATGCTACAGAAGAGAACTGATAAAAGACTATTGGATTTGCCTAATAAGAGGTCTCTGGTATTAAAGTTTTTAAAGTTTTTAATGTAAGATTTTACTTCTTATTTTGTTTGTTTGTTTTATTGTTTTTATTTGATTCAACAAACATTTGTTGATTATTAAGTTTTGTGATACATTATTTTTCTTTGTTTCATGGTTGAAACAAAAGTCTTTTGAGATCCAGAAATGACTACAATGTCAAAACAAATGGTATCAATGAAATTTTGTTAATTTCTTTTAAAGGGGCAGCTAGGTGACTCAGTGGAGAGAGCTAGAGGCCTGGAGATAGGAGGTCCTGGGTTCAAATGTGGCCTTAGACACCTCCTGTACAGATCACTTAATCCCAATTGTGTATCACTTACCCAATTGTGTATCGCCTTGGAATCTATACTCAGTATTAATTCTAAGACAGAAACTAAGAGGTTTTTAAAAAAAAAAAAAAAAAAACCTTTTTTTCTAAAGAAAGAATCAGGCTCAAAAGACAGGGATCCTGGCCCCAGAAATTCTGTCTATTTCTAAAAAAGGTACAAATTCTTCCTCCTTAGGTCATCTGATACTCTTGTTAGACTCTGCAGAAAAAGCAGTAGGAAAACCAGGAGACCAAATATTGTCTATTGGACAACTTACAACCACAAAGATAGAGTAGGAAATGAAAAGTTAAAGCTGTGCAAGACTACATTAAGAAAGGCATAGTGTCTAGGTTTAGGAAAGTGATGATTCCACTGTTCATACTTCATCTGGAGTACTGTATTCACTATTGGGCACCATGGTTTAAAAAGAACATTGATAAACTAGGAGGTGTTCATGGGACAACCAAGATGATAAAGGGCTTCAAGATCATGCCACAATAAGAATCAAATAGAAAAACAATATATTTGGCCTGGTGAAGATAAGGCTTAGGGAGGACGTGATTACTATGTTCAAATATTTGAAGGGTTGCCAAGTGGAAGAAAAATCAGATTGTCCTGCTAGACTCCAGAAGGCAGAAGTGGAAGTAGCAGGTGGGAGTTCCAATGGAGGTAAATTTGGGCTTGATGTAAAGAGAAATATCTTATTAATCAGAGGTAACAAAAGAAGGGATGTGCTTTCTCTAGAGTTAGTGGGATATCTCTCTTTCAGGTCTTTAAGGTGAGGCTGGATGACTTCTTGTTAAGTATGATGTCGGGGATATTCTCATTTCAGTATAGGTTAGATCAGATAACTTTCAAAGGTCCTTTCCAAGTCTAAGACTCTATGACTCTATGAAAATCAATTTATGGGTTTTTCACATGTTTTTTTAATTTAAAAAAAAGGATACAGAATCTTTTTCCTAACTTCAAAAAAAATATTTTCCCATTTCCATTTCAACATGTGAAGAATCATTCTGAAACTGTAAGTACCATGCAAATGCCAGATAAGATAATGACCTAGTATCAATGTTATTGAGATCATAGCTCACATTTATTTAGCACTTTACATTTTACAAAATGCTTTTCTCAAGATCTTATCTTATAACTGGTCTCTTTGTGCTGTAAAACTAACAGTACACAGAACCAAACAGACAAAGGTTGGAACTTTCAGGTTCCACTTTTTCCTCCAAAACAAATCTTGGTTTGATTAGCAAAGTAAATGTCTAAGATCCTAAAACATTTTGACACTGGCAAAGGATGGTAGAGTTGAAATTGCAAGCAAATATCCACATAATGTCACTTTCATTCAACATATACAAAAGAGATAAACGTGTGAGCCAACACAAAGAAAGCAAGGTCTTCGCATCATCATCATCAAACACTGTACTCTTTTCTCATCTATAAAATGAGGTTGGACTAAATATTCTCTAAGGTCCTTCCAGCTCTTATTATTATGAAGAGAAGACTCTTTGAGAGTTATGTTAATCAGGTTCAAACTAGCCAAGAATTAAACAGTGATAAGAAAATTAACTATTTAGTAAGTAGGAAGTTTGGAGATTAAAGTATAGATAGATGAACTTAAACAACATTGTGTTTTTTTTGTGTGTGTCTGTGTTTTTTTTTAACAAACACATGTTATCTCTTTGCAAACTCAAGACAATTGAAGGCCCTGCCAAGATTTTTGGTTTCCTACAGCACAGAATGGTAGTAGTTTTTTTTTATTCTTTTGTTTTTTTCCCAGCACTAAGTGGTGAGCTCTGCGCTAGAGGTAAAGAAAGGTAAGGGGAAAAAAAAATGTTAGTTCCTACCCTCCCTCTCTTTTACCTGTTGACATCACACTCTATTTTACTAGGGCCATCATGGTCATATATTTGTAAATTCCTTCATCTTCCTCCATGCCTCACAACCTATATGAATCTTCTTTTGTCTTTTTTCTTATTCTAAACTAAAAAGAAAAAATGGTCCTTCTTAATAAGGCTATTTAGTACTAAGGTTAACCCCTTCTGTTCTTGCTATTCCTCACTCATGATACACTAAAGCAGTGATTCCCAAAGTGGGCGCTACCACCCCCTGGTGGGTGCTGCAGTGATCCAGGGTGGAGCGGTGATGGCCACTAGTGCATTTATCTTGCCTATTAATTGCTATCAAAATTTTAAAAAAATTAATTTCCGGGGGCTAAGTAATATTTTTTCTGGAAAGGGGGCGGTAGGCCAAAAAAGTTTGGGAACCACTACACTAAAGCCCTAACACCTTTTTTAAAAAACTTGAAATAACAGCAAGGCATTAGAGATACCTCATTTCTCCCATGTCTATACCTTTATGCTAGCTGTCCTCATGCTTGGAATGTACTGCTTCCTTACATCCAACTCATAGACTTCCTAGTTTCCTGCAAAGTACAACTTAAGCATCACTTTCTACATTAAAGCCTTTTCCTATTCTCTTGGTTCCTAGAACCTTCCCCTGCCCCCCAATAATTGTAGTGTGTATGTTTGTGCATATATTTAATACATATATGTAAATATAAAATATATGCACATTTTGTCTCTTCTGATAGACTGAAAGCTCTTAGAAAGTAGAAATTATTTAACTTTTGACATTTTATTCCCTGTACCTAGTAAAGTGCCTGATACATAAGCAGTAGACACTTAAGAAATACATAATCAATTAAGTAATATTCCCTCAATTTTATCCTCTCTTCTTCAAGAACTCAACCATTTTCTCCTTCATCTTTAATCTCCCCCTATTCACTAGCTCCTTCCCTGGTTGCCCACAAATATACTTAGGTTTCCCCATCCTTAAAAACCTTCCCTTGACCCTAGTATTCCTTTTTAAGTTATTACATTTTATCTTGCCTCCTGTTCATTACTAATCTCATAAAAAAGATATCCCCTACTCCCTGCCTCTGGTTCCTTAATCAGCCATTCATTCCTCATTCCTTTGCAATTGAACTTCTGACCTCATTCCTCTGCAAAAATTGATTTCTCAAAAGACTTTTGTTTCAACCATGAAACAAAGAAAAATAATGTATCACAAAACTTAATAATCAACAAATGTTTGTTGAATCAAATAAAAACAATAAAACAAACAAACAAAATAAGAAGTAAAATCTTACATTAAAAACTTTAATACCAGAGACCTCTTATTAGGCAAATCCAATAGTCTTTTATCAGTTCTCTTCTGTGGCATACTATATTATTAACCATTTCTTCTAGTAATGTGGCCCAGTGGATCGAGCACTGGACCTGCCTAGAGTTGGGATTCTAGATCTTAGATTCTAGATCCTTCCTCTGACACTAACCAGCCTCAGTTTCCTCGTTTATAAATAGAAGTAGTAATAGCATCTACCTCCCAGAATTGTTGTGAGATATGAGATAATTTTTGTAAAATGCTTTGTAAACTTTCAAGTGTTTTATATATTTACATATATATACATGTGTGTGTGTGTGTGTATATATATGATAGCTATTATTAATACATCCTCTTTTCTCTGGGATTCCATTTTCTGGCATTCTTCTGGCATTCTTTTCCCTTATTTATTCTCCAATCTCTCTGGCTCCTTCTCAATGTCCTTTGCAAGTTTCTTTCCCAACTTACATGCCTTTTTTTCCTTTTCTTTTTCTACACACTCTTCTTTGTTACTCTCTCATACATTCACATGAGCTTGGCATTTTCAGAGATGAATTCCAAATCTACGCATCCATAATCCCTACCCTGAATTTCAATTCTCCCATATGCCTGCTCAGCATATCAACTGGTGTGTACTATCACTACCCCATATCTCAACATTTCAAGAACTGAATTGATTAGCTTATCCTAAACCCACTCATCCTTCCCAATTTCCCTTTTTCTGGGAATGGCACCATCATCATTTCAGCCATCCAGATTCAAAACATTGAAGTCACCCTCTATTCTTCCCTTTCCTTCATTGCCCATATTCTAATCAGTTGCCAAGATCTACCAATTCTTTGGTATTGCTCTCTTCTCTCAATTTACACTATCACCCCTACTTTAAATCTTTATTAACTCTCATTTAAGCTAATGTACTAGCTCCCTATCTGGCATTCCTGCCTTCAGTCTCTTCCCTGTCCAGCATGTACTCTGCACATCTTCCAAAATAATCTTCCAAAGGCAGAAATTTGACCATGTCACTCCCTTTGCTCAGGAATCTTTAACAATTTATTTTTTCTCCAAGAAAAAGTAAATGTCTATGCCTAAAATTTAGGGGTGCATACAACCTAGTTCTTACCTCTCTTTTCAACATTATTTCCCATTTTCCCTTTCATGCTCTCAACATTTCAGCCATAACAGGACTACTAATTATTCTCTGAACTCACATTCCATTTCTTTCCTGTTCACTCAGGTAATTCCCCAAAGCTAGATCATATTCTTCATCTCTGCTCGTCAAAATCCATCCCTTTCTCCAAAGCTCTATTCAATGGCCATCTCCTCTATAAAAGTTTCCTTCATCACTGCTGGTGTGGTCCATGAAACACCGAGACCACATAAACCATAGTCTGCTCCAGAAAACTTTCCTAGAACTCAGACCAAATGAGCAGTTTTTATACATAGGTTCAAAAATAGTATCTAGAATTTTAAAAAACTTTACAAGTCACCTAGTCAAAGCTGCTCATTTCACATGTAAGTGAGAAAGGTTGTAATTACCCCTCTCTTCTTTCCCCACCTCTCTTTAGTTGATGTAGTCATTGGTTTTAGTCAAAGGATGATGAAGTTTTAAGGAATTTAACTATAAAACTATGGTCAAATTCAGTGATCCCTTTGATAAATCCATTTTTCTGATAAATTAAATGTAACAACAATTGGATAACCAAAGATTGGAAAACTGGTCATGATTTTATAGGCCTCTTAGTGAATAGAGTGCCACACCTGAAGACAGGAAGACTCATCTTCCTTTATTCAAATTTGGACTCAGACACCTTGGCTGTGGGACCCTAGGCAACTCATTTCACCCTGTTTGCTTTAACATCTATAAGATGTCATTGAAAAAAATGGCAAACCATTCCAGTATCTTTATAAGAAAATTCCAAATGGCGTCAGGAATTGTGTCAAAAAAACTGAAATGACAAATTATGTAGCATAGTTCAGAGAACCAGTGTCTTAAGTTATCACCTACTCTCTGGAAATTTAATAATCACTGGTTTCTTTCAGAATACCAAGATACCCTATATACTCTCTTACATCAGTGACTCAAGTGTTATTCAAGAGCCTTGATTGAAAACTATTTGACTTATTCTCTGGGAATGTACAGTAGAAGAAACTGACAATATTTTATACTATTCAACCTTTGATTTAGGGAATTGGAGGATTGTTTGGTTTTTTGTAACATAAGCAATCTTTCTTTCCATTTAACTCCAATAAAATAATGAAGAGATTGTTCCAGGAGAGGGAAGATTCAGTCACTTGTTTTCTCTGGCCACTACAGGTAAGACTAATGATAATTAAGGCCAAGGAAGATGAGGTGATATGAAAAGAGCATTTTTAAAATTTATTATAAAAATCAGAAGCCTAAAACATTGGACCATTAAATAATCCTTTTCTCACTCAAGTTGATAATCTTCATTTAGATGCAAGCAAAATCATAATGCAAAAGAATGATATTCTCTCTGTGTCCATAAAAGTTAGACCATTGCATTTATTTTCTCCAGATATGAAATAGCAAAATTACCAAATCAAGGCCTCCAGTATGTTGCATAGTCCTATGAAGAGTTTATGGAAAGACAGGAATGAGAATCACATAGGATGAGAAGACATAGATGAGTTGTTAAGGTAGAGAGAGCAGACATATTATTATAGTTCTTCAAATTTAAATATTATATCTGGGGAAATGTCTCTTTTTCAAAAATGTTTTTATGAGGCTTCATAAGGTATTACAATTTTTTAATTATCAGAAATTTAATTCAAGAATATATGTACAGAGGCAGCTAGGTGACTCAGTGAATAAAGAGCAAGTCCTGGAGAGAGAAGGTCCTGGATTCAAATCTAGCCTCAGATACTTCCTAGCTGTGTGGCCTCAATTGCCTATCCCTTGACCATTCTTCTACCTTAGAACGAATGTATTATATCAATTCTGAGACAGAAGGTAAGAGTTTTAAGAAAAAAGAATGTATGCACTTTAATTTTCTTTGTCCTCAGTCATTAAAGGGAATGTTTTCTTGTCAGAATTCTAATCATATAAGTAAATACCTTTTCATTCTTGAGAGGGTTTTTTTTTCTATACAGCTTATATTTTCCCGAGAATCAGTATGCGTTCTTTAGGGAACATTAGTAAATACATGGAATTGCTGTGCGCTGTTATCTCTATCACATAGCTATGTTGACATTGTGGTAAGGAATGCTCCACCTCAATGGAGGTCATTTTATTTATTCTAAAGAGTAATCCTGTACTCCTAATGGCCCAAATTATTTGCTTCTGATTTGCTTAGTTTTTCATTTTACATATCAGCCAGGCAGAAAATGACTGGTTGCTAAGCGACAATTTTCCTTTTAAAAACAAGAAGGAGAACGGATGCCATTTAAAGATATAATATCTATTTACATGAAGGTAAAGAGAGAGACCCACCCTGATGGTCCGGCTCTTGGCACAGAATATGAGTCATGCATTTTGAATGGAGAATGGCAGTCTGTGAATACTGAGTGAATTTGATCTCTAGATTCTTCCTTCAACACCTAATATGTTGTTCTATCACTTAGGTGAGCTACCTGAAAGACCATGAACTGATACAAGGACAGAGGCTTGGGGCCAATTTTATTTTGAGGAACTATTTCAAACAGTAAACCTAAAAAATAATAATTATAATTAAATTATGGCATAGTAAAAAATAAGTAAATAACAATGCATTTTAATAAATACTTTAGTCTTATTTAATCAGGTCAAGCTTAATATGCTATTATAAGATCATAGGATACAAACCTAAAAGGACCACAGATTCAGAACTGTAAGTGATCTCAAAAGTCATCTAGTCCAACCTTTTCATCCTATAGATGAGGAAACTGAGCATGATTAAGGCTATTAATCAGCCAAGGTCACACAAGTAAAAGTCTCACAAGTGAGAATGAATCTATGTTCTCTGATTCTAGATCTGGGGTTCTTTCCACTATATCAGGTTGCCTCTTAAACCTAGTCTTTTGAAACTTCATTTTGGGGCATATGGGGTGTTCAGGGAGGACTGTTACCTCTGGTATGAGGGCTTCTGTGCCCTTTCAGGCTGCTCATCTATCTTTGGTGCCCACCTGTCACCCAACTCTTACCTGTGGCTCCAGAAGTTAGAACAAGTACACTAGCTAGACCACAGGGAAATAATCTGGGCACGTTATAGGGAAAAGTAATTTTTAAAGTAAGGATCAAAAGCAACAACCAGAGATGACAGGCAAAGCCTGAAAATTCCAATCATGGAACATTGGTCAGAGGAGGGACTTTTCTCAGAGACTCTCTGGATGAAGCTGGTGGCAGTTAGGTGCTTACTTAGCTGCTGGAAGCGAAGAGACCAGAAAAGTAATTGTCTCCTGCCAAAACCATCTACCCTAGGAGAAAGGTCAGGTTGAACAGAGAATCTAGTTCTGATTGGTGGACATACCAGACTCGTTCAGCTCCCTGATTTTACCTCTTTGTGGACTTATTTGCTGTGGTTCCTGGAAAGCTGTGACCATCGCTGGAGCTGAAGAGAACCCTGCAGTGAGACATTCAACCTCCATCTGAGCTTACAGGCTGGTCCTGGTAGCTTAAGCTAGAGTCAGTGTAGTGTTTATCCAATTTTCTAGTCCCTTGAACTTATCCCTAGACAAGTAGACTTAGTGTGACCTTTCCCTTACTTCCCAACCCTTAAAAATCATTATTAAACCATTTACTTTTCTTCCTTTATTGTCCTCAAACCCCAAGAAAGGACCCACAGAGAGATAACCTTGAGTGGTGACCAGTCACTGTTTTTAACTGACATTTACCAACTAGTGTGTTTTACCCATTTCCTACATCCCTTGGGTAGGTTCCCAGTTTACCCTGTATATCCTAACATTTATGGGTTTGTGGGTGTGGACCTGTTTATGTTTGGCACCCTTTGGTTTCATTGTCAGGAGTCAGTTACTGATCTTTCAGGCAGAAGGGTTAAACAAGGTTGAGGGCAACCAGTGGACCTCACACCCATTGGCAAGGTATGGAGGTGTCTACTCCAAGCATGGGGATTACTCATTGGCAAAGTATGGAAGTGTCTACTCCAAGCATGGTATTACTTCTTTGATGGAATAGGTGGATGAGAGCAATTTGTTCAAACATGTTATGAAGGTGGTGGGAGCAGGTATTGTGGAGCACTTAGAGCTTCATCAGACATTGAGGACACCAGGACCATTCACTCTCACCAGAGCCATCACTAGTCATCTTGTCTTCTGTCTTGTCAATGGACTCTGATGACTCTGGAAGAGAGAGTAAAGCCGATGACTTTGAGCAACTGTTTCACCCATACCATTTTTCTATTTTTTGTTTTGCTATTTTATTATTCAGTTATTTTATTTCCTTTATTATGTTACTATTTTTATGCACCATGAAGCCCTGTGGTGACAGATAAATGACAAAGCCACAGCTAAGGATATGACAGAAGCTATAATCGCAATCCTGTACACAGGTGGTCTAGAGCATAGGGTTGTCTTCTGACCAGACTGAATCAGCAATAAGAATCAGTAGTCCACTAGGTGTCCAAAGCAACCTACAATGTTCACCTCCTGGCATGAAGAAGGGGTTAGAAAAGGTGCCTTAAAAATTGTCTGCTTCACCTAGTACAATCCTAGTCTGCTTATTTCAGCAGATAGGGATTCTACCTTGTGGGTGAAATCCCCAAAGCTATATAAAAACTTTTGTGATGATAGCAATTATCATTGTTACATGGAATGTGCACATATTTATGGGTAATATAGAATCCATTCGACCTAAAAGACGAACAGCTCTTGTTCAAGAGAATTCAGAAGGTATCACATCCAAATAATAGCCCTGAGTGAAGCAAGACTGACAAATGGAGGTCACTTAGTGAAGTTGGAGCTAGATACACATTCTTCTAGAGTGGTAACTGTGATGAGGAGCATGTAAAGCTGATAGAGGCTTCAAAATCTAATCTAATCTAATCAATAAACGGGTTGCTTCCCAAAAGAAGTGAATGATAGGCTCCTAACAATGAAATTGTCATTTTCAAGAAAGTGTCATGCCATCATCATTTGTGTGTATGGTTGGTCCTACCATCATGAACCCTGATGAAGTTAAAGAAAAATTTTATGAAAATCTAGAGAGCTTCATCATTAATGTGCTGAAAGAGGGCAAGCTTATAATCCTGGGTGACTCTTATGCCAGAATAGGCACAGACTACTCTTTCAGACATGACAGGGAGTCTGTGGAGTCACAATAGAGTCAGAATCAGAAAAAAAGTGATGGTCATTTATGAAAAAATAAAAATGTGGGTGACTAAATAAATATTAGTGGGTTGGTGGTACAAGGTTAAAAGGTGTTAGATGATTTCTAGGCTCTTGATAGTCCTTGGGCCAGTAACTTAAAATCCTATAGATCTGGGAAAGGATTCAGGTAGAGACTGACAAGGTAACAATAACAGGGTTTATTATAAACTGGGCAGATAAAGGGAAGGGAATGGGATGATCTGACTTGGGTATAACTAGATTCCTCCTACCAAGGTCCAACAGATTTCTACTCTGGTCTCTACCTAAATTTACCCAGCTACCTATACTTTTTCCTATCCAGAATCCCTGCCTTTGATAGTATTTAAGAGTAAGAGGAAAGCTGGAAGGTAAATGGATTCACTGGGTTTGTAGGGAGGTCTCACAGCTGTTGTCCTTCAGGGTCTGTCAGGAATACAGTAGGGTCTCAGCAACATAAATCTAAAGGAGAGGGAGCAAGGCTCTCGACTACACAGTCCACGTGTGTGTATCACCAAAACTCAACTTCTTCCTGGCCAGTGAAAGCTTAATAGATGATCCGCTCAGACAGGGTATCCAAAGAGAAAACCAGTACCTCCAGAGTGAGAGTAAATCCAGGGACTAACTGACTTCTTCAGAAAGTCACTGACTCCAGAGTTCTGGAATCCTTTCTCTCTGCCTCTGCCTGTCACTTCCCACTTTCCCCGATTTTGTTATAACACTCACTTCTGAAGACTTGTGCACCTCATGCCTTGGTCATCCCCAACACTGTCTTCTGTTTCCCTAAATGCAATAAAACTTCATGGATGCATCATTGCAATGAATACTGGCAATTAATAAACAATTAAGGAGAAGAGACAATTAATAACAATTAAGGAGTTGAGAGTGATGAGGGTTATATATGGTACAGAGCGCAAAACAGATCATCAGGTTAAACTTTCATGTTCAACAAAAGCAGCAGTCCCAAGGCAAGGTGTGTGAACAATTTGTTGCTGAATTGGAGAGAAAGTTGAGCCAATGGTTGGTAATAGCAAAGCTGAAAAGAAGTGAGCAGTTTTCAGAGATTTGGTGTACAGAATCCCATTTATTCATTTGGACCGGAACATTCACAAACATCAGGATTGGTTTGATAAAAATTATTGGGAAATTCAGAAGCTACTAAGTGAAAAATGAGAACTCCACAGGGTTTGCCAGAAGAATAACTCATCCATCTCTAAGAAAGGTACAATTTAACTCCATCAAAAGTAAAGAGCAAATGAAGCTTAGAGAAATGCAGGATTCTTGTCTCAGTAAGAAGGCAGATAAAATTCCATTTTATGCTGACAGTTACAATTCAGAGTGCTTCTATGATGTGCTGCAAGCTATTTATTAGCC
This sequence comes from Gracilinanus agilis, assembly GCF_016433145.1. Lineage (NCBI taxonomy): Eukaryota > Metazoa > Chordata > Mammalia > Didelphimorphia > Didelphidae > Gracilinanus > Gracilinanus agilis. Next base: position 81,774,505 of record NC_058133.1, on the reverse strand, counting down.
AAAGATCTATGGTACATCTCAACTACTCAGCACTGATGGAGCCACATTGATCAGTCATAAAGACGTGATTCTGGAGAGATGGGCTGAATGCTTCCATAGGATTCTCCACAAACTGTCTTCAACCAATGCTGAAACCATTTGACTGCATAAATTAGGTTGAAATCAATCCCTCTCTAGCAGAGTTTCCAACTGAAGAAGTGGTTTTGAATTCTATTAGTCTTCTCTTATGTGGCAAAGTGTCTGGTGCTGATTCTATTCCAACAGAAACTTAACAAGGCAAGGATTCCACTGCTTATATAAATACTCACTAAAATCTTCTGAATTATATGGCAAAGGGAGTTTACTTCCAGGGAGATCAAGGGTGCCTCCTTGTCCATGTCTTTAAAGGAAAAGGAAATAGGTTGTCCCGTGACAACCTATCACAGGGGGCCTCTCTCTCAGTCATTGCTGGCAAGATTCTTGCCAATCTTCCTAATTGTCTGATCTTTCACCTGGAAGATGAACATCTACCCAAGAGCTAGTTCAATGTTTAAGAGGCTCCAAAGAAATTATGGGAGAAAAGAGATATTAGGTTGCCTACCAAGTTGAATACCTACTTCAATTTGAAGAACAATTGTGCTGACCTCATTTTGTATGTATGTGAAACCTGGCCAGCATACCAGCACCATGCCAGAAACTGAATTGTTTCCATTTAAATTGTCTTAAGAAGATTCTGAAGATCATCTAGCAAGAAAGGCACTAGATGACAAGGTCCTTTATCAAACTGAACTGCCAAGCATTCAATTTCTGTTGCAGAGAGTGCAGGTCTTATGGGCTGTATGTTTACCTAAAAGTCTATTTTACAGAGAACTTACACAATGCAAGTGCTCACACAGAGGTCAGAAGAAGTGATACAAGAACACTCTAAAGAACTTTGGTATTGATTGTGAGCCAGGGTGAGATACTGGCAGAGAACTGTCTAGCACACTTTGCCCACATCAAAGAAGGTACTGTGCTGTATGGGCAAAGCAGAATTTTAGTAGCTCAAAAGAAAAGTGAAATGCACAAATTAATGACATCTCCACTTGGAATGTTTATATGGACTATTTATGTCCAACCTGTGGAGGAGCCTTCTAAGCTTATATTGTTCTGATCAGTCATAGTTGGGCATACGCATACCATACACTGATTTCAACATTGGGATGTCACTTTGGATCTCCTCAAACCAACCAAGGGCTTTGGGAGTGAAAAAAACCCACTGGTACCTGATATAGTAATACTCCAAATCTTTTACTCTCAAACAGAGCCCTGAAACCTGGAATGTCCAATAGTGAATGAAAATGCCTAGTTAATTGATACTTTAAAAATATGTTTCCCAGTTACATGTAGATAAATTTTTTCATAATTGTTTTCTGACATTTTGTGATCCATGTTCTCTCCCTCCCATTCCTAAGACAGCAGGTAATATGATATAGGTTAGACATAGGCTATCATGCAATACACATTTCCATGTTCATCATGTTGTGAAAGGCCACACATATGGCTTATATAAGAAAAAAACACATGAAGGAAAAAAGTAGAAAATGGTATGCTTTAATCTGTATTTAGGCTCTGTCAGTTTCTCCTAGGGTGGATAGCTTTTTTCATCAAAAGTCCCTTGGAGTTGTTCTAGATCCTCTCATTGCTGATAATAGCTAAGTCATTCACAGTTGATCATTATATTGTATTTTTCTTACTGTATACAAAGTTCTCCTAGTTCTGCTCATTTCATAGAAGTCTTTCCAAGTTTTTTTTTTTTGTGATAATCCTGCTCATCATTTCTTATGGCACAATAGTATTCCATTACAATCATATACCACAACTTGTTCAACGATTCCCCAAATGATAGTTGTCCTTTCAGTTTCCAATTCTTCACTACCAAAATAAAACATTTTTGTACAAGTAGGTCCTTTTCCCCAATCTATAAATATCTTGGGGATATTTATATCCCAGTAGTGATATTGCTAGGGTAAAGGGGTATGTGCAGTTTTATGTCTCTTTGGGCATGGTTCTAAATTGCTTTTCAGAATAGTTGTAACAGTTCACAGCTCCACCAATAGAGTATAAGTGTTCCAATTTTTCCACATCCCTTTCAGCATTTATCATTTTCCTTTTTTGTCATATTAACCAATCTGATATGTGAGGTGGTACCTCAAAGCTGTTTTAATTTGCATTTCTGTAATTATTAGTGATTTGGAGCATTTTTTCATATGACTATAGATAATTTAATTTCTTTATCTGAGATTGCTAGTTAATTGTAAATCACCTTTCTACTGATCCCACAAACACACCAGAATTATTTATTTTCCCTCTAATACCATTTTCCCTGTCCCATCCTAGTCTCTTCAAAGCCCTTCTGCCAACACTCCCCTGAGCACTGTTTTTAATCATCTCTGTAATCATTTGTTGTAATACTAGTAGCATGGTTAGAATTTTTGCTATTTTAGGGCACATAGAATTATAATTATATTGAAGGTTCAATTCATTATAGTCTTCAACATTAGCTTTCTTCAGTTTTTCATGATAATACATAGAGGAGTCAAGAGATATAATACATCCACAATTCCCAAAGCAAAGAAATAACCCAAAAAGCAGTGAGTAGCAATATGTGGGCTGGTTTAAGTTAATAGTGCTGTAATTATGCCTATCCAATCTGAACTTACAGTGAATCATTGTACTTCAATAAAAATTGTTCATGTACCCACTGATATCTCTAGAGGGGATCTCTCTCAATAAATATTACTTCTAAGATTTGAATTAATTCTTCTAAGCAATTTTTTTATTCTTTTGAATCTGGGTCAAAGTTTATCAAGAAAAGAAAGATGAAAATTGAGGAAGTAACGATTTTTATTTAAAATTGCATTATACTAAAATTTCTTTGCAAAAAATATTTCTCCTTCCTTAGTATGTGGTTTTATATGTTTTGAACAAATTAAGAAGTCATGAAAATTCAGTTTTACCTATGTTCTTTTATTCTTTCTCCCCAACATTCAACTACTTTTAAAAAATCCTTACCTTTTATCTTAGTATTAATTCTAAGACAGAAGAATGGCAAGGGTTAGGCATTCAAGGTTAAATGACCTATTTGCTCAGGGTCAGCCAGCCAGGTAGTGTCTGGGTTCAGATTTGAACCCAGGTTCTTCTGACTCCAGGCTAGGCATTCTATTCACTGTGCTACCTAGCTTCCCCCTCCAGCTAGTTATACAGAGAGTATTTCTCAGTCATACTAAACTGGCTTGAAAAGTCTCTTTCTCTTTCAAAGTTTGTTTGTTTGTTTTGTCTACAAGGATCCAGATGAGTGTAAGACAGATCTGTAGAATGACCAGGTAAGTCAAATGACAGCTAAAGTACAAAAATTTTTCAAAACACAACAATGTGAAGCAAATGTTTTAACAAAGAGGGGAAATGCCCATTTCTTTGCAGACTTCAAAAACTTTTATTGGTAATTCTAGTATACATAGATTCGTGTTCATAGATTCAAGAAATGTTTAATAATCAAGTTCAGAGCACTATACTACATATTAGGGAAAATAATAAGGTTTTGATAAAACACAGTCCTTGCCCTCATGGAATTTAGAATTAGATAGATGATAAAGAACCATCATTTTTAAATGTAGAGTGTGTTTGTGCATTGCCTTTTGTAGGTTATATGTGACCATATGGAAAGTGTTAATGGATATCTCTAGTCTCTTTCATTTATGTTTCTCAAAAAAAACCAAAAACATTGATTCCTGCAAGAAAGGGGGTTGAAGTTTGGAGTCCTAACCCTAGTTATTCTGTTCCTCTCAGAAAGCATATGCTGTACTTCCCTCCCCCTCAAAAAACTATTGTTAGTCTAGAGATAAAATTTAGGTTCAAGTTGTACTCCTGATTACTATCACTTTACTGGAGCAGAAGAACTATACATTCAAATTGACTCTCTTCCTATCAAATGCCAGCTCCACTCCCACCCCAAATCACCTATAAAAAAATAGAAAATAAACCCATTTGTCCAACCTATGAGCAAACAGAAATCAAAGAAGTTTACAAATAAGCTTTCTCTTCTGGGAGTGAGATATCTCATTCGACTACAAGAAAGAGAGAGAGAGAGAGAGAGAGAGAGAGAGAGAGAGAGAGAGAGAGAGAGAGAGAGAGAGAGAGAGAGAGAGA
>NC_058133.1:81600757-81761129 GCF_016433145.1 Gracilinanus agilis | reverse complement strand
TACCCACATTCAGAGGAAGGACTGCAGGAGAGGAAACATATAAGAAAAGCAACTGCTTGAACGCATGGGTCGGGGCGGACATGATTGAGGGTGTGGACTCGAAACTACCACACCAATGCAACCACCAACAATTGGGAAATTGGTCTTGATCAAGGACACATGACAAAACCAGTGGAAAAGTGCGTCGGCCATGGGTGGGGGGAGTGCGGGGGGTGAAGGGGAAAATAGGAGCATGAAACATGTAACCATGTTAAAAATGATTATTAATAAATGTTAAAAAAATAATAATAAATGGTATATATCTAAAACAATCAACAAATATCATCTGCAATGTGGATAAATTAGAAGCATTCCTAATAAGATCAGGAGTGAAACAAGGATGGCCATTGTCACCTCAATTATTTAACATTGTATTGGAAACACTAGCAATAGCAATTAAAGAAGAGAAAGAAATTGAAGGTTTCAAAATAGCCAATGAGGAGACCCAGCTGTCACTCTTTGCAGATGATATGATGGTCTACTTAAAAAATCCTAGAGAATCAACTAAAAAGTTAATGGAAATAATCTACAACTTTAGCAAAGTTGCAGGATACAAAATAAACACACATAAATCATCAGCATTTCTATATATTTCCAACACATCATAGAAAGAAGAGTTAGAAAGAGAAATTCCATTTAAAATCATCCTAGATAATATAAAATGCTTAGGAATATATCTGTCAAGACAAACACAGGAATTATACAAACTCAACTACAAAATCCTTTCCACACAATTAAAACCAAATCTAAATAATTGGGAAAACATTGATTGCTCATGGGTAGGACGAGTTAACATAATAAAAATGACCATCCTATCCAAATTAATTTACTTATTTAGTGCCATACATATCAAACTACCAAAAAACTTTTTTACTGAATTAGAAAAAAAACTATAAAAAGTTCATTTGGAATAACAAAAGATCAAGAATATCAAGGGAAATAGTGAAAAAAAAATATGAAGGAAGGTGGCCTAGCAGTACCAGATCTTAAACTGTACTATAAAGCAGTAGTAATCAAAACAATATGGTACTGGTGAAGAGACAGAAGGGAGGATCAATGGAATAGACTTGGGGTAAGCAGTCTCAGCAAGACAGTCTATGATACATCCAAAGAACCCAGCTTTGGGGACAAAAACCCACTATTTGACAAAAACTACTGGGAAAATTGGAAAAAAATATGGGAGAGATTGGGTCTAGACCAACATCTCACAGCCCACACCAAGAAAAACTCAGAATGGGTGAATGACTTGAATAAAAAAGAAGGAAACTATAAGTAAATTAGATGAGCACAGAATAGTACACATGTCAGATCTCAGGAAAAGGAAAGATTTTAAAACCAAGCAAGAGTTAGAAAAAATTACAAAATGTAGAATAAATTATTTTGACTATGTTAAACTAAAACGGTTTTGTACAGATATAACCAATGCTACCAAAATTAGAAGGGAAGCAACAAATTGGGAAAAAAGCCTTATAACAAAAACTCAAAGGTCTAATTAGTCAAATATACAAGGAGCTAAATTAATTGAACAAAAAAATCAAGCCATCCCCCAATCGATAAATGGGCAAGGGACATGAATAGGCAATTTTCAGATAAAGAAATCAAAACTATCAATAAGCACATGAGAAAGAGTTCTAAATCTCTAATAATTAGAGAAATGCAAATCAAAACAACTCTGAGGTATCACCTCACACCTAGCAGATTGGCTAACATGACAGTAAAGGAAAGTGGTGAATGTTGGAGGGGATATGGCAAAATTGGAACATTGATGCATTGCTGGTGGAGTTGTGAATTGATCCAACCATTTTGGATGGCAGTCTGGAACTATGCCCAAAGGGCTTTAAAAGACTGCCTGCCGTTTGATCCAGCCATACCACTGCTGGGTTTATACCCCAAAGAGATCATATGTGGGAAGCCAATAAGAAAATAGATAAAAATCTGAGACCCCTCTTTTGACACCTCTTATGATCCATACCTTTTCTTATTGGAAAAACATTATAGACTTGTCGGAAAGCTTTGAGTCCATAACCAGACCAGAAGCTACTGAGTTAACAATTTCTCTCCTTGACAATTTCTCTCCTTGATAATTAAGAAGCCTAAACCCTAAAAAATATATTACTTAGATAAGGACTGGAGCCAGACAATTTAGTCCAGACTATCTGACCAGGTGCAGATCTGTAAATCAAGGCAGAACGCAATTAGTAAACATCTCCATGAAATTTATTTCTGCTCCCAGAAGTAAACCCCTACTAATTGGTGGTTGGAATTTGGCCCTTGTCCTTGCACCCATATCTCTACTTTTTAGACTTTAATGGATTGTGTATGATTTGTAACCCCTTCACAGCTGTTACTCTTTCTTTGTGTTCTTTGTTTGAAACCAGTATAAAATAAAGTCCAAATCCCATAGCGTTAGAGCAACATGGGCTAACCACTAGTCTGGTTGTTCTCATTTTCTTTCTCCTGCCTTAACAATCCTAAGCCACCAATACCACTCAGGACCCCAAAACCAAATAGGGGGCTAGCTCCCTATAATCATAGGGGAAAAGACTTGTACAAAAATATTTATAGCTGCACTCTTTGTAGTGGCAAAAAACTAGAAAACTAGGGTATGCCCTTCAATTGGGGAATGGCTGAACAAATTGTGGTATCTGATGGTGATGGAATACTATCGTGCTGAAAGGAATAATAAACTGGAGGAATTCCACATGAACTGGAACAACCTCCAGGAATTGATGCAGAGTGAAAGGAGCAGATCCAGGAGAACATTGTACACAGAGACTGATACACTGTAGTACAATCGAACTAATGGATTTCTCTAACAGCAATGTGTAAAATTGGAATTTGAGAGACGCCATTTAAAAGTATATATATTTTCTATGGACACGTGGGAACTGTCAAACTACATTTCCCGTGGTCCAACGGGCTTCCGGTTCCGGTTCTTTGGGCATGGGGACACCTGCGTCACCAGGCAGAGAACAGTTTAAAATGAGAGGAAATCCAAAAGTAAGCCCTCTTTAGCTACCCGGAGGCGCGCAATACGAAAGGTAAAATGCCTGGGGCGGCAGTTTTGAATTCTTACCGGCTCGAGGTCTAATGATTTTACCAGCATGGCCATGGCTTTAATTAAAATACTAATTTCTATATTTATATCAGCCTTTATCATTTTTAATCGTAACAAATGCAAGAATCCAGAGCAAGGCTGAGGGACTTATGAGAAAGAAAACTAGCCACATTCAGAGGAAGAACTGTGGGAGGAGAAACACAGAAGAAAAGCAACTGCTTGAAAACATGGGCTGATGGGGATATTATTGGGGATGTAGAGACTAAACAATAACTCTAGTCCAACTATCAATAATATGGAATTAGGTCTTAATCAATGATACATGTAAAACCCAGTGGTATTGTGCGTCAGCTAAGGGAGGCTAGGGGATTTAGGGGAGAGGGAAAGAACATGAAACATGTAACTATGGGAAAATATTCAAAATAAAAATTTTTTTAAATAAAATAAAAGACTGTTAGCTCCTCTTATGTCAGCTTTTTCCTAGAATCTTTTTCTTCTTTCAGTACTAAAGTGGCATTGGCATTACCCAACTTCTCTTTCAAAGCTGGAAGCCAAAAGCACCTAAGAGGTATGAAAATATTCATGTGTAACTAAAGGAAGTTTAGTCAAACAAATAAAGGAAAATGTCAAACCCATGTTCGTGTTGTTTATTTCAGTTTTAAACCTTTGAAGCTTGATGTTTTCATATCTCTTTCAGACATTGTCCTTGACATTCTACTTCTGGTCCCTGAGCTTAGGAAGTCAAAATTGCTAAGGAACTTCATTGCAATTGCCTTCAAATTATGCAATGAAACCTGCTCAGTTTTAAGACTACTCCATGATGACAAGCATCTTTTAGAATAAATGATACATACACAACTTTTTTTTTTGGTTTTGATTGAATGACTGTGAATTTAACAAATGTAAGAAGCATTAATTAAACACCTACCACATATGAAGCACTGACATAGACCCTGCTTTTTGAACAAAAGCAAATTGATTTGTCAAGATAAAAAATTATGAAGACACTCATCTATAGTGCAATACAGCATGAATACACTAAAAAGTACCTTAAATTGCCAAGCAAAATTTTACCAAAAGCATGGTTTATTTTTTAACCTTTCAGTTGATTTCTGGTTTTCAAAAAAATGCTAGTCCTTTTAAGAAAGGATTTCAAACTAACAGTATTGAATACTCTCAGTCTAAGAAAATTCTTTAAAAACTAATCCGTGATGCCACAAATAAATATACCTTCAATTTATTAAACATTCCCAAAGCAGAAGCATATCAAAAGTGAATAAAATGCCTGGCAAGCAGAAAGTCAAGGAGAAACTATGACTAGGAACAAATTCTCAGTTTTAAAATTCTGAGTAAAAGAATGTAAGGGGGTGGGAGGGGAGAGATGGAAAGACACCAAGTTGAAACAGAGTTGAGAATTACAGTCTAAAGTAACAATTTCATTCTTTGCTCAGGTCATCTCTTCCAGTGAGAATTAAATGCATTGTTAAGAAATGTGTGGAAAGTATCTATTTGGCAAAAATGATAACTAAAAATGAAAAATCCAAACCGTAAAATTCCAAGTAGTTTTTCTTTATTTTTTGCTTGGATTTAATCAAAGGGATAAAAGTTTTTATTCTAAGTGAAAATGTTTTCTATTTACAATGCATCTCTAATCCTCAGTGTTTAAAGTAAAATATGAGAGGAATATAGAGAATGCTCTTGCTTAAGCTTTCATACTGTTTTTAATATAGTCAGTCAAAGTATCTACTTCACAACTTAGCTTTTCTCCCACCAGGGAGCTACAGTCTCTTAAGATCTGGGTCTCCAAAGGGATGTTTATAGCTTCACTAGATTTAGTTGGCTATAATTAATATAGTAAGAAATACATTCTTTCCAATGCAAACAATGATAAACACGTAATTCTAAAGTACCAGTTATAAAAAATGAGGAAAGCTTCCATTGAACCAAGATTTATAACTCTCATTATTACTGACATTTCTTTATGAATCCATTTGGGCCAACATATCACTTCCTTTGCAAAGCTCTCAAGAAATTTTCAATAATTTAAATTTGTAGTCCTCTAAGAGAAATATAAGCACTGCCTCTCCAGCTTACAATGAAGAAAACTGAGGCCCAGAGAAACTCAAAGCACTGGCTCATAAGTCAATAATAGAATTAAGAAAAGAATTTATATTGCAGACCATACTCTAGATAATAAACTCTCTGAAATCTTAAATGCACTTTTTTTCTTTTTTCATAATAATCTAATATGTGCCCAGGAGTAGCTAAAGCCTGATTAAGAATTTATTTATAATTTAGAATGGGAAAACCTCCAAAGCTATTTTCGGCTTCCCATGGAAAGATTATCTTTGTCTTCAGTCTTTAGTCTTTTTATACAGAAGTCATAGATAGGACACTGGACTTAAAATGAAAATCTGGGTTTGAATTCTGTCTCAGATACTTACTAGCTATATGATAACTGGATAAGTATCTTAACCTCACTAATCCTCAGTTTCCTCATCTGCAAAATGGAGGCAATAATAGCATCTATCTCTTAGTGTAAAACTCAAATAAGATTTTATATATATGGTATACACTTAATATATACTTTATATAGTACATATAAAATTTTAAATTTTATGATACTATATATTATGTATACTATATATTTTATTATACTATATATTACATATACACAGTGTGTATATGTCATATAATAGTATATGTATGCTTAGGTGAACCTTAAAGCACTGTAGTAATATTAGCTATGATTTTTACTATCATCATTATTATCAGTATTATCATTATCATTGAAAGCCAAAACAATACCTTAAATATTATTATTAAGAGTCTTGTAAAATGGAGATAATAATAGCACTTAACCTCACAGGATTATTATAAGCCTCAACTGAGATAAAACTATAAAATGATTTACACATCTTAAAAAATAATAGAAATATTAACTATTATTATTTTAGTGTTATTATTTAAAAACAAAAAAATACCTTAAATACATCTTTTAAGCAGTCACTGGAAAGCTAGATCTAGAGGAAAGAACATCTATCCCCGAGTTACCAGAGTGTAAATTGTTCATTTCTTCAGGACAAAAAAGATGGCATTACCCAAGTCAATATCTCAAAAGGCCCATGATTCACCTGTCTGAACATACCCTCTCCATCTTAGAGAACTTGATTCTAGTGTAGCTGTAACCTACCTACTCTGGATGAGCCTCTCCAAACTTAAGTATGTTCATCTTTGGATGAAAAACAGCCTATTGCTTCCCAGCTTGGTAGGAAAGCTGGACCTTTCCAGCTGCCCATACAGTCTTTGCAAAATAAGATTATTTCACATCATAAGATATCAGATTAGGATTTTAATGGAGGAGATGCACATGCATATATACACACCAAGGTATATATAGGCATATATGCATGTAAAGGAGGGGTTCTATCTCCTCCCTCAGTCAATGTAACCACAAAAAGCTCAGAAATCTTAACTGAATCAGTCAATTAAAGATGTAAACTAAATGAGATGTAAACTAAACTCCTTAATAAATTTGAGAGGAATAAAGTGCTTTGATCATTTGACAAAGAAATTTTTTTTAGCTGAAGAAGATTACAAATACCTCTGAGCCTGTGTATATAATGGCAAGCTAGTTTAGAAATCATGAAATCCAGTGGCAGCTCAATCTAGGCATGGGATGGAGGAGCTCCAAGCAAGCCTCTAACATTAAACTGATCAGGGCAGGAGAGAGGGTTTGGGAAGGGAGAATGAGGAAAAAAATTCATTCTCTTCCTTACTTATTCCTCCCCACAAAAAAAAAAAAAAAATTGGTCACCAGAGTTGGTAGCAGAATCTAATGGGATGGTAGTGGTTGACAAAACTACATGTACCTGAAGACAAATGTGGGAAGAATCACTGAGGATGGAAACAGATTCAGGGATTATGACACTTCAGGATAGAAAGAAGTGCCATCTATGGGCCCCTCTCACTGCCTATCAGAGAGGAAAGTTCATAAAGACCTTATTTAGAGAAAAAAGGACATTCAGGAAATAGGAGCTATGAGGTACATCTTTGTTTTATATATATATTCTCATATATGTATCTAAGTAACATTTTGCTATACAATTGAGCCCACTCTCCCCTAGGATACTGTGAAGGTATCTGGAGGCTCAGTCTATCAGTCCAAAAAAAGTTGAGTGATGTTTAACCCCACTAGAATGTAAAGTCCTTGAGGGCATGAACTATTTTGCTTTATTCTTTGGGACTAGCTAAGTGGTACAATGGATAGAGTGCTGGGCCTGGAGTCAAGAAGACAGACCTAAGTTCAAATCCAACTTTAGACACTAATTTTATGACCCTGGGCACAAAAACAGGTCATTTAACCCTTTTGCCTCAGTTTCTTCATCTATAAAATAAACTGGAGGAGGCAAACCGCTCTAGCATCTTTGCCAACAAAGTCCCAAATGGGGTCACAAAGAGGTAGACATGATTAATTGACAAAACAACAACAAAATTGTTTCCCTATGCCTAGAAGTGTTCCTGGAACATAGTAGGCAATTAATAAATGTTTGTTTGGTCCATTAATTGGTATAGCCTTTTAGAAACCCAGAATCTCTTTCATGCCAAGATAAAGCCTTAGACTAGGTCTTCAGTGGAGTATTATGTAAAGTTAAGTATATACTTAATACAAGCTGCTCAATTTACTTAAAGGTCTGAAATGACAATACACAAAGAGAGAAACATTCCAACTAAACACTGGAATTGTTTGTGCTTATGAGTGACAGTGTGCCAGAATGCTCATTTCTGTCATCAATCTAAGACTTTTCTGTGTGGATTCAAAGACAGGAAGACAAGGATTCCAAGACTGCCTCTGATACCTTATGATCACAGGAGATGCACATAACTTCTGCCACCCCTTAATTTCTCCCTACATAAAATGGAAAGTATAATAGCTGTAGTAGGTACCTCACAGGGTTATTGAGAGACTCAAATGAAACAATGTATGTAAAGGACTTTGCAAAAAAATAAAACATTACAGAAGTTTCAGTTATTATTATCTTTTATGCCACAGATTGTTAATTAATTTCAAAAGCAAACAGGTAGCCAATTATTCACTACTGACAAACTAAAAAACATTCTTTAACTGAACATAACTGAACTGAAATAAGTCCAAAGCAAAATGACTCAACAACTAACAACATTCTTTAAATGATATTTCAAGTGTGTCACAAGTTGAAACTACATAGCACTCGGCTCAGTGCCTGGCATACCTAGGATTTTAATAAATACTAGTTGACTGACTGACAGTTTTATAATAATAAGAGTATTTATGTAGTGTTTTAAAATTTGCAAAAAAACTTTACAAATGTTATCTTATTTTATGCTTATATTTACCCTCAGAGGTAGGTACTATTAATATTTCCTTTGTACAGATGAGGAAGCTGAGGTAGATCAAGGTTAAATATCTTGCTAAAAAGGTCACAGAGCTAGTGAATGTCTGAGGACAGTTGTGAACTCAGGTCTTTCTGTCTCCTTATGCTCAAACTATTACACCTTGTGCTTAAACATAATTTGGGGGCACTAACTACAAGGAGAAACTTTTATTATTCTTACTTCATAGTTGAATTATTATAGATATAGCTTTGGGGAATATTGAGCTTTCATTTCACTAAAATGGTACCTTCTACCTATAGTTCTTGCATAAATCACTAGGAAACCACATGAGACTAAGAATAGATGCTCCATCCATAAAGCTGGCAAGTCTAGAGATTCTGAAGTAGGTGCATCTAATGATGATTAAAAAAAAAGATAGTCCAAAACATCAATAATTTTTAGAATAATGTTAGTGTTTATTAAATTCCTAATATCTGTTTTTCTAAGTATCAGAATGCCATATTTATTCCCATAGTTGCCACTGCTTTAAAACCAGCAAAGCATCCGTAAAACAACACCCCTAGCTACAATGTTTTGATATTTGCAAATGGCGTGTACAGTCAATATTTGCTTTATGTAAATAAAATGTCAAAGATAATAGAATCCTTCAGTATGCTGTAACAATATTGAAATATTAAAGTAATACTTCTGAATACTGTAGCAATATACTTTCATTTTTTTAAGTTTATAGATACCACCACCACAGAAAGAAGAGTCTGAATACATTCAAGCATACTATTCTTTACTTTATTTCCTTCAGGAATTTTTCTCTAATGTAAGCAATATGTATCTTCTTTCACAACATGACAAATATAGAAATATGCATCATATGGTAATAAATGTACAGCCTATATCATATTGCCTGCCTTCTTAGGGAGAGCAGAGAGAGGGAAGAGAAAGAGAGAACATGGATTGCAAAACATCAGAAAACAAATATTAAGAAATTGTATTGACATGAAATATGGGGGGAAATAAAATAGATTATTTCAAAAGTTCATATACAAAATATCTCTACTAACATCCCCTCCCACATTTTAAAAAATGCATTACTAGTTCCTTATGTCTCTGTGGAGTATTGTGTATATGTACATATTCTTTTGCATATATACCCAAATTCATTTTTACTGCCCATCCTCCCTCGTCTCTCCACTACTGTGTTCAACAATTCCATCCTTTGCCTTCTACTTCCCATTTTATTCTCCATCAAAAATAAGTAAAGAGATATGAAAAAGCCCAGAATGTTACACTATGCCAAAGTCATCTTCTTAAGCACCACATTTTACAATCTCCTGATTGGGAAGCAATGATACAAAAGACTTAAAGAGATCTCTTTCCAGAAATAGAGTAAAATGCACAAGGCCAATACCATTCTACTGTGGTGTTGGCACAAACATTTTATAAAGGTTTTTTTTTCATTCATTTAATCATCTTTGTTGTTACCAGATACAAATGATAGTAAGAGATAAGTACCATTAAAAACAAAGATTAGAAGCAATCCTGAAAATATCTCAATTCTAGGATGAATTTTTCTCCTCTGGGAAGGTTTCAAAAACATGCCCAAAATGTGAACCAATTATTGAGGGAATATCTGTATCACATTGCTGAAATAAGGACACTTTCAATAAAACATCATTGCTTTGAGAAAAATCCAAGTGAGACACTGTGAGAACAAGCAATGAGAGGAATTAATTTGGCTCAAAGAATTAAAGGCAGGGTTGAAGATGCAGAGGAAATTCTAAAATACTCAAATAACAATTCCAGTTCTTCAGATTATAATTTTATGTTTACTATGTAAAGAACTGAATGAGAAACTAAAGAAGCTACCAAAGTAAATACAGTTTGATTCCTGCCCTCATTAAGCTTACAAAACATCAGCAGTCTTTCATTACTGATCTCTGTATGAGCTAAATTGAACTGCCTGAATCATCTTGACATGGAGCTACCCTCCTTATTATTAGAAGAGATGCAATTTAGAGCACCCTCCATCTCCAGTCATTAAAACACAAATTCTAAAGGAATGTCCCTTTCTCACTGTGGTGAATAACAAGAGGAATCTGAAAATCAAGAGGAAATGAATGAAAGGGATCATGAAAGATCAAAGGATATAGTAATTATACAAGAATAGGAAAGAGTGAAGATCCAGAGTGGAGAAGAACAATTGAATATAAACTTATAGATTTAAAATCAGATATTGTTATATTCAATAATCTGGGAAGAGAAGGATGCCACCTTGACTGACAAGGATGGCAGTTGAGAGACTTGGAATGTTCCCAGGTGCCATGAGCCAGGGGCAAATGTCAATTGGCCCCACCCTATATATACCCCTCACAACTACATTGAGAGGAGTCTCTGGACTCAGAGGTCTCTGGACTCAGAGGCTGAGAACTGGAGATCACAGATCTCTGCAAACCTCTGTGGTTCTATCTGGGAGTGGGTGGTTAAAGGGTGGTGAAGGGAGGTAGAAGAAGAAGAGGGTAGGAATAAGCCTGAATCTATTTCCTGCTAGACTTTGAGAGCTAGTGAATCACTAACACTGGTAGTGAGAGAGCTGAGAGAATAAAGACCATCAATACATCTGCAGAAATAGCCTTCTCTATTCTCTGGCTTGGCTGTAGCTAGGTCTGGCCAGAGATAGAAGGAGAGGTGAAATCTCAAGCCTCCACCAGATCAGTAGCCTCCAGTCCTGCTTGTTAATTAATCTAATAGATAATAGATCAATAGGGTTTCCAATCCCCAA
Organism: Gracilinanus agilis; assembly: GCF_016433145.1. Taxonomy (NCBI): domain Eukaryota; kingdom Metazoa; phylum Chordata; class Mammalia; order Didelphimorphia; family Didelphidae; genus Gracilinanus; species Gracilinanus agilis. The sequence goes on along the minus strand of NC_058133.1, from coordinate 81,749,880 downwards.
TCCTTGACCTTGTTATCCTTTCCCTATTTATAGATAAAAGAGTGTTCAATAACAAATACTTTCCTGAGTGGTCTTTCTTTCACAGCCCTTGGGAAGGGAGTCAAATGCAGTCAGATCCTGAACTGTATCCAAGGCTTATCAATAGCCCAATACCAATCTATCCAACCCCGAGTTGGGCCTGGAAAGGTTAACCATCTATCTAACCTCTCAAGGGTCCTTGCTTGGGCAGCTGTTAAAGGAATTCTAACAGGTTATCAACCAAACCTGTTAGAGAGAAGGGGATAACTTACAGCAGCAGCCAGGGTGATAGGAGTAGGTGTTCCTCCCACCAACTGCAGCTGAGGAGATCATGGGCAGATACACATCATCACTATCATTATACATCTATATCTCCCTATACCCCATTATTTCTTTAACAGTATTTGAAAAGCATAACAATGCAACAGAAAGAGACAGAGAGAGAGGCATATGGGCAAGGAGGGGAGGAAGGAAAGAGAGAAAAATGCAGTTCAAAATGAATGAAAAAATCAGGTGGTAAGCCAGGTAGATGTTCAGATACATTCAGATTTTGCTTTCACCACCTTTATTGATGAATGTAAACATGTGTCTTTTGAGAAATAATTATAGCATATTAGTATTTGTTATATTTTTAAAATCCAAATAGAAAAAATAAGTTCCTCAAAGCACACAGACTTCCAGGACTAAGAAGACAAATAAGAAATGTGATAGAATTCTTGTATAGTCTGTGGAACACCTTCTAAACTCTTCCCATCTCCAAACCTGAATTAATTGTGAAAATAAATTTTAAAAGAAGATGGAAATGTACATGTCCACTATTTAGCACGATGCCTAGAACACAGGCACTTAATAAATGTTTGTTGGTTGACCACTAAGGGAATCTTTTGATATGAGAAACACAAATCTTAAAACTTGAGAATGAGCTACAAAATTTTGCCTCAATTAAAATAGCCATTTCATAAACACAATGTTGTACTACAAGACCCTCTATTGTAAGAATATACACCTCTGGTGTGTGGCTTACTCAAGCTATAAATATATTGACTTATCAATATACATCCCATTGTGTTTTATTGCTTCCCTATCAACTGCATCATTTCCTCTGAACTTATTCCCCTAACAGGGACTGTACTTTGTCAGTGAAGGCCTGTCTTATTACACATTTTTTGTGGAAAGAAAGCTTTGTTTCTATTTGCTACAGCAGAATCCATTGGTAGCACAGACCTCAATGTGGTAAAACAACATGTAGACCAGGACAATTCTGAGGGATTTATGGAAAAGAATGCTACCGCTACCCACATTCAGAGGAAGAACTGCAGGAGTGGAAACAGAAGAAAAGCAGCTGCTTGAACACAAGTGTTGAGGCAGACATGATTGGGGATTTTGATTCGAAACTACCACACCAATGCAATGATAAACAATTTGGAAATAGGTCTTGATCAATGACACTTGTTAAAACCAGTGGAAATGTGCATCGGCCAGGGGTGGGGGGAGGGCAAGGGGTGAAGGGGAAAGTAGGAGCATGAATAATGTAACCATGTTAACTTTTCTAAAAAATGAATATTAATAAATGTTAAAAAAAAAAGTAAAAAAAAACATGTAGAAAGCTCTAGTATCTCATAGTAGTATTAGTTTCTTCTTCAAAATATTTATTTTAACCATCTATGCTTTTTTTCAGTATGCAATTCTATGTTTTGAAAAATTTTGTTCTTTAAAAAAGTAAAGCAATTAATAAATATGTACCATATACCAAATCAATTAGAGGTCTTAACGTTCTCAAGTTTCTGGGCAGCTAATCTATAGCTCTTGAAGCTCATTCCTTGATATAAATAAGACAGTGATACCATGTTTTTCATTGATAATCCATCTGAAAACAATCAGTGAAATCCAAAACCTATGAAAAGCAAGGCAATTATTTCCATTTGAATCAATGTAAATCCAATTAATTAGTCCTAGACCAGTGATGGGCAAACTACAGCCTGCGGGCCACATGCCGGCCCCATGAAATGTTCTATCCTGCTGCCAGACATTATTCCTAATCTGCCAAATACAATGAGTAGGATACAATACAATGAAACTTCAAAAGAGTTGCCTTAGAAACAGACTGACAAATGAGCATTTCCTTTCCTTTGGCCCCCTCTTTAAAAAGTTTGCCTGTCACTGTTCTAGACACTCCAAAATACATACCACAAATACATTTTATAGAGAATAAATATGGTGTTTAATACTAAAAACAATAAAAATTTAATATAAAATGAATGTAAAAGACTAATGTAAAGAATAAATAAACATGTAATATGGCATTTACCTTTCTAAAGACCCTTCTTGGTCTATGGAAGATGTTGAAGAGGGGAGAGCGAAGTTATTGTTGGAAGGGGAATCCCCCTCCATTAGGACCTTAGGTATCAAGGCATTATCTGGAAAGACTTGGAAAGAAGCTGATATGTAGAGGAGTTGTTACCTTGATTATGTCCTTCTTCTCAACTGAGATACTATGGAAGAATTTCTACTTTACTGAGATGAGATATCTCACTCCCAATGAGAGAACTCATTCATTTTGTATAGTAAGGTATTCTCCTCCATAAGCTTTATCTGATTTTCATTTGCTATCTGTATGGATAAATGAATTTATTTGCTTTTCAATACACCTATTGCTTACACAGAGCAGAAGAATGTGTGGGTCGTCCTTTGTTTTCACAAAATTAGCATCAAGGTCAAGTGAGCACTCCAATGAAATCCAGGACAACCAACAAAAACTGGGACAACCAACAAAAACTGAGACAAATTTTTCCGGAAAAAATGGATGAAAACTGAAACCAATGATAGCCAATGTCAATGAAAACCATATTACTGTATTTTATGTGTCTATGAAGAAATCACTTCCCTTGTACTGTAATTTTAAAGGAAATCCCTGGAGAAGTTGGAATTTACATACACTCACACACACAAATACATTCTTGTTGCCAATAAAACTGTAGTCTCCAAAGTCTCTAGAGTTCTAGTTTCATGGAATAAGCAATGCTGGATGACCATGGACCCTATACAGATATCAAAGAGGAAAATATTTGCAAAGAAAGATAAAAGGACCTATGATTTTTGGCTAGTTGGCCTCTTTCATGCCATGAAAGCAAGCTATAGCTTTAGTGCAAAACAATATGGTTAAGGCATAAAATTGAAGAGATGTTGGGGGAGGAGGAGGAAGAGAAAGCAAAAGTAGTCATCCCAAGGATAGAGGTCATGTACATTTAAGTGCACACAATTACAAAGTAAAAGTCATTCATGAAAGACAATCCCAAATGATATTTTCAAAAGAATTCAGAATCAAGTAGAACAGTTAAGTGTATAGCACATGTAATTACATACAGACAATTTCTTTTTTTAAAAATTAACATTCTTTTCTTTTTAAACTTTGAGTTCCAGATTCTCTCTTTCTCTCTCAATACTCCCCACCCACTGAAAAGGCAAACACAATGTTGTCAATTATGCATGTGAAATCATACATATTTCTATATTAGCCATATCAAATAATAAAGCAAAAAAATAATAATAAAGCAAGTGAGCAAATCTTACTTCATTTTGTATTCAGAGGTATTGTCATGATTTTTTCTGAAACTACCCTCTCATCATTTCTTATAGTACAATAGTACTCCATCAAAATCATGTGCCACAACTTCTTCAGTCATTCTCCCATTGATAAACATCTCCTCAATTTCCAATTCTTTGCTACCTTAAAAATTACTACTATAAACTTTTTTATATAAAGGTTAAATTGTTCTCAAGAGACCTACTACATTGTCTTGGGCTGGATAAATGTGTCCCTCTAACCTTTTGTTTGCTCTGTTGCTCCAAAATTTTATTAGAGTCATTATTTTAAAGTTGTTGATGAACTGTGCCTAATTATCAGCCCTGTGGTTTCAGCCAAATGTCCACTGTGCTAAGACAGTGATGGCAGATTAGTGGAAATGGGGATAGAAGAGTCTAAGAATTACAGTTTTAAGGTCATCTACAATTATTTAAAAATTTCTTAAAGACAAACGTGAGCATTCTAGCAATCAATAAGTTGTCATGCTACCAGAAAAACTGATCCACATCCATATTAATATTATCTTTTTAAATGAAAGCAAAAGACATATAGAAGTTGGGGCTAAGTGAATGTTAGCTAAATGAAAAGAGTGAACACCAACATGTATGAGATTATTAAGCTACTAAAGTATTAGAGTGTGAAATTTCATATTAAAACAACACTCAGTTCAAGCCCTTTCAATTAAATTTTTTTTCTTAAAAAGGACTTGAGTGGCAGAATACAGGCTGGCCTTCAGATGAATTCCCCCAATATTTCCCATCAACAACTTTAAAATACCTGACAGAAACTATTAATCAGGTTTGAAATAGGTCTATTCCCACACAGAAAAGGGATGGTTAAGTATAAAAGAATCATAATATGTAATTGTTATGTTGATCTTATCAGAGATATTTGGGAAGCTGAAGAGATGGCCTGAAACTAGAAACCTACAGGACTCACTCCTCCCACACACACAGGCTAGAGTGAGTAAGTAGGAAAGGGGTAGGGACTCCTTACTCTCACCCCTCCCACCAAGCAGTTGGAAATCAGTTGGAAATGGAGGCAGGAGTGATGTCTTCTGGCAAGGCTCAGCAAGACAAATCTCTAATGATGTTCACTTTCTCAACTTATATTCCTCACAGGTTTGACTGAGGGCCAATAGGAGAAGCTTTATGTCTTGTAGTTATCAGGGACAGACGAATCTAACTTGTATAGGCCAGACAGCTGAAGAAAACTTAGCTGAAGTTGGAGGTAAGTATTCCCAGAATAATAAACAGGCACTGCTCCCAAAAGATGAAGGTTTTACTGATAAAAGAGGAAGGGGAACCAAAGGAAGGGGTTTCAAGGATTTGGATAAGATCTGGGAAGCCCTGAACTGTTAGGTAGAAACTGCCCCTCCCCCATAGGAGGGAGTGGCAGACCTTTTAACTAGCTTGCCCTCAAAACCTATAATTATCACTTCTAATATCTAAATAACTAAATAACAATTGTGCTGTTGCTGGAAAGGTCTAGTTCTGCTAAACAGACAAACTGCTGTGCAGAACCAAAATGGCTTTTTACCCAAATGGCCTCCAAAGCAATCCCAAAACTGGGAACAGCAAGCAGAGAGATCTGCTCACCTCAATCCCCAGGAAACAACTGTTCCTAACTTCTTTCAAACTGTCCCCTCACCCCGAGTTCTCTAGGGGGGGGTTCCCTGGAATTCTGGGTGAGACTTGACCCTGTATCTTGCAGGAATTCCACCCTGCCATTTCCACTTTACAGTAATATAGAATGTTTTAAACATTATATAAAACCCCAATTTATAACCAGATTACAATCTACTGGGAGCTGGTAATAAGCCTCATTAAGGCATAATACAGTTTAGCAATTCTGCTAATTAGTTTTTTCATCTCTACTGAACACATGATCCAATCTCCATGATCCAAGCTCCATCTTCTTTTCTGGTGGTCCCCCTCTCTCTATATATAATGCCAATTCTTCCCTTGGCACCAGTCCACTCCTGCTGTTTCTACTATAAAGACAATTAACTGTTCTAGTGGGTACTTCAGCAGCTGCTTCTTTGGTCTTCTAGGACTTGATGACTTGGTAATTCACAAGGTCATCTGAACTCTTCCATCTCAAGGTTGCTGCTGAAACACCTCATCAAGGAAGGAAAAATAATAAAAAGGAGGTAGTCCCATCCAAGGTACAGGACTGCTTATGTAGGACCTGTGTTCACTGCTATGAGACAAGATAAGAGATAAATCTTTTGCTATTCCACACCTGACTCTCCCAAATACAGCTCCAAATAGTCTTTAAGATCTGAAGCCAAAAAGGAAGAAAAACATTGAAAGGTTTGAAATATTCATCAAGTTCATGTTAGTTTCTATCAAGGGAACTCAATCCAGTTATGTCATAATCAGTCAGAAATAAGCAGAGAATATCTTAGCATGTTCAAGTCTCTAGAAATAACATGGTCAGTCGGTTAATAAAAGATCCTACTATGTGCCAAATACTGTGCGGAATGCTAGGAATTCAAAGAAACATAAAATAGACAGTCACATCCAAAAATGGGGAAGGTATTGGAATGTTATCTGTTACAATTGCAAAAGGAGAAAGGAGCTACAGAGGACTACGTGTTGTTTTGTACCTTTATCTGTTTCATGACCACCAAAATCTCAGTCATCTAGTGACAACCCTTCTGGGAGTGAATCCATATTTATTTTATCTGTTCTTCAGATGGCAGGGTGTTTCATTTCCAAGACTATTCTTGAAGCCTTCTCAATTTGGTAAGATGTATCAGAATTTATGTTCTGTTGGCCTAGTATTTGAGAAACCTGGAGTACCTCTAAATCCTGATGAAGCAGCTAAATATGGCTTTTGTGAAAGAATTTTCCATTAAAATAGAAATTGAAAATTTACCCTATAAAAATAGTGTAAGAATAAAACAGAAACTTGAGTTCTTAGACTGTCAAGATGAAACTAATTCTGGCTGTCCAGGAAACAAACAATTGAAGAAAAATCACATGATAGAAGAGGAAAACAAGAGGAAGAGAAACACACTCCCCGAAGAGAATATGAGTAGGTTTCTTAGGCACCAAAAAAGCTCCCACAATCACTGAGCAATATTGGGGAAAATGTGTTTCTCTTAGATTTATAGAATTAATAGGATCTATAAAAGATATAAATTTCAAAATATTGGAAGCATTTGAAGAAAGTATTTTTTCTTTATTCATAAAGAAGGCTTTATGAATCAACTAGCTTCTACAAAGTGCCTATTCTATACTAGGCACAGTGCTAAGTGATAGAGGTAGGAAGAGAAAAATGAATAATTCTTATCCTCAAAAACATTATGTTCCAGAGGGTAGGGAAAGGAAAAAAGGGATGTTTGTGTATGTGCGTGTTTACAAAATATATACAAAATGAATGAAAAGTAAGAGATTAGGGGACTAGTGCCTGAAAAGTTCATCACTTTGATGTGAGAAGGTGGTACTGGAGTAGAGTCTTAAAGAAGTAAGGGATTTTATGGAGTAGAGATGAGGGAAGAATGTATTCCAGATAATATTAATACAATGCTAGTGGAGTTGTGAATTGTTCCAACAATTCTGGAGGGTAATTTGGAATTATGTCCAAAGGGCTTTAAAAGAATGCCTGCCCTTTGATCCAGCCATACTACTGCTGGGTTTGTACCCCCAAAAGAGTTAATAATGAAAAATGTTTGTACAAAAATATTTATAGATGCACTCTTTGTGGTGGCAAAAAAATTGGAAAATGAGGGAGTGTCCCTCGATTAGGGAATGGCTGAACAAATTGTGGTATCTGATGGTGATGATTTGCTGAAAGGAATGATGAACTGGAGGAATTCCATGTGAACTGGAAAGACTTCCAGGAATTGCTACAGAGTAAAATGAGCAGAACCAGGAGAACATTGTACACAAAGACTTATACAGTGTGGCACAATTGAGCATAATGGACTTTTCTACAGCAATGCAATGATCCAGGACAATCCAGAGAAACTTATGAGAAAGAACTATGGGAGCAGAAATGCAGAAGAAAAACATATGATCGATCACGTGGTTCGATGCGGATATGATTAGGGTTTTGACATTAAAAGATCACTCTACTATAAATATGCATAACATGGAAATAGGTTTTGAACAATGATACATGTATAACCCAGTGGAATTGCTTATTAGCTCTGGGAAGGGAGTGGGAAAAATCATGAATCCAGTAACCATGGAAAAATATTCTAAATTTAAAAAGAATGTATTCCAGATATCTGAAATAGCCAGTGCAAAGGGCACAGAGATAGGGGATGAATTGTTATGTTTAAATGATTTTGAGGAAACCACAAAGTATGAGAAAAGGTGGCATAACAGAGTTGGAAAGGTTGGGGGATGGGGCAGGTTGTAAAAAGCTTTGAAAACCAAACAGAGAAGTATTAATTTGATCCTAAAATTAATAGGGAGGCACTAGAGTTTACTGAGTATGGAAGTGATATTGTTAGATCTGTGCTTTAGAAAAATCACTTTGGAAGCTCTATATTAAAGACAGTTTGGAATGAAGTGAGATGATGCAGGTAGAACATTAGGAAGTTACTATAACAGTCCAGGAAGAAGTGATGAGAATGAACTAGGGTGGTACTTGTATAAGTAATGAAGGGAACAAATAAAAGAGATATTATAGAAGTAAAAATGCAAAGATCAACTAACTGAATTGATACAGATGATGGGCATTGACTTCATATCTGCTCAATCTTGGCCTCCATGCTGCAATAATTTTTTTAACCTGCTTAGTATTAATTCTAAGATAGAAGAATGAATGGCAAAGCCTAGGCATTCATTGTTAAGACATGCCCAGGGCCACATAGCTAAGAAGTGTCTAAGATTAGATTTGAACCCAAGTCCCCCCCAACCCAACTGCAGGCCTGGCATTCTATACACTGTGCTACCTAGCTGCCCCCACAATAAACTTTTAAAGCATCAAGAAATGTCCCAAAACTAGCTCTGAAGACAAACTGTACAGTACAATGCTTTGTGAGCTACTTTATCTAAGTAAAGTCAATGATATGGTAGGTCTTAAGTAATTCAGTATGTTTCTCTAATTATGTTTTCAGTTTAGACCTGGACCTCCTTTCATTGAGTGTGGAGTTAGACCTTAAAGAATGCAGTTTAAATCAATTAAATTTTATAAGTACATTGAAAAAATAGCTTACAAATAACTTTGCCACCTAATTTTACCATTGAAATTTCTGTTTCATGGTCTGACTTTATTTAGTTATTAAGATTTAGTTTCACTCTCTAGACCTGACCAATCTAATAAGTAACTGTTTTTAAATGAATGGAATTCCAGGTCTGTAACATATTATTAAAATATGATTTTTTTAAAACCTCAACAACGAGGACATTACAAAACCTTCTACAAAAATTTCAGATGTTAGCAGATTAATAGCAGCACTGAATGCCAAAGATGTTTATGCTCTATAACCTTTGCTCTAGACAAATGACAGAAATGTAATAAATGTAAATTACCATAGTGGAATTCAGCTAGCACAGGATGAAAAACAAAGAGAGACAAAAAAGAATCATTTCAAAAAAATAGCAGAGTTGGTATAATCACAAAAAATTGGTGGATTAATTTAGCAACAATAACACATAGCATTCTCATTTTGACACTGAATAATTTTGGCCCATATATATGTTTATTTGAATATTCATCTTTCACTCAAGTCTTTCTGCCTGGCTCTCCTCTAGCTTACATTTCCCAAGAATAGATTAGGATAACTGAGTTTTGCAAAGTACTGTAAGGAATATAAAACGCTTTACATATATTATCTTACTTGACCGTAACTAAAACCTTATAAAGTACTATTATATCTATTGTACAGAGAGGAAAACCATAGATACATTGACTTTGGTCATGAAGAACTTCTGGAGTCAAGATGGAGGAGTCAGGAAGGAATCTGTAGTGTCCTCCCAAATGTACCTCCAAACAACTATAAAAAAATTCCTCAAAACAAATTCTGAAGCAATGAAACTAATCAAAAGTTGGAATGAAACAGCTCTCCATACCAAGACAGCATAGAAGTTTGGTGGGAAAGACCCATCTCACTGGGTTAAGAGGGGAGCAAAATCCAGCATAGGAGGAGTCTTGAAACTCCTTCTCCAATCAGGCAGCCAGATCCATGCATGCCCCCACCCCCATCCTAAACACAGGCCCACATGTAGCCAAATCTAATAGAACCCTGCACCCAGTGTAAACCTGTAAGTAGCCAGGCCATTCCCATACACCTGAACAGGCTAAAAAAAAATGAGTAAAAGACAAAGAAAAAACTTGACTGTAGAAAATTCCTGCAGAGACAGAGGAGATCAAAGCACAAACCCCAAAGGGGACAACAATGTCAAAATAGATACATGCAAAACTCCAAAGAAAAAAGTGAAATGGTATCATATAAGAACAAACTCCTGGAGGAACTCAAAAAGGATTTTTTTAATCAAATAAGAGAAGAAGAAAATAAAGAAGATAGTATAGAAAAAAAGAAATAAAGAAGAAAAATAGAAGAAAATTAGGAAAAGATATGAGACTAATGCAAGAGAATCATAAAAAAGGTAATAGCTTGGTAAAGGAAACAAAAAATGGGAAAAGATATACAAAAAGTCACTGAAGTTAACAACTTCTTAAAAGTAAAATTGGTCAAATCGAAAAGAAGGTACAAAAGTTCAATAAAGAGAATAATTTCCTAAAATATATAATTGGGCAAATGGAAGTTAACAACTCCATAAGACATCAAGAAACAATGAAACAAAATCAAAAGAATGAAAAAAGAAGATGTAAAATAGCTCACTGGAAAAAACAACTCACCTGGAAAATAGATCCAGGAGAGGTAATCTAAAAATTATTAGACTGCCTAAAAGCCATAATCAAAAAAAGATCCTGGACATCATATTATAAGAAATTTTTAAGAAAACTGCCCTGGTATTCTTGAATAAGAAAGGAAAATAGAAATTGAAAGAATCCACCAGACACCTCCTGAAAAAGATCCCCAAATAAAAACTCTTTGGAACATCAAAGCCAAATTCCAGAGCTCCAAGATCCAAAAAGTAATGCAAGCAGCCAGGAAAAAAAATTAAATTTCTGTGGAACCATGGTCAGGATTACACAGGACCCCAAAGTTTCTACTTTAAAGGATTGGAAGGCTTGGAATATGATAATCCAGATGACAAAGAAGCTAGCAATACAACCAAAATCAACTACCCAGGAAAACTGAGTATATTCCTTCAGGTGAGGAGATAGCTATTTAATGAAATATAGGACTTCCAGGCATTCCTGATGAAAAGACAAAAGGTGAATAGAAAATTTGTTGTCCAAAGACAAGAGAAAAGAAGCATAAAAAGCTAAACAGGAAAGATAGAACTTAAGGAATTCACTATGATCAAACTGTTTAAATTCTTACATGGGAAAATAATACTTGTAACTCTTAAGAACTTTATCACTATTAAGGTAATTAGAAGGAGTATACATAAACAGAAAGCATGGGAAGGAGCTGAATATGATTGGATAATATTTTTAAAACAGAATTAAGACATGAGAAGGAAAGCATTAGAAGAAGAGAGAAGGAGACACAGAATGGCATAAATTATAATACATAAGGAGGCATAGAAGAGTTATTACAGTGGAGAGAAAGATGAGAGGAGTGGGCAATGCTTGAACCTTACCCTTATCAGAATTTGCTCAAAGAAAGAATAACATCTACACCCAGTTGAGTACAAAAATCTATCATACACTGTAGGGAATTATATAGGAAGGGGCATAAGAAAAGGCGAGGAACTGATAGAAGGAAAAGTGAATTGGGTGAAGTAGTAGTCAGAAGAAAACCACTTATGAGTAGGGAAAGGGGAGAAAGGGAGGGAGGGAGGCAGAGAGAGAGAGAGAGAGAGAGAGAGAGAGAGAGAGAGAGAGAGAGAGAGAGAGAGAGAAATAGCAGGAAAATTAGGATGATGAGAAATACACAGTAATCATAAGTGTAAATATGAATGAGCTAAACTCCATAAAATAGAAATGAATAGCAGAGTGGATTAAAAACCAGAATCCTACAATATTCTGGTTTACAAGAAACACATGTGAAGGAGGGAGACATGCACAGAGTAAATGTAAAGAACTAGAGAATAATCTATTATACTTCAGCTGAAGTAAAAAAAAAAAAAACAAGGGTTACAATTATAATCTCAGACAAAGCTAAAGCAAAATTAGAACTAATTAAAAGAGTCAAGGAAGGAAACTACATCTTGATAAAATTTATTTATCTAAATTACTGAACCAAGTATTACCTAAAAAATTACCAGTACCAAACATATGCACCATCATAGCAGCCAAATTCTTAAATAATTCAAATGAGTGATAGGATGAAATAGATGGTAAAACTATATTAGAGGGGGACCTCAACCTTCCCCTCTCTGAACTAGATAACTCAAACTACAAAATAAACAGTAAAGAAGTTAAGGAAGTGAATAGAATTTTAGAAAAGTTATATATAATAGAACTCCAGAGAAAATCTAATGGGTATTTAAAGGAATATACCTTTTTCTCAGTGATGCATGGTACCCTCACAAAAATGGACCCTTAAGTATAAAAACCTTAAAACCAAATGCAGAAAAGCAGAAACATTAAATGTTTCTTTTTCAGACCATAATGAAACAAAAATTATGTTTTATAAAGGGCTGAGGATAGATAAAAATGAATTTGAAGCCAAATACCCTAACCCTAAAGAATCAATGGGTCAAAGAACAAATCATAGAAATAATCAATGATTTTGTTAAAGAGAATACCAACAGTGAGATATTTATGAAATTAAATTAAATTTCATAAATACCAAAATTTATGGAATACAATCAAGGCAGTACTTAAGAGAAAATGTATATCTCTAAATGTTTACATCAATAAAATAGAAAAAAGTATATCAATGAATCAGGCCTGCAATTTTAAAAAACTGGGAAAAGAACAAATTAAACAACCCAAATTAAACAACAAATTATAAATCCTGAGAATCAAAGAAGAGATGAATAAAAGTAAAAGTAAGAAAATCATTGAACTAATAAATTAAGACTAGGAGCTGTTTTGTAAAGGAAAACCCAACAAAATAGATAAACCATTGGTTAATTTGATTTTAAAAAGAAAAAAGAAAAAAGAAAACAAAATCATCAGTATCAAAAACAAAAAGGATTAACTCACAGTTAATAAAGAGGAAGTTAAAACAATTATTAGGTGCTATTTTGCCCAATTATGTGTCAATAAATCTGATAAGCTGAGTGAAATGGAAGAATATTTACAAATATATAAATTGTCCAGATTAACAGAAGAGGAAATGAAATACTTAAATAGCCCCATTTTGAAAAAAATATATTGAACTCCCTAAAAAAAATTCCTAGGGCTAGATGGATTAACTAATTCTACCAAATATTTTAAGAACAATGAATTCTAATACTTCATAAACTGTTTAGAAAAACAGACAAAGAATGAGTCCTACTAAATTCCTTTTATGACACAAATATGGTGCTGATACCTGAACTTGGTAGAGCAAAAATAGAGAAAAAAACTATAGAACCACCATTTCCCTAATGAATATTGATGCAAACATTTTTAAATAAAATACTATCAAGGAGATAACAACAAAATATCACAAAGATCATACACTATGGCCAGGTAGAATTTATACTAGTTTTGCAGGGCATTTGGCATAATTGACTTTAACTATGGTCAGATAGCTATTAAGTGTCAGAGATGATATGAGAACTCACATCTCCTTACTCCAGAGTTAGTACACGTCCCACTATTCTACTATATCGTTTTGATTTTCTAGTACAATAGAGAGATGATGTCTCTCTAAGATAATTTCCAGGAAATAAAGGAAAGAATCTGTGTGGCTGCTTCCCCTGCTTACATTCCATTCCAAGTGAATCAATTCTCTTAGAACTATGAAAACACAATAAAGACTGTTGTCTTTCCTGGAGCCATCTAAAAGAATGTGAACACAGATGCAGAATATTACAATAGAAAAAACACACCATAGCCTCTACTACAAGAAGCCACAGTGAAATTCAGATTATCTTCTATATGTTCACATTCCTTAGATCAAAATCATGAGATTAAAAGAAGAATATGACTTGTTAATAAAAGTTTCAAGCCTAGAGGATCTAGAAATGTGAACCTAATAAAGCATATATTTGTATGATACTTTTCTTAAAAAGAATTTCAAGTACTCCCATACTCATTACTCTCATTCTTTACAATATTAGCATGAGTCAGCCAGTCAATAAACATTTACTAAATATCTACTAAATGCCAGTCACTATGCTAAGCACTATGGATACCAAAAAAAAAAAATCTCTGCTTTCAAAAAGCTAACAGTCTAATGGAGGAGACAATAAATAAACAATATGTACAAATAAGCTACACACAAAATAAATTGGAAAGAATCAACAGAGAGAGAAGTTGTAGCTTGAAAAGTTGTAACCAGAAGTAAGAAGAATTACAAACAACTGCCTATAGAAAGAGGGATTTTAGCTGGTACTTGAAGGAAGTCTGGAGGCAGAGATGAGGAAGAAAAGCATTCAAAACCCAGGAACAGTTCATGACAATGCCCAGAATTAGGAATGGACTATCGTGTGCAAGAAACAACAAGGATCTGGTACAACAATGTTACCAGATCAAAAAGTGAGAGAATAAGTATACAAAGGGTGGAAAAGTGAGGGAATGGCAGATTATGAAAGGCTTTGAATGTCAGAGTATTTTATATTTGGCCCTGAACATGACAGAAAATCACTAAAGTTTTCTGAATAGGGGGTGACACACTCAACCTGCCCTTTAGGAAGGTCACTTTGATAGCTAAGCCACAGGTAGCAGGGGAACCAATCAACAAGCTGCTTTTTTTTTAAGTCGGTGGTTTCTTTATCAAACTTTTCTACCTCTAGCTCCTCCTATCCCTCTGTGCCTACTCTGTGGGAAAGAAGTTGAAGGGGGTGGAGGAGAGGGAAAGAATTATAGGAAAGGAACAGAAACTAAAACAAAGGGAATTGACAACTAAGAAGAGATCAGACCAGGTGAGAGGGGAGGGAGCAGAACAAAGTTCAAGTCCAAGTCGGGGGGAATGAGAGGGGAATGGAGATATTAGGAGTCTCTTCTATCCTTACCAGCATGGGCTGAAGGAAACAGAGTCCAGGGATGGATGATAAAAGCTGCACCAGACTGATGGCAATGTCAGGGAAGAAAATGGGATGTATATGAGAGTTGTTATGATGATAAAATCAACAGACCAAAGCAACAGACTGTATATGGAGGATGAAAGAGAGTAATCAAGATTCTGCCTAGGTAACAAACCTTGGTGATTAGTAAGGTGGTGATAGCCTCAATAGTAAAAGGAAAGAAGTTAGAATGAGGGGAGGGTTTTGGGATGGGAAAGAAAAAAATGTTCAGTTTTGTATATGTTGAATTTAGGATGTCTATAAGACATCCTATTCAAGATGATCAACAAGCATTATTGGAGATGTAAAACTAAGACTGGAGGTCAGCAAAGAGGTTAAAATTGGATGGGCAGATTTAAGAATCACCAGTTTAGAGATGATCATTTAATCCATGGAAGCTGATGAAATCACCAGTTGAGATAGTATAGAGGAAGAAAAGAAGAAAATCTAGGCTGTGCAACACTGAGCAGAATATTTAACTTCTCAACACTATAGGCAACTCTCCAGGACTCTAAATTGCAGAGAATTAATAGTTTTCTCATCCAGGAGTTCTGGATATTCATAAAATCACAGATCTATCCCTATTTCTTGTGGGTAAGTGATGGAATCAAAATGAAAAGTCAGTTTCAATACAATATCTACTTTAAGACCTACTTAAAACTTGGCAAATAGACTTTCTTAAAATGACAGAACTTTCATCTTTCATAATTTTTAAGACTTGTTTTTAAACATTGTGGGATTAAAGATTAAAGACAGAAACTTGGGTACAGAGTTCTTGGTTTATCATTGACTCTCCAGATGAGTCACTCAAACTGGGCTCACACATTGATAAAGGGAACCCTAAGATAGGGCTGACCTATTTTTGGTTAGATATTGTGGGCTGTAGACACGTACAACATTACCATTTTTCTAATGATCTTTC
Organism: Gracilinanus agilis; assembly: GCF_016433145.1. NCBI lineage: Eukaryota > Metazoa > Chordata > Mammalia > Didelphimorphia > Didelphidae > Gracilinanus > Gracilinanus agilis. The sequence continues at coordinate 81,734,159 of NC_058133.1, read as the reverse complement.
TGCTTTTCTCCTTTCTTTTTTTGCCTTTGATCCAAAAATCCATTGACCCAGCCTCTCCTAGTATGTGTTAAAATTAATGGTTTGGCCAAATATATGAAAATTATAAATCTTTCATTTATAAAAGAGGTGAAAAGAGTGAAATATAAAAGGATAGAAAAGTCATTAGCCTATCCAACTAAATATTGTTCCAGTGCTTAGCTCAGCCAGGACTTGTTAACTTTCCATCAGAATTAAACTATCTCCAGAAGACAGGAAGGGAAAATCAGCTATCCACTAACCCAAGACAATGACTGGAACTGAAGGTGACTCCTGAGGCTTACTTTCTTCTTTGAGCCAACCTTCTTCTTGAAGCCAACTTCCTTCTTGGAATGACTCTCTTTTTGGAGTTCACTCTTTACTAGCCTCCTTCACCAGACTCCTCTGCTCAGGAATTTTCATGGTTTTTATGATGGTTTCCTGTCCCTGCCCCTTTTTATGGGGGCCAATCACAGTTTCCAAATTGTCTGAGTTCTCACCTTTGGAACCACACCTTTCTGAGTGTATGAACTCTTAAATTTCTGGCTTGTTCTCACCTAGCATCAAGCAAGATGTGAACTCACTAAGTAGTTTGTGAGCTCCTCCACCTAGTTTGAAATTGCCAACCAAAGTGTTAACTAAGCAAAGAGAACAAAGGATTCCCTTTTCACAAATGTGAACTCAAAGAGAACCAAGAATTCCCTTTTACGCTAGGAAGATGGCATCATATGGCTAGAGTATGCCTTGAATATTCCCATTTGATTCAGGACAAGGGAAGTGTTGCTATTTTTTAAAACAAAGCCTTCTTTTAAGAGGTGAGAGTCAGAATGGAAAAAGCAAAAGCTTAAACATACACATTTTACTGAACAATTCACTGCACTCAATTCACTTAAAAGTAGGGTATATCATATAGGTCTTTATCAGTATGGGGAAATCCCACATACTGTCTTTGACTTAGTAGATAATTCCTAGGGTGTTGTCTGGTCCATCAAAAAAAAATCAAGTGACTTGCCCAGAGTCAGAGTTGGTATATGTCTAGGTCAGGACTTAAACCCATGTGCTCCTAACTATTCTAGAAGATTATTTTACATTAGAGGGAAGGGACTTAGATCTGCAAAACCACATTGCCTAGTTCTTATTGCTCTTCTGCCTTGGAATCAATACACGGTATTGATTCTAAGATAGAGGGGAAGGTTTTTTTTTTAATTTCTTTTAAAAAAGTAGAAATTTGGATCAGTTCAAAATGGGAAAATAAAAACCATTCCATGTATACAAGGCACAGTGTGAACAAAATCATAGTACATGTATGAGAAACATTTGATCCAATTGGACAGATCACAAAGTATAGGACTAGGGCATTATAGAGTAAAATAAGTCTAGAAAGGTGAGGTAACACCAAATTTATAGAGGACTTTGAATGTCAGACAAAGGAATTTGAACTTTATTCAATAAGTAATCGGAAAGTATTAAAGTATTTTGAGCACAGAATTAACAGGATCAGATCTGTACATATTAAAATTAGTCTCCAAAGTAACATCAAGGATAAGTTAAAGAGAGACAAGATTGAAAGTGGGCAGACTGGTTGGGGAGCTTTTGAAATAGTCAAGAAGGCAAATAATGAGGGCTGAACTTATGTGATGAAGTATACATAACTTGTAGGTCAAATTCTGCCTTTTGTCTAACCAAACAAATTCTCTTATAGCAATTCTCTTGCTTTTAGAGTTACTTCTTGATATTTTTCCCTCTGATGAAGAATCTGACACCTTCTTCCTTCATATGCTTAAAGATAAAGCTCTTTTCCAGGTCCTTTGTATTGGATATTGGATATTGTATCTGTTGCCTTTAATAACCATTTCTTATTTTGATACCTTTAGTTCTTTCATATCTTTGAGTTCTAAGGAAAATATTTTGTAAACTGTACAGACCATAAAGACTGAGATACTTGAAATGAAAATGTTTATCCCCATGAATAAAAATACAAAGGAGAATAGAGAGCATAGCCACATTTTTCTGGTAGGAGCAGTAGTTAGACACCCTTCACAGGCAAAGGACTGATGTTGTAACTCTACATAGGTTAGGGGTCTGGCCTGACAGCAGCAAGCTGCTGCTAACATACCTAGGTTTTTCTAAGTTCATTCTTGGATTTTTAAATTTTTAAATAGTACATACTGTATTTTAGACACATCACAATTTGGGGTTATTATTTCACCCCAACCTAGCATTTATGTCAGGAAAAGCTCTAAATATATCAGGTATAGTTCATGTGTCACTTCCAGAGTAAGTCCAAAATCTCCTAGACTGTTAACATTATTTTTTCCTTCCCTCCTCCACAAGACCAAAAAGAAACATACTCATATGATATTTAAAAATATATTTGCTGCATGAAATTAGAAAGATAGTGAATACAGTATTAAAATTGTTCAAGAAGCCTAATGTCACACAGTTGAATGTGTTAGGTATTTCCATGACCTTCTGTTCATGGCTGACACATATTTATTCTTCCCAAGGGAACAATCATGCCCAGAATCCATTGGGAGAAAAGTTATAACTTCTTTCCTCTCTATCACTGATACCTAATATCACAATCAAAAAATGACAGAATATACTGTCTCATTATACTCTCATTGGTTCATAAGTAATCCTTCATAGAGATCAGGGATAGTAGGTCTTCTGATCACCCTCTATTCTCTGTTCAACATTTGGTTTCACTGTCTTCCATGCTTCTCTGTTTCCCCCCTAGCTGAACTCCAGCAAGTCCCTATTAATATTAAAGGATTTTTTTTTGTCTCTTATTAAAAAGAAAGGATGGTCTAGATGACCTCTAAGTTCCCTTTCAGCATTTAATCTTTGAGCCTATGTCCCACAGACCATAGATGTTACTTAGCAAATAATACATAATCCACTTTTTGGCTATAGGACATGAGCAAAGAAAAGCTGTATGGTACACCATCTCCAAAGAATAACTAATGGAAATGATGAGAACAAAATGTAAGTTTTCAGGGCAGGAGGGTCATTTAAAAGATGGATAGAAAATGCATTATTTTTATTCATCTTATTGAAATAAAATTTATGTTCCCGAGCACAGCTATGCATACAAATGGAATACATCACTCATCTAATCATGACCTATTGCTCCTTTTGTGAGAACACCTATTAACAATCCCTCTACTGGTATACAGAAGCACCTCCCAATAATACATTAAAAAGAGCTACAAATTTTCAACAAGCTTTGGAAAAATTCCAAAAAGATACGTGCTAGCAGCACAAACAGGGTTGACACAAGGTAGGCTACCCAAAGTCTGAGTATGGTAGTGGAACCTCTTAATTTAATTTGATATTTCTTTGAATTATGGTATAATGATTATTAAGTGATAGCACAACCTATATCAGATTGCTTTTCCACTCAGAAAGGGGAGAAAGGAAGGAAGGAGAGAAGAGGAGAATTTAGGTCACAAATATCATAAAGCAAATGTTAAAGATTGTCTTTACATATAATTGGGGGTGGGACGAATACAATAAAATATTCCTGGAGAATATAGTATATTGGAAATAGTACTTGTTCAGAAGTATAGGTCCAGAGGACCTGGAATCAAATCCCACCTGAATGGAATTTACCTGTATGACCTCTGACATATTATTTAACTTCTCTGAGCCTCAATTTCAATAGCTATAAAATTAGGGGACTGGAATTGATGGCCTCTAAGGTTTCTTCCAACTCAGCTCTGAGTTTATGATTCTAAATAATTAATTACTCAGATTCCTATATCCTAAAGATTGGACATCTAGAATCCACAAGGTTCTGATATAGGTATCGTACCCCCATAATTAGCATGGGTGACTTCAAAGTGTGCTATGGAAATTATACAGTATCTTCTAGGAGAATCTAAACTCCTTTAAGGCAGAAACTATTTGTCATCTTCTATGTATTCTCAGTACTTAGCAAAGTAGTAAATTGCACCTAATAATTGCTTAAATAAATACTTGTTGAACTGAATTGAATTGAATAAAGGCCAACCTGTGCTCTAGATGAGTTTCAGGCAGTCAATAAACATTTATTAAGTGCTTACTATATGCCAGGCACTGTGCTAAATTGCTGGGAATACACATCTATCAGACTGGCTATGACAGAAAAGGAAAATGAAAAACTTGGAGGGTATATGGGAAAGCTGAGACACTAATGCATTGTTGGGAGAGTTGTGAATTGATTCAGTCATTCAGTAGAGCAATTTGGATCTATGCCCAAAAGGCCATAAAACAATACATACCCTTTGATCTAGAAATATCATTACTAGGTTTGTATCCCAAAGAGAGAAAAAATACAAAAAGGGGGAGGGCTTATATATACAAAAATATTTATTTTTCCCCATCAGTTGGGCAATGGCTGAGTAAGTTAGAGTATATGATTATAATGAATACTATTGGGCTATAAGAAATGATGAGCAGGAGAAGCTCAGAAAAACCTGTGAAGCAGAGTGAAATAAGTAAAACTAGGAGAACGTTGTATACAGTGTCAGGAATACTTTACAATTCAGATCTGTGAATAATAGTTATTCTCAAAAATACAATGATCCAAAACCATCCCAAAGGACTCGTGATTTTAAAAAATGCCATCTACTTCTGAGAAAAAGAACTGCGACTGAATACAGACCAAAGCACACTTTTTTCACTTTCTTAATTTTTTTTGTTTCCTTCCACAAAAGGATGAATATGGAAAAATGTTTTACATGATTGCACATGAAAAATCTATATGAGATTTCTTACCATCTCAAGAGGCTGGGGGGTGGGGTAGGAGGGAGAGAATTCGAATCTCAATATTCTTTAAAAAATGTTAAAAACTGTTTTTACATGTAATTGGGTAAAAAATAAAATAAATTTAAAAAACAAAATAAATTGCTGGGGACACAAAAAGAGACAGCAGACAGTCCCTGCCCTCAAAGAGCTCACAATTTAATGAGAGGAGACAAGTAAACAAAGATGTTCCATGTGGGAAGATAATGTGCCACTAATGTCTTATTAAGCTACAGTCCAGGATAAAGGTGTCCAGGGGAGGCTCACTGATGTCCAACTAACCCTTGGCATGCAGTAATACAACCTACATTTACTGGTAAATAATGTCTGACTTCCTCAGAAGTTGTTGCCACTATCTCAGTGTTATCTAGGAGACAAGTATCCCATAAAATTACAAGTCAGAATATTTCTAATCAAGGTTCTAGAGAACAAAGTCTTTCAATGATAATAATAGCTTTCATTTAAATAACACTTTATGGTTTACAAAGCACTTTTCCTCGAGACAATCTTGAGAGATAGGTGGTACAAGTAGGAACATTCCCTTTGTGAGATTACTGTGCCTCAGAAATGGGAACTGACTTATCCAAAGTCATTTAGTTAGTCCAGGTTAAAGCTGATTAAACCCATGTGTTCCAGTGCTCATTCCACTACAATACAATCTGCCTTTCCAAGCAAAGTAAAACCACGAAATGATGCTGCTGCTTCCTATCCAGTTTTAATGGCTTTGACATTTGTGAAGAATATCATACAGTTAATCAAAACAGCTGAGGTATGTTCAATGGAAATCAAACAACTGAAAACAAAGAAAACAAAAGATCATTTAAAATGTATGCAACAGATCTGGCCTTGGACACTTCTTGGATATCACCTTGAGCAAGTCACTTAACCCTGACTGCCTCGCCCTTACCACACTTCTACCTTGGAACCAATATACAATATTGATCCTAAGATAGAAGGCAAGGGATTTTTTAAAATATATGCAACAGGGGCAGCTAGGTGGCACAATGGATAGAACAGCAAACCTGTAGTCAGGAAGATCTGGGTTCAATTCTGGCCTCAGATACTTCCTAGCTGTGTGACCCTGGGCAAGTCACTGAGCACCCATTGCCTAGCCCTTACCCCTCCCTTGCCTTCCCTATCTCTCCCCTACCTCAGGTGTTAGAGATTCAAAAGGTATAAGCAAGTCTGAGAAAAATCTGCCCATATGACCAAATGAGAGACCATATGGGACAGAAACCCAGAGACTACAGTGACTGTAAGAAAACTACCATTTGGACATCACGACATATCATTCATGAGAGAAAAGAAATGGTCCATGTTACAAAATGTTTTTTTGGAGATGAACTCCTCATAGACTCAAGACTGTCCACTGGATAGAAACACTGTAAATGGTAATGGTTTTATTCAGTGCTCAAATTATCATATTCACCAGAGGAACAAAGGGCAGAAACCTATAATTGTGCCCAATGTAGCAAGGGCTTCATTTGGATATCTTATTTTCTTGTTCATCAGAAATATGCCATCCAACAAACAACTGAAAGGATTTCTCAGGTCATCTTTTTAATGGTGTGAACATTTTATAAAAAAAAATAAGCAAACTTAAAATGTATGATAGGCATATAAAATGAAATACAATTAAAAGTAACAATTTAAAGCTCTTCTCCAGGAAGAATACTGGTAAATATATCACAAAATAAAAATCTTTCTTTAACCTGGAAGAAGCGGGGGGGGGGGGGGAAGGGGGGAGAAAAAGAAATCAAAGGGAGGAAAAAAATCAAAGAAATGAACAGAAACTGTTGTAGAGAGTGAAGGATGTCAGAATTTTATAACCATGGAAAATTATTCCCATCACCACCTGTCTTAGAGGTGCTACTCCTCTTACGAATAAAATGACAAGTTTATTCCTTGATGTGTAATTCTATTCTAATAATGCATAAAGATAACATGGAATAGAGGCTAACGAGATCACCTTATAGCCATAAAGGTCTATGTTTAAGCCCTGACTCTGTCATATGTTGATGAGTGACCATGGGTAAGTCGTTAACTTTCCAGCACTCCTCAGTGCAACTTCCCATGACTATATGCAGCAGAGCAAGTTCTAATTTGCTTTGGCAGAAGTAGTTTCTGCTCTATGCTGATGAAATCAGGTGGTGAACTCCTTATTCTATGGACTAGCATCAGTCTCTGTACTATCCACCATTCCTGTATTCCAACAATTCTTGTGAATAAACTAATGTCCAGTTATATCTACCCACCACCCATTGTAGCACACCAAGTCTGGACAGCTCCATAAGTGCTGTAAAGGCTCAGGAAGTGAAGTGATTGTGGGCTCAAGTGTGAGTCTATTGTGTTTTTTAGTTGGGTTAAGTCAAACCTAGCCTGTATTTAATGTTTTAATTATCTGAGTGCTTTCATGGAATCTAAGACCCTTTTAGGCATGAGCCAAAGGATCTCAGGAGCAACCACAGGGAAGAGAAAAGGGAATCTTGAAGACTGAACTCAGTGTAATAATAGTCCAAAGTTTGGGTGTGACATATTTAAGGTTGTGCTGTAGAATGACATTGAAAGCCAATTCCATTTGTTAATAGGTACTTTATGTAATCATCTTCTTGACACAGCCCTGGAAATATTTACTGGCTCATAGTGGGATCATATACAAGTGTAGTATATACTATGATAAGTATATATATATAAAAATGTGTGTATACACATATGTGGGTTTATACGTATATCTACAAATATGTGTCTACATATTGTATATACTCATTTATATATAATCTCAAGGTATTTATTTTATATAGATTCTCATTTGATCTGATTACTCTGAATGTCATCTGAAACATAAAAGTGCTTTTATTTGGGGAGGGGAGAGTTATTCAGTGAAGAGGTAAGGGATGAGAGCAGTTAGAAAAAGAAAAGAAAAGAACAGCAATAAACTACACAGGAGTTCAGTATGGATCACAGATAAGTAGGGCAGTGTTAGCTATTACTAAGTCCCATTTAATATTTGTTTATATTTTTTAAAAGCTGTACATAACAGAAATTCATGTTTTCATACATGCTTTTTCTGTTCTTTGTGGTGTTCATGTTTGTTGCCTATTTTATAGATAAGGAAATTGGAGCTCAAAGGCAAATTGATATGCCCAAGGTCACACAGGTAATAAGTAGCAGTCAGGATTCAAAGTCAAGCCTTCTGGCTTTTTCCACTGTACACATGAGAAGAAGGGTGAGCTTTTGGGACCAATTTCTTTGCTACACCCTCTGCTCTCCTAGAATTCTTATTCTCTCTTCCCATACCTTGCTTATAGGAAGGTACTAAGAATTATAGTGAGGGGGAGAGGGTTTTCAGCTATTGGGAGAAAACTTTTAAAGAACAACATTTGAAACACCCCCTTTTTTTTTCATTCCAAAAATCGACGAACTTGAAATAAACTTACAAAATAATACATTGCTCCATGTAGAGGGCACACAATTTAAGAAAAAGCTTTTTGCTCATTAGAATGTGCCCTAGTTTCTTATATGTTTGGCTTCCCTCTTCACAGTATTTTCTATGTCATTTTTCTATAAATATACTTTACAAAGGAAGCTTCCATGGTTGTTAAGTGTCTGAGGATATTACTGCCTATATTTAACAAGTTTCTCTGATGTTAAGTCCTAAAAGAAATTCAAGGTAATTAGAAGGCATACCTACATGAATATCCCCCTGGGTAAGATCTTATCAAATTTCTTAAACTAAATGAGAATAGCACCTATTGGTGCAAGATTGGGATAGGGTCAGAGATCCTATATAGAGCTAGAAGGAATCACATTTCATCCAATCTCCCAGTTTCAAATTTTTTGGTGCCAGGACCTTCTCCCATTCTTAAAAATTATTGAGGACCACCCCCACCAAGAGCTTTTGCTTATGTAGCTTATATCTGTTAATGCTTATAATATTAGATATTAAAACATCTTAGTATTTTTATAACAATAGTTTTGACCTCCAGAACCCTCTGAAAGGGACTAATTAGACAGGTTGTCCATCTAACTGCATATCATAGTTTAGGTCAGGGATGGGCAAACTTTTTAAAGAGGGGGCCAAAGAAAAGGAAATGCTCATCTGTCAGTCTGTTTCTAAGGCAACTCTTTTGAAGTTTCATTGTATCGTATCCCACTCATTGTATTTGTCAGATTAGGAATAATGTTGTGGCTGGCTGGATAGAACATTTCAATGGGCCTCATTGCCCATCACTGGCTTAGGTAATTTTTTTTTTACACATTTTGTTTTTCCAACATAGAAGTTACAATGTTAATCCATAAAATAGGGGATCACAAGAAACATACTAAAATAACTATGATAAGAGTAATATGAAGAATATTAGTGGATAGACAGAATCAGTCATATTTCTCACTTCACACAGAGTGAAATGTTAGTACTGTTCCCTCCAATATCAAAGGAATAAACTCTCCATCCCAACATCTTTCCTTTAACCAAAAATGAATGTAACCCAGAGACTCCATTAATAGGTTTATACTCCAAGGAGGTCATTGATAAAAAAAAAGTCTCCATATATACACCAAAATATTGATAACAACACTGGAAGAAACTATAAAGTTAAAAAAAATTTTTTACAACAGAGAATAATTAATACACTGATAACAATATTGTAAAGACAAGCAACTGAAAGATTTGCAAACTCTGATCTTGTAACAATCAACCACAATCCCAGAGGATTCATGATGTGAAATATTCTACCCATTTCCTATCAGGAAGCAAAAGACTTAGGGGAGAAATGGGGAGAAAAGAAGGCAGAATTTTGCTGACTGAAAAAAATTAACTTAAAATAAGAAAAAAGTGAAAAGTATGTTTTCCACTGTTCAACTCAAAAATTAAACTTACCAAACACTTATTGAATACCTATTATTTGTAAAAACAGCATCTAGTTGTTAGAAGAGATATTCAAAAGCTGAAAGTGGGGAGAGAAGTGTATTTGATATCTGAAAATGATTGTTAGAAAAACAAAAGACATCAGAATGATTTCTTAAAAAGAAAAATAACAAGGAAAGTTTATTCACATGCCAAAAAATTCAACTGACTAGATGATCTCTAAGTCCCCTTCCAGCTTCAAAACTTCCATCTTATGATCCTCTGCATACTGAGGTATAAATTCAAGGTAACTTAAGGAGCTAAAGAACATTAATAACCAAGATGAGCAGAGAAGTCTTTGTGTTGGAAGTGGCCCCTATGCTGAGCCTTGAAGGAAGACAAATATTCTGAGATGCAAAGATGATGGTAGAGAGGATTCTGGCAAGGGGAACATATCAGGAACAATGCAAATGGGAATGCTTGAGTGTAGGACACGGAATGTAGTTTGGGAATGAGTTGATAAACCAGTTTGGGTGGAATATAAGGTATCTAATGGAAATTAATATGAAATAGGACTGAAAAAGTAAGTTGAAATGGAATTGTGAAGGGCCCCCAATGCCATGTTCAGGAGTGTTTAGTTTAAGCCAGAGGCAATGGGAAACCAGTGAAGAATTTTAAGGAAGGGAATGAAATGTTCAAACCTGTACCTTCAGAAGATTATTTTGGCAGGAATGTGCAGTATAAAGTAGAGAAGGGAGAGCTTGGAAGCACAAGACCAGCTAAGACATTATTATAATAATCAGAGTGATGAGGGTCTGAACTAGGGTAGCAATTGTGTAAGTGAAAATAAAGGAACAGAGGTAAAAGATACTGTAGAAGTAGAATTAATAAGAGTCAGCAACTAATTTAATAGTAGCGGGGGATGGGCATAGGGGTCAAAGAATGGGATGGGAGAAAAAAGTTTAAGACAACTTAGAAAATATGATCTGAGTTACTAAAAGGATGACTGGAACCTTAACCAAAACTGATAAGTACGAAAAAGAATAGGTTTAGAGAAGATATTTAGTTTTGCCTTGGAAATATTTTCCTAGAGGAAGTCTTTCCTAATGTCTCATAATTCTCATTCCTTCCATCTATTATTTCCTATTTACCCTATATAAAACTTGTTTGTATGTATTTGTTTGCTTGTTGTCTCTTCCACTAGAATGTGAGCTCCTTGGCAGGGATTACCTTTTGCTTTTTCTTGGATCCTTGATGCTTAGCACAGTACCTGGCACATATTAACTCCTTAATAAATGTTTATTGACTAACAATGAGATGCCAATACATTATTTTTAATAGGCATCCGGTGACACGTGGCTAGAATTCAGAAGATAGAATGGGTATGGATGTATGAATTAGAGATTCATCAGCTAGAGATGATAATTGAATTCATGAGAGTTTTTACTATATCCTGGAGAAAGGGAGTATATAAAGAGAAATTCAGTCCAGCCCCTGGGGAATTGAACATAGATTTAGTACTAGAAAGGGTCTTAGAGGCCATGTTCCCAGTAGTTTGGCCCTTCATTTTACAAATGAGGAAACTGAGGCCCAAAAAAGTTAAGAGATCTTTGGAGAGAAGAGCTCTAGTAGAAAAAGGAAAAGGTATGGCTTTTTTGACTTGATTAATAAAAAGACATTTTTATTGGTTTGTTCTTGGTTTGGTCAACAATAAACAAGACATTGCCACTCTTAGTAAGTCTACCTAAAAAAACCTCTAATAATCTAATTTCATTTTTGCCTTGTGTAGGAGCAATATACTCCCTTTTGAGTATTGATAAGTGTTTTTTTTCAGTTGACACTGGTGAGATATTCATTCGAGAGAGATCAAAGACTTCAGATTAAGACACACTTATAATATTCATTTTAAATTTATTTTTAAAACACAACTGAGATTTCAGTGCTTTGTGCTTCCATTGTGGATTGGAGTAAAACCCAGATTTCACCTTCATATCCTAAAAGCAAATAGCACAATAAATGCATGGTACAGTGGGAAGAGTATCAATTTAGAGTCAGAATACTTAGGTTCAAGTCCTTGCTCTATTATTTACCAGCTGTGTGACCACAGACAAGTTAGTGAACTTCTCCAGACTTCAGTTCTAGTTCAAAAAACAAGGATTTCAAGAAAGACAAAGTTGCCTTGGCCATGCCTTGAAGGGTTTATGGCGAGGAAAGAGAAAGGAATAATATATATGTGGCTTATGTGCCAAGCTCTGTGTTTAATACTTTACAAATATTTCTGTTGTTCAGTCACTTCAGCTGTGTCCAACTCTTCATGACTCCACTTGGGGTTTTCTTGGCAACGATACTGGAGTGATTTGCCATTTCCTATCTCTAGCTCATTTCACAGATGTGGGATTTTCTTGCAAAGATACTAAAGTGGGTTGTCATTTCCTTCTCTAGCTCATCTTACAGATGAGGAAACTGAGGCAAATAGGGTTATATGACTTGCCCAAGGTCACATAGGAAGATGAATGTTCCTGACTCCAGGCCTGGCTCTCTACATGATATCACCTAACTGTCCAAATATTATCTCACTTAATTCTCACAACAAACCTGTGTGGTGGATGCTGTTATTATATCCATTTTGCAGCTGAAGAAGCTAAGGCAGAGGTTACATGACTTACCAGGGTTCCGAAGCAAATAAGTATCTGAGGTTAGATTTGAACTCAAGCCTTTCTGGCTCCAGGCCCAACACCCTGTACATGTGACAACTAACTATCTAAAGGGGGTATAAATTCCTGTTTCTGGACTATCTCATGTGATATTTGTGGGAAATCTCCATGTTACACTCATTACCAACCATCCTTCCTAGGTCTACTTTCCCACCATGCAGCCTATATTCCCCATTGTAAAATAATTGCCAATATATTTTGAAAGAAGGAGCTACCAAATGAAACCATGGCTAGCTCATTAATTCAGTGAAGTGTAGTGAAAAGAATTCTGGACTTGTTAGCAGGTATTTCCCTACAAACCCAGGATGGATAAAGCTCTATCCTGGGCCCTCTTCTATTTTTTTATATACACTTTTACTTGGAGATCTCATCAGTTCCCATGGATTCTCTCTATGCTGAATATTGATTATTATCTCTATGCTGATAATTCTCCAATCTTATTCCTCTTCTTATCCACCACAACCTCTCTTGCTGACTTCCTTGTCTCGACATCATCTATTAGATACTTTGAACTTATAGTCCCATAGACATTATAACCTCAACATGTCCCAAACTGAACTCACTGTCTTTTCCCCAGATCCTCTCCTCTTTCTATCTTCCCAGTTACTGTCCAAGGTACTACCTTCTTCATGCTCACCACATATAGGCACCATCTTGGACTCCTTAGCCTCTTTGACTTCTTAGCCTCTTTGACCCCACTTTCTCCCCTATATCCAATTAGTTGCCAAGTCCTGTCCTTTCTGCTTTCACATCTCTTGAATGTGCCATCCCATTCTCTCCTTTAACATTGCCACCATTCTGTTGCATGTCCTCATCAGCTCATGCCTAGACTATTGCAATAGCCTGGTGGTTGGTTTCTCTGTTATAAGTCTTATGCCACTATAGTCCATCATCAATGCAAATGCCAAAGTGATCTTCTTAAAGCACAGATTTACCCTTATCACCCTCCTATTCAGTTAACACTAATGGATGGTTATTATACACAGGATCAAATATTAAATGTTCTATTTAGTGTTCAAAGCCCTTCATAAACTGCTAACCCCCACCTTTCCAGTATTCTTACACCTTAAAGCTCCCTACATACTCTGCACTCCAGTGGCATTGGCTACCTTGCTCTTCCTTGCACAAGAAATTCTACTCGACTGTGGACATTTTCTCTGTTGGCTTCCTTAAAGTCCCAGCTAAAATCCCACCTTCTACAGAAGGCCTATACTGATTGCTCTTAATGCTAATACATTTCCTTCAGTTAATTCTTTCTAACAAATCTGGCATATAACTTGTTTGTACATAAGTTTCTCCTTCTAAACTTCTTAAGGGCAGAAATTGTCTTTCTTTTTCTTATTTCTTTCTCCAGTGATTTATACAATGCCTGGGGGAAATTAGGTGTTTGGTAAATGTTTATCATATTGTAGCTGTTTGCGTTGTTTGTGAGAACAAACTCCAAAATCCGAAATAATTTTAGAAAGAAATGTGATCATTTAATAGGGGAGAGAAAGCTGGAAAAGGGATGTGATTTCCTTTCTTCTAGGTTCTGGAAGTTATATAGGAATAGGAATAGGAAGAATCTATTATATAGGATTGAAACAAGGGTGCCAGAAAATGAATCATATGTAAATAATTAAGGAGTTTTGCAGAGAAGGCCACTTGAAAACAAGGTAAATTGAGATGAATATCAGTAAATATAAACATTCTATAAACTGTGGGCAAAGCTAAAACATAACACAACCCAAAACACAAGTTTGGATAGACTCAAAATAAGACCTGGACATGGTAACCTAACAAGAATGCTTTGGCTGGATTCAGCACCCCAGGGGGGAAACCCCAAATTCTTTAGAGCCATCTCCAGTGATGTAGTAACTCTAGTAAGTTACTGGGATCAGATGACATATAGATAACTTTTAATCACATAAAGTTTGATTTAAATAACATAATATTTTTCCAAACAATATTATTTTTTCTAAATCTGTATGTTGAATTCCCTACTAGACTGATCTCCTTGAGAACAGGAATTTCTGTTTTGCCTTTCCTTGGATCTCCTACAGTTAATACTCTCTGGTACCCAATAAATACTTAGTAAATGTTTATTGATTGATTGACTGACATGGATTCAAATTCTGGTTTTGACATATATTGTTGATACAGCTATAGCAAAGAGATTTAACTTTTCTAGGTCTTGCCTTAATCTCTAAAATTAGAGTAGTAATTTTATAGTATCCACAGGATTGATGTGAGTGAAACATAATTGCCTCTGACCAGGTAGTGCTAGTAAGCAAGGCTGGCTGGGCTGTCCCTTGAACCAGAGGACCTATTTGGCAACTCCCTTTCCTTTTTTCACATTGGTAGAACTTCCTCAGTAGCTCAGTCTCCTTAAGGGACAAGCTTTCCCTTTCTCTAAGCAACTCATTCCCTTGTCTGTCATAGGGGATATGGAATTCTTTTCAAACTCAGATGTCTAAAACACTTGTCAGAAAAAGGGAAAGGTAAATGCCAGTCTTTGTTGCTCAGAGACTAGGGTTATTATAAATCCACTTAAGAACAAAAATAAAACAAAAACTAGGATTCAGCTACTTCTACCAGGCTTGCAACAATAATCGAATACTCATCTTTTCTTCACCCTAATGACTTCACCACCAGGCTCCATCTAAACCAAATATTTCATCTCTAAAAGATGGAATTCTGGGGGCAACTGGGTAGCTCAGTGGACTGAGAGCCAGTCCTAGAGACTGGAGGTCCTAGGTTCAAATCCAGCCTCAGACACTTCCTAGCTGGGCAAGTCACTTGACCCCCATTGCCTACCCTTACCACTCTTCTGCCTAGGAGCCAATACACAGTATTAACTCCAAGACGGAAGGAAGGGTTTAAATGAATGAACGAATGAATGAATGAATGAATGAATAAAAGATGGAATTCTCTTTCTTGCCTTCCCTTTTTCTGAGAGAGAGAGAGAGAGAGAGAGAGAGAGAGAGAGAGAGAAGAGAAAACCCACAAGAATGAGATCAAGTGATATCTTAAGTGAAACATCTGAATTCAAATCTAGCCTAAGACATTTACTAATTCTATGACCTCTGGCTCAGTTTCTTCATCTTTAAAATGGGAATGTAACAGCTCCTTCTTCCCAAGATTGTTGTGAGGATAAAATGAGATACTTGTGAAGCACTTTGCAAATCTTAAAACACTATAAAATGCTATCTATTATTGTTATTCCATTGCATCTGACAGCTTAAAAATAGAGAAAAGTAGAGATATAAAGTGAGTAGAGGTTATCTGAAATACATTAACCTCTCTAAAGAGATAAAAAGGGAAAAGAAGGACATGTCACTATATCACATCACCCCTTCCAATAAATACAGTTGTTGACCAGGCCATAGCTCACCTGTGGATCTTAGATCAACACTATTCTATTTCAGGACTCTTCAAGGTGTGATCTGCTAGGTAGACCTTGCCCTTTGTTCTCCAAGGCCCTGAACACCTTTCTTTTGCTGATTCTCTGCTTCCTCATTCTTCCTGCTTGCTTACCTTCATTTGTCTGTCCCCAAAAAGCCTTTCTAAAGTCAGAATCAGCTGCACTCCAGGTAGTCTGTCCCTAGGTCAAGTTGGAGACCCCAAAGAGCTAAGAAAACACTGGAAAGTGGGAGCCAAGTGGGCAGGGAGTTGCCCTTTACCAGATTGCCCAGCACTACCTTCTCTTGTTCTTTGGGAAAGCATTCAAAAGGGGAGTTACATTACTATTATTACTAATAACTTTAATTCAGCATTCATTTATCAATTCAATATTCAATCTCCCAATAATAACAAAAGTTTAGGTACTGCCCAGTTGGTGCCTGGCATATTGAAAACCACCAAAGGCCATACTGAATGGCACAGCCAAGAAATATGATTAGAGTTTGGAAAAAGAAGAAATGTAGCTGAATTAGCTGGGAATTTTTCATGGAGAATGTGGGCCCTGAGCAGGACAGGCAAAGTTGAGTTGGAAGACAAGCGTTGAAGGCATTATA
Organism: Gracilinanus agilis; assembly: GCF_016433145.1. NCBI lineage: Eukaryota > Metazoa > Chordata > Mammalia > Didelphimorphia > Didelphidae > Gracilinanus > Gracilinanus agilis. Next base: position 81,717,801 of record NC_058133.1, on the reverse strand, counting down.
AGGCAAGGAAAATAGTATAAAGTGTTGGCAGTGTGTGCAGCTATAACTTTGCCTATAATATTTTGAAAGTCTTAAAAAAAAATAAATGCCCCATTTCAGGACAAATTAGCAAAGTGTTCAAACAGTCATAGCACTGCAGGGAGTTGCTCGCAACCTTCCTTCTGGTTCTGGTCCTCGGGTTGGGCTGCGTTGGCCATGTTCACAGCTTCTTTGACAGCAGTTGTGGAGAAGAGAGCTCCTGCGCCATATAACTTTGTCATTTATGAATTTTTCTTTTGCACATTTTCCATTGATTTGTTTTTTTCATTCTTCTGGACATCTGAAAACATTCATCATGTAAAAGAGGAGGCCTTATGTCACTGCCTGTCCCTGCCCTGACATCATCTGTTGACTTTTCATACAGGAAGCTATCTGCTTACACGGGGAACAGTTGGTTTGCTGGGACGCTGCCCCTGGATCAGGTAGCTTTCACTCACCAGGTGCCATGCTGACGATGGGAGGATGACAAGGATTCCTGGATAGGACTGGAGAGGCTGGGCTGGGCTGGGCTGGGCTGGCTGCTCACCCAAACAATATTCTATACAACTATAGATTTAATATTTGAAGAATAACCTGCGAATGTTCACCTCCAAAGAATGAACTGAGAAGTGGAAACACGAAAGACATGATCTACATACACAAAACTGTTTGCTGGATGATGCCTTCTTTGGGGGGGGGCGGATGGGGGAACAGAGAGGACAAAGGGAAGGGCCTGCTCAGGCATGGGTGTACTTTTCACTCTTTTACCTCAACACTGAACAGGTGATTACAAAAAATCTGAGAAAATTCCTGTAATTTCTACACTGTATAGCGGAATTCCAAGGCTGACAATAATTATGCATGAAGATATGCCTCAACAGCCCTATCATCCAGAGAGTTTAAAGTTAAAAGTTAGTTTCTATCCAGAGTTTAAACTTAAAAGTTAGTTTCTATCCAGAGAGTTTAAACTTAAAAGTTAGTTTCTCTCAAAAAAAAAAAAAAAAAAAAAAAAAAAAGGTTATTCAGAGGGCAGATAGGTGGCTCAGGGAATTAAAAAGCCAGGAATACAGATGGAGGTTCTAAACCTCACATACTTCCTAGCTGTGTAGCCAAGTCACTTTAACCCCCAATGCCTAGCCTTTTAGGACAGCTGGGTGGCTCAGTGAATAGAAAGCCAAGCCTAGAGAGGGAAGGTCCCGGATTTGAATATGGCCTCACACACTTCCTAGAGGTGTGTCCCTGGGCAAGTCACTTAACCCCCATTGCCTCACCCTTAATGCTCTTCTGCCTTAGAACCAATACACAGTGTTTACTCTAAGATGGTTAAGGGGTTTGATTTTTTTTTTTTTAATTTTAAACCCTTAACTTCTGTGTACTGATTTATAGGTGGAAGAGTGGTAAGGGTAGGCAATGGGGGTCAAGTGACTTGCCCAGGGTCACACAGCTGGGAAGTGTCTGAGGCCGGATTTGAACCTAAGACCTCCTGTCTCTAGGCCTGGTTCTCAATCCACTGAGCTACCCAGCTGCCCCCTAAGGGGTTTGATTTTTTAAAAAAAATATTTCAGAAGATTATTTGATTTGGGACTTTTTATACAGAAAGCAAGCTTGTTGAGATCGGGGACTCTTTTCCATCTCTGTATCCCCTGAACTACCTTGCACATAGTAGATGCTTAATAAATGTTTGTCCAATTGAATTTATTCTTACCATACTCCATCTAAACTCCTCTGCTAACTTTTAAGGCCTTTGATTACTTGCCTTTTCCCTCTGCCCCACAACCCTTACCACTTAACCTAATTATGAAATGAGATAATTTGTGTAAAGTAGGTGCTTGATAAATGCTTTTTCTCTTTCTCTTCCCTGCCCAATCTTACTTCTCACAATTCCCTTAGGGTATGGTCTGATTTAAAGTTCAGCTTCAATTCATGAAGCCTTCTCTTACCCCTCCTATTATTAATGACTTCCTATACAATACTTCTTTTACAAATCTCTCATTCATTATTGTATTTGTGCTTTATTCCCCAACCAGACTAAGTTTTGTGAGGGCAGAGATTGAGTTTTATCTAAATTCTGCATCTCTCCCAAAAAAAAAGCACAATGCTCTGCACATGGTAGGCACTTAATAATTGTCACAAAAGAAATGTATGAGTGTCATTTCTTTCTACTTACTCCCTCCAGTTTTCTCTCCTGCCTAAAATATCCCCTCTCTACACAAACTAAAGTCCATCCAGCATTCAAATTCTATCTTGAGTCCCATTTTTTTTATGAACCTTTCCCATGCCATTGCATCTCTCATTGGTCATAGTATCTTCAGAACTCCTCTAGAATTTAAGAATCTGTACCTCACAAATCAGTGTTCAAATATATCATATATTGCTTATTGCTATTCTGTGTGCATTATGTCTCAGCCCAGCCCCTGTCTACAGAGACTACTTTTAAATGCCCTAATAATGATAAAGTTGTTAGGAATTGCATGTATCATCTTCCTACATAAGAATGTAAACAGTTTAACTTTATTGAGTCCCTTATGATTACATTTATTTTTACTTTTTTATGCTTCTCTTGAGTTTTCTGTTTGTCAAATTTTCTATTCAGTCCTGGTCTTTTCATCATGAATACTTGAAATTCTTCTATTTCATTAAATTTCCATTTTTTCCTTCTCCAGTATTATATTTAATTTTTTCAGGGTTGATTATATTCTTTATTGTAATTCCAATTCTTTTGCCTTCCAGAATATTATAGTCTAAGCCTTCCACTCCTTTAACATGGAAGCTGCTAAATCTCATGTTACTTAATGTGATTTTCTTGTACATACATATGTAAAATTTGATATATTAAATATACAGTAAAGATATTACCAGCATTAAATAAAGTAATAATAAAGTATATTGTGCATTATTATGTAGTACTATAGCAGTTCCCCCTTTATCTGTGGGGGAAATCATTCTAAGACCTTCACTTGATACCTAGTCATACATACATACCAACCCAATCCAGAAGAACTGACATAAAGACTGCTGCCACAGGTGGACCTCCAACACATAGAGAAGAGACCTTTGCCCAACTCCACCCAACTGGACACCAGTCTGTATATCTGTCTTCCAAGTATACACCCTCATCCAGCAGAAGCCCCCTTCCTGCCTCCTTTCTACCCCTGGAATGACCACAAGTTAACTGAAACCAGAGAAACTGAAACTTCAGATGGGGGAGGGGGGGTGCTACTAAATTTGAATTGTTTTGTTCCATCTGCTTACAATATTTTCTCCTTGACCCAGGAGCTCTGAAATTTGGCCATAATACTCCTGGGAGTTTTCATTTTGGAATCTCATTCACAGCATATTCTTTCAATTTCCATTTTTACCCTCTGTGTATAAGATATCAGGACAGTTTTCCTTGGCAACTTCTTGTGATATGTCTACATTCTTTTTGTGATTATGGCTTTTAGATAGTACAAGAATTCCTAAGTTATTTCTCCTCAATCTATTTTCTAGGTCAGTTGTATTTTCAATGAGATATTCCACATTTTCTTCTATTTTTTCAATCTTTTGATTTTGTTTCATTGTTTCTTAATGTCTTGTGGAATCATTAACTTCCACTTGACCAATTTTAATTTTCAAGAAATTATTTTCTTCAGTGAGCTTTTATCTCTTTTTCCATTTGGCCTATTCTGCTTTTTGAGAAAATTTTTTTCTTCAGTGAATTTTTGTGCATTTTTTCTTTTTTACTATTTTTCAGGTGTTATTTTCTCCAGTATTTTTGTCTGTCTTTTACATAATTTCCCTCTTTTCATAATTGTCTTGCATTATTCTCATTATTTTCTAAATTTTATCTTCTCTCTTTTCTTTTTCTTTAACTCTTCTAGGAATTCTTATTGGGCTTGAATACAATTAGCATTTTTCTTTGAGGTTTTACTTATAACTTTTTCATACTGTTATCTTCTGAGTTTGTCTTGGTCTTCTTGCCACTGTAGCAGCTTTTAATAGTCAAGCTGGTTTTTTGTGGGGTTTTTTTTGTTATTTGTTCATTTTCCAAGCCTATTTCTTGACCTTGAACTTTATGATAAAACTGAGCTCTGTTCATCTAGGGATATGGAGGCACTTCCCAAGTTCCAGGCTTTTCGATGCTGTTCTTTGTAGAGCTAGTTCAAGTGGTCTCTAAGTTTTTGGTGAACGAAGGAAAGGTATGGTCACTGCTTTCCTGGTCTGAATTCTTGTCTTTACTCAGAAATAGCCTTTGGTCCCCTGTAGCCACAAGTGTTAATGCTCCTCTTGGCCCTGAAATTATGACCAGGTCCCCTGCTTCTTTGTGCCTAGCCAGGAGCATTCCTCTCTACCCTGAAATGGAGACTCAGAAATGCACATGGGGTTATAGAGTTGTCATGTTAGTACCAGCTTCACCCAGTGCTAACAAAGAGTCATCTGTAATTTTATGGCCAGTTGTCTGACCCTTACTGTCTCTGGGCTGAGAGTTTCAGAAGCTGCTGCTACTGGCTCTACTGACATGGCCACCTCCAAAGCCCATCACTGGTTCTCTTGTTATGCTCCAGGTCAGCCTCCACCCAGGAGTTACAGACCTCTCCTGTCAATCTCCTAACTAGTCTTAGGATAGAAAAATGTCTGTCTCTGACCTTTTGTTGGTTCTGCTGCTCCAAAATTTGACTTGGGGAGTTATTTTAAAGTTGTTTGAAGGGGAATTTGGGAAGGTTCAGCTGGGTTGCAAACTGCCCTTCACCCTGTTGGCACTGCCTCCTTTTATAGCACTTTCCATGGGACCTTGAAATTAGGAATTTCAGAAAAAACTTTTTGAATCGAAAATTAAATAACCTATGCTAAAAACCAGCTATGATAACATTAGACCACTTTATATCTACCCTAAATGGAAATAAATGGAAAGTTGCAGAATAATCAGGGGATATAGTTAGTAGAGACATATAAGGAAAACTAAGTCTCCTTTTCAGTACAGTCGGCCTCCAGTTGTAAAGACATAAACAAAAAAAATTAGAAATTCATTTTTGTTTTGTATTCTTAGCACTTTTTATTGGGCCTTGAACAGAGAAGGAATGAATAAATGCTTTACTTTTAATTTTTTTTCTTATTTCCATATTATTCACTTTTATAAGGGTAATCTTATAAAACCAAAACCAAGTCATATGTTTTTATTTGCATTTCTACTACAAGAGTTCTTTCTCTAGAGGTAGATAGCCTAATTGTTTTTTTTTGAGTGGCAAAGAAAGGTCCAGAAAAAGTACTATGAGGAATTTGATTGAGTTCACTTTTGGGGGAGCCAATAGCAATGATTTCCTTCCTTTTTTTAAAAAACCCTTACCTTCCATCTTAGAATCAATACTTTGTATTGGTTCCAAGGCAAAAAGAGTGGTAAAGGCTAGGCAATGGGGGTCAAGTGAGTTGTCCAGGGTCACAAAGTGAGGAAGTGTCTAAGGCCAGATGTAAACATTGGATCTCTCATCTCTGGGACTCCAATCTATGGAGTCACCTAGCTGCTCCCAGTAATTTCCTTCTTCAAGTAGGAAATGGCACCTGAAAAGGCTTTGAAAGGGAAAGCCTTTAACCTTTAGATGGGCATAGGGAAGGAGGGGACTGGGGCAAGAGCAAAAGTGGGAGATTAGAATCAATAGATAAGAAGGATGAGCTATTAGCCTAAGGAGAATAGATCTGGCAACTGATTAAATGTGGGAGAGGGAGGGTGAAAGATAAGAATCAAGGGTGACAGTCTCTAAGGATTCTTGTTTGTCTTCCTAACTTCAGGATAGAGGAGTCAGTTCCAAGCAAGGCCCTGCTAATAGGTAAAGCTAAGGGAGGCCAGGCTTAATCCCTAATGAATTTCATTTATGTTAGTTCTCCATGTAAGGATGGGGAATGGGACAAAAAGAGACAGAAGAAGGCCGTTGGTGACAGTTACTGACAGTTGGGACCGCAGAGGATTCTGGGAGGTTCTGGAGGAGAAGGAACTTCCAGCAGCTGAGGACTGAGAGAGGGAGAAGGAGAACATTCCAGCTCGAATCCAGCCCTGAGGGCTTCCTGAGGATCTTTCTTTGGACATTGATACCCCAATTCCCTGGTCAAAGGCATCCCATCGCTTCTCACCCAGCAAGGCTTCAATAAATGAATTAGTTAAGTTTTGGGACTCCATTTTGGGAGCGATCTCTTAGGCTCCTTCTCCCATTACCCAACCTTGCTGAGAGACCCTTTCCAGTCTAACTTGCAATTATAGAGAAGAATAGAAATAGAAACAGAAAGAGAAGGGGCAGGTGACACTTAGGAGTGGGAATCCCACAGAAATAGAGAAGAGGGTACCCCCAAATCCCTCTGCCCTTCACCCCTTTCCCCAATCCCTATATTGATATTAATAAAAGACATTTATTAGTCAGATAACGTTCCAGAGTGCCTGAGATGAGGGGGAGGGGAATCACAGCTGGCCTGGCTGCCTCCATCTTGAAGCCAGACTACCCGCTGTGAAGTTGACTGACCTTGGAGGAGGCTTGCGTGAACCCCGCCCTCATTCAGAATCAGATTGGGGTCCCCCATACCTCATCTTAAAGGGAAGCCTTGCTCCCAACTCCTGTGAGTAGGCACAACCATCTGGGTATCACCCAGTTTCAGGGTGATACCCCCTGGAATTCTCATCAGTGTATATTCCGCAGGAGGGGAGAGCTAGAAGAGAGTCTCCCCTCATAGACTTTCTCTATCTCCCCTACATCCCTAACATTTAATTACTGGCTCTCTTAATTATTATATCCATTATCCATGGTTTCTTTTTCTGGGGTTTCAGATATGTGTAGTCAAATTCCTGGGAAAGGATAGAAGCAGTAAGAGAGCTACCTACCAAATGGGGGAAAAGATTAACACACAGTTCAGTGACAATGGAGATTGGGGAGCAAACATGGCACCCAAGTACATATACAGATGGAAAATAAATATGTGGGTCATGGCTTCTTGGGCAGAGGAAAGCAAAGGTCTCCCGTCTCTGCACCAGACGACCATTAGCCTTGGCCTTGGCAGTTTACAAGGCGCTTCTTCTGCTTTCATTTGGAGGATTCTTTAGGACTTTTTGTGGGGGGAGGGTTGCAAAGCACAGAGTAGAGGGGCAGGAGCAGGGAGAGAGAGCACAGAACTATACAGTAAAGATAATACAAGTATTAAAAGTTGAAATGAGAACTGTCTGTACAGGGTTCAGCACTATCCCATTTCAACTATCTATGGTAGGTGATGGAGTATATGGGTTCCTACTCTATTCTGACCCCAGAATAATTTGCTTGAGAATGATGCCTGAAGCAAACTCCTTTCCTTGGCCCAAGCCCTAGCCATAAGAAAAAGTGACTCAGACTTGATTATTAGCATGCTGTTTCCCTGTGGCAGTTACTATCTTGTGTATTTGAATATCTAACACATTGTCTGGCACAGAACAAGCAGGCACTTAATAAACGACTAAAGGATGGGATTCTTTTTTTTTTACTATGTTAGTAAAAGGAAATATTCGTTCATAAAATAATTTTGAAAAAAAATCTTTTTTGTTTTGTTTTATATTAAAATATTATAAAAATAATTCAGATGATATAATTTAATGGCAAGTACAAAAAGTTTCCCTTATTTTCCCTCGCTTCCTTCCTGTGCACTTCTCTCCTTTTTGTTTGCTCTGAATTCATCCTTTACATGTTCAAAATCTAAAAAGAAAAACAAAAATAGTAATAATAATAGCATTTATATAGCTTTGTAAAGGTTTGTAAAGTGCTTTATAAATACTATCTTACTTGATCCACAATATACCCTGGGAGGTACTACTTTTACAGGGTCAGTGATTTGCCCAGGGTCATAAAGCTAATAGATATCTAAGGCCAGATTTGAGTTCATATCTTCTTGACTCCAGGTCTAGTGCCACCTACCAGTGAGAGGACACATGAGTGCTAATGATGATAACTCCTATTTATCTGATGTTTTACATTTAACAAAGCACTTTCCTCAGAACAGTCTGTGAGATAAACAGTACGAGTATTAGCGTTTCCATTTTAAAGATGGAAAAAACTAATATGACAGAGGTTACATGACTTGTCCAAATTCATTCAACTAGTAAATGTTAGGACTGGGACTGGAACAGTAGTATTTTCACTCTAAATACAGTGCCATTTCCACAACGAATAAAAAAATAAATAGGTGAAAGGCATGAATGAGAAGGATAAACAATTGGATAAGAGAAAACGGACACAGAATTATACATACTTTTAGAAATGGATTTAGATTTAAAGGTAAGAATAACAGCAGACATTTATAGTCTTGCAAATAACTTTACAAAACATCTCATTTGATCCTCAAAACAGCCTTGTAAGTTGTTACAACAGATATTATAATTTTCCTTTCATAGATGAGGAAATTGAGGTTTTGAAAGCTTAATTGACTTGTTCATGGTCCTGCAGCAGAATTTGAACCCAGATGTCTATTCTCTGATTCCAAGAACAACATTATACAATACCATTCTACCACGGATAACTAATATAATTTATTTATTTTAAAAATCAGAAAACTGAAACTCAAGAGACTAAATGACTTGTTTGAGATCACACTAAATAATTGGTGCTTTCAAAAGATTAAAAGCTAGGGTGATGATTCATGTAGTCTAACTACCTCATTTGAAAGATGAATCAACAGGCCCAGAGACTTGCCCAAGATTTCAAGGGAAGTGACAGAGATTGGATATGTTCAACCCATACTTTCTGACTCTAAATGCAATACAACTTCTAATCCCTAGACTTTCAGAGATTTGATCAGAGACAAGAAAAAATATGGAATTATATCTATATGCATAAACATTTTCAAGAAAATAGATCAAATCAAAGAAAAACAGAACAATTATTAAGTATTTATTTCATGTAAATAAACCAAATTGTTTTGCAATTTAAAAAATATTTCAGACAAAATTAATATAAAATGATATTTTAGTTTTATTAGTTGTCTAAATTGCTAATGAGGCATAGAGCAGCTGATCTGCGGAGGGAGAAAATAAATATATAATCTGTGTATTATGATTTGTAGATCCATTAAAATAATTATGCTTTCATCATAATTAACATAGCTGATAAAGATAAGGCTTAAAAAGATTGACAGATGTGTAGTAAAGAAGTAGAGCATGTGAATATGGCTAGATAGAATTCTAGTAACTGGAAAGTAAAGGGATAATAAGTCAGAAGATGAGGAAGCAAAAACAAGATATAAAAATTAGAAAAATATATGAAGTATCATAGTAGAAGAAAAATAACAGAAAAATCATGAATAGTTTCAAAAATGGTATGACCACACCTAATTTCCTATTATACATCTGATAATAATTTATAATGTTCACTTTTGATCCCCCCTTTCCTCTGCCTTGAATAAAATTTATTAATAATTATATTATAATAAAAAACATTTTGTAAAGTGTAGAATCCTGTACAATAAGGTTATATAGAAGCCACCTAGTCCAACTCTCTCATTTTATAGATCAAGAAAATTTGAGACCCAGATTGAGTAAGGAATTTTTCCAGAGCCTCACTTGGCAGAGCTAGGATTTCAACACAGACTCCAAATATAAGTTCCTTGAGGGCAATGCCTTTTATTTTTGTCTTTGTAGCCCCACTAATATTCATTTGCCTCACATATGGCAGCTACTTCATAAACACTTGTTGAACTAAATTTATCACAAATTTTTGCATCTTAAAATTTAGAGACAAGGTCATGTAGGTGGCTTAGTAGATAGAAAGCCAGACCTGGAGATGAGAAGTCCTGGGTTCAAATCTAGCCTCAAACTCTTCCTAGTTGGGTGACCCTGGCCAAGTCACTTAACCCCAATTGTCTAACTCTTTTACCATTCTTCTGCCTTGGCACCAATATATAGTATCAATTATAAGATGGAAGGTAGGTTTTGTTTGGGTTTTTTTTTAATTATAGTGCTCTGCGATGCCTAAATGTCAAGGCTTAATGGGTATTAAACTGTATTAATAAATTTGCCTAACTCTAATTGTTGGTCTGTTAAATTATGTCATAATTCTTCTAGAAGCTGAAACATATCTTTGAAATACCATGAAATGTAAAACCATATTGGAATTTCACCATACTAGCATCACAACAGGCATAAAAGTAATGAGGACACCCAGGGAGCTTTTTTTTTTCTTTTTTTTAACTTTTCCTCTAGAATAGGCCTTGGCTTTTAGGTAGACCAATAATTTTTAAATTCTCCCTTCTCGAACTAATTTTCATGTCAGTTTTAATGAGATGTTTCACATTTTTCTTCTATTTCTCATTCTTTTGACTTTGGTTTATTGTTTTATGGTATCTCATGAAGTCATAAATTCTGCTTGCCCAATACCTAATTTTTCGGAAATTCTTTTCTTCCATGAGTCTTTGTATCTCTTTTTCCATTTGGCCATTTCTCTTAAAAAAGTTTTTTTCTCCAGTGAATTTTTGTACCTCTTTTACCATTAAGCCAATTTCATTTTTTTTAAAACCTTTACCTTCCATCTTGGAATGAATACTGTATATTGGTTCCAAGAGAGAAGAACAGTAAGGGCTAGGCAATGGGGGTTAAGTGACTTGCCCAGGGTCACATAGCTGGGAAATGTCTGAAGCCAAAATTGAACCTAGGACCTCCAGTCTCTAGGCCTGGCTCTCAATCTACTGAGCTACCCAGCTAGCCCACAATTTCATTTTTCAAGATATTCTTTAGTAATTTTTTGTTCATCTTTTGCCAAGCTGTTAATTTTCTTTTTCATAATTTTTTTGTATCACTCTCATTTCTTTACCCCATTTTTTTCTCTTCCCTTCCTATATCTTTCTTTAACAGTTCTAGGAATTCTTCTTGTGCCTGATCAGGTCCCATTATGATTTTTCTTCACAGATTTACTTGTAACTGTTTTCACACTGTTTTCTTCTGTCTTGGTCTTTCCTGCCAATGTAGTAGCTTTTAATAGCCAGGCTGTAGTTGCTGTTTGCTCATTTTCTCAGTCTATCTCTTGACTTTTGGGGGGAAATTGCACAGACAGGGTTTGGAAGGTTGGAGTGAGGAAATTGGAAGGGGGAGGGGAGAAAGATGGTGGAGAGAGACAGTTGCTCTCTCTGAAAGGACTCTTTCCTGGATCTCAGGCCTGGAAGGAGGTCTCTGGCCTCCCAAGATAGAAACTATCTCTATTCCTGGGATTTTCCCAACTTTTTCTCTTCCTGGATTCTTGTGGATCATAACATTGACTAAAAGGATTTGAGGGAACTATTTGACCTGTAAAGTCTGTTTTGGGGGCATTAGCCCGAGGAGACAAGCCAAACCAGCTCTAAAGGTCAGAAATCTTTTTTCCTCTCACTGCCTACTTGCTAAAGACTTTGAACTTATAAAAGCTAGCATAGATATAGTACAGATTAGAAGAGAGGAAACCTCCATAAGCCTGTGAGCCCTGGGCTCAGCTCAAACTCTTAACAGAGACTGAAAATCCAATCTGAGCTTAAGGTTGAGGGTGAACCCTAACTTCCCTCTATCCTAATCCCTTCCCTTAAAGATTTGTTAATAAACCAACTTTAGTTAAAATAAACGCAATCAGGTAATCATCTGTAAGGGTGAAGGGAGCCAGAAGAGAGAAGCCATTGGCTCCCTGGGGCATCAGGTAGGGTGTTCTGAGGGTTAGCTAATCAACACTCTTGGCTAACCTCAGAAATATCATTTGAGGGTTTCCCTTACTGATTTACCTTTGTAAGAGAGTTTTCTTACAATTTGAATTTTATGTTAAAATTGGGTTCTGCTCACTTGGGAGTAGGAATTTCCTTGCTGCTATTTTAGAGGTAGTTCTAGGGGTCTGCAAGATTTGGGTACTTCTAAGATGGTGTAATAGTGGGAAAGGTATGATTACTGATGTCCTAGGTTGCCCAGATAAAAGCCCTGAGTCTCCCGAAGTGACAAGCACTAGTGCTTCTCTCTGCCTTGGAACTTTGACCTGCTCTCTTGTGACCAACCAGAAGCACTCTTCTCTGATCCAGAACTACAACTTCAAACTGTATATGGTCTTTAGTGCCAGCTCTACCCAGTGCTGTCAAAGGGTCCTCTGTAATCTCTTTCTGACCAGTTTTGCAATTCCCTTACCATTTTTGGGTTGGGAACAGCTCCTCCTGTTGCTACCCCCCAAGTGGGCTCTCTACAGGTCTCCATCATAGTGTCAACTTCCTAACTTGTCTTAGACTGGAAAAATGTCACACTCTGACCTTTTGTTGGCTATGTAACTCCAAAATTTAATTTGAAGAAATATTTTAATGTTTATAGAGGGAAATATTGAGACTTTAGTTAAATTGTTGCTTCTAATCTGCCATCTTGGCTCCCAGTACTGGACTTTTAAATATTGGACTGTGAATTGTCAAACTTCTCAAGGAACAGAGGTTACTTGAAAGGAGTTATTTCTATTGTATTTTTTCTGTGTTACTATTTTTAATAAACTTTCTTTGCTTACTATTTTATTAGCTTTGGTGCTTAACAGCTTTAGAAAGACAAGATCTAATTTCTGATGTTCCTAGGATTTTAGAGTTTTGTTCTGGAAGGGAGATGAGACATAAGATTTATTAAGATGAACAAGCTACTAAGATTGAAATCAGTCCATGTTGTGCTCAGAATTAAATTTTTCAGTCATGAGTTATACTATTAATAAAGGAATAAACTAGATTTTTAGAAATGAAGATGTTTTCCCCAGATCACTAGGGTGATATTTGTATGTTTAATCATTAAAAATGGTAATTTACTAAATACAATTTGCCACCTCTTTCTGAAAGTTTGAGGTCCACCGTATTTTTTTTTCAAAAAAAGTTTTGTTATATTTTTAATTTACCTGAAAATCAACACTGCTCTTATCCAGACTTTCAACTGCAAGTTATCAATTGAAGTTTTTGCTTTGCTTTGTTTGCTAAGCAAACACTAACAGTACAATCTATAGCTCTTAGTCTCTTCTTTCAAATGTTGCCTCTTTGTGAATCCATTTGGAATTTTTCTTGGCAAAGATACTGGAGTGGTTTGTCATTTCCTTCTCCAGCTTATTTTACAGTTGAGGAAATTGAGGTAAACAGGATTAAATAACTTGTCCAGGGTCACACAACTGTGAAGGAGGCCAAATTTGAACTCAAAAGGATGAATCTTCCTGACTTTCAGGCCCAGCTCTCTCTATCACTCCACCATCTAGTTACCCAGACCATCCCTGTTCTCAGTAGAATTTTTAGTCATTCATACAAAATACCTTTCCTTATGAATTTCTGAATGAGTATCTTTAAAGTCTCCACTCTAAAGGAAGCTAGAAATGTGTTTTCCTTCCTCCAATAAATATAAATTCTATTATACCCAAATGCCAGAGCTCCAGGCTGAAAACATCTGGGAAATCATACTAGTTCTACAGATCAATGTATAAACAAGGTCATATCTGGTCTCTGCTCAAAGGCCTTTCCCAAATTAGGATTAACCAAGGTCATTTTCCAGGATGTTTTTGTCCAACTCCAAACTGGATTTAACTTTTGCTTCAATAAAACTCCCTCTCCGTTAATCTAGAAAGCTAATTTCCCCCTGTTCATTTTCCTAAGTCACTTCCCCTTCAAAAGAAAGTAGGGTTGAACCAGGTGATATGAAGTTAGGAAGGTCCGTGGAGTATTTCAGATTTTTCCAATGGTTTCAAACCACATCACATACCTGTCCCTCCTCTAGGGGCAGCTAAAGGGTAGGGCCAATAAAAGACTGCTCCAGTGCCTAAAGAGAGGGCAGCACTGTATAGAGACAAAGTTGGAACCCCTGGGAAGGAAAGGTCAGAAGTAAACAGCGACCAAGAAGTCTGGGCTCCATTCGAATACCTGTTCGGCCCCAAAACTCCTTTTCTCACTCTGGGATGGGGTTAGGTATCTTCTCTGGTCCATTTCTAAGGAATTTAGATTATGGAAGTCAGGTCCTTTCGAGGGCCATTCAATTCTAAGCAGGTAAGATAAATAAAACGAACAAACCCAACAACAAAAACTGGGTGTAAACAAAAAGCCGCGGAGTGCCTTGGACCGGTCCTAGTGACAAGGCGAGCGTGCATCTCTTAGCTCCTAATCGCGGCTCACCACCCTCAGTCCCCATCCTCAGTAGACACACAATAATAATAGGGAGGTGTGGACTAGACCCAAGCGGTTAGGTCCAGGCCCGGGGTGTGGCACCGGCACCGACCGTGAGTCTGAAGCCCTAATTCCAGAGAGGAGAAAACTAATCTCCAAAGTCTGACCAGGGAGGACAGGTGAGGGCAGCCTGGCCAGCTACCTCCTTCCTCCTGCGGGCTAGTCAGAACCAGCCCCGGGTTAAGAATACGTGGGGAGAGAGCGCACAGGTGGAGACTGGAAAAAGGCAGGGTGAGGTTGCAATGGCAGCAAAAGGCGCCAACACAGGCTACCTCTGCCCAGGACCTCGCCCTCACATCACCTTGCACTGACCTAGCGCAGCTGCGGAAAGGATGCGAAGGCGGGGTGGAGCCGAGGGGATGGGGGGAGGAGGAGAGAGGAGGGTTTGGAGAGAGGCGGGGCTACGGCTCAGGCGGGAGTTAGAAGGAGGGAACGGGAGCTATTCGTGTGTCGGGCTCTGATTCGCTGAGGGATTTACGCAAGAAAGAGTTTGGGGGAGGGGGCGACAGGAGGCGCAGGCGCACGCGGTGACGTGAGGAAGGAGGTGTGGCTAACACCGGGCGGGAGGCGGCAGTGTCTTCTGGCGCGCTGGGAGGACAGACGTATCTTTTCTTCCTTCTTCGACTCAGCGGCGGCGGCGGCGGCGGCGGCGGCAGCGGCTGCTTCTTCTTCTCCTCCTTCTCCTTCTCCTTTCTTCCTTCTCCTTGGTAGGGCAGACGAACGGACGATCCAGCCTGCTCGGATCCCCATCCCCGTTCCCATCCACCTCTCCCTTCGGCCGATCCAGCCCTCCCTCTCAGATAGCTCCCCTCCGCCTCGAGGCGCTTTCCGTTGGGGCCGCTTCCCATTCGCTTCCTCCTGATCCCCCCGAAGCTCCAGCGATGAATTTTTTCGTCCTTTCTCTGAGGAATCAGGTAATGTCTGCGAGCAGGCTGTTATGGGAGGGCGGGGAGAAGGGAACTTGCTAAGCCAACCCGAGATCAGAGGGGGAAAGGGAATGCGGGGACCGGCCTCGCCTGCCTGGAGTGTAGGGTATCGGGAACCCCGACAGCGGCGATGACCAGACCGGGAGATATGGCCGAGAGATTGCTCCAGCGCACTCATGGCGGAGCTGCCCTGGATGCCTGAGAACGTGAAGGAGGCAGGACACGTGTGTTGTCCGTCTTCTCCTAAAAGAGGGAGGGTTATCGCTCTTGTGCTGAAAGGAATCGGAGGCCACCATGTCCCACCTCCTCATTTTACAAATCTGGAATCGGAGACATAGAGCAGCGAATTCCCCAATCAGGTGTGGGGGGCACACTCGAGGGTTCCCCGGAGCTGTCACCTGAGGGAGGAGGAGGGGCAGCTCCTGGGGCTGCCGCTGCCTGCCACCACCACCACCCCTCCTGGGGAATGTGGCGCGGAAAGCTCGATCCTGCCCCCGCAGTCAGGAATGTGAGCCTCCAGTGCCCATTTTACCTATTGGGGGACTAGGGGTTGATGAGGACCCCGCCCGAAGCCTGCAGGCTGTGGAAGAGCTACCAGCCCCAGGCCAGGTTCGGAAGGCGCGGAGCCTCCGGCCCGGGTGCTCCTTTGTTCCCACTCCACGTTGCCCGCTCCTCTTGCCAAACGGAGGGGTAGAGGGGGCGGGAGGAGGCAGCCATCGGCTGCCCTGACGTATCGGAGCTGATTGATTGGGAGGTCGTCCAATCGGCAGCTGGGGGTGTGCCGGAGGCGGGGCGCAGATCCTCCCAGTGTTGGGCTGCTGGGGCAGCGAAACTAGGGGGAGGAAGCGCCTCTCCGGGAGCTGTTGGACCTCAGAGTCTGTCTGGAGGGTTTGGTTGGGTTTGATTTGTGCTGCTCCTTCCTCTCCAACTTCCTCTAGATTCTCCTCGCTGGGGGATGGGAAGCGACATGATACTAGCCGGGAGGATTTTAAGAAGCTAACCTACGCCAGGGAACACTTAATAAAATAGTCACGTTTTTTACACGTGGTAGAAGGCTGTTAATTTCAGAAGAGATCAGTATACTTTTTTAAGTGTTCCTTGATTGGTTTCTTTTATGTTAGTTAAAAAGTGTGGAGTTTGGATAGCTACCAATTTTAAAACAGAGGATTCTGAACAAACAGCCTTTTCTTCAAAGGGTCTTTAATGAATTGCTCATTGTCTCCTGATGCGGGATTTACAGTAAAATAAGAGTGAAATGGGATCAGAACAAACTGGCATCACTTTAGCACTTTGTAAGTCTGCGGTTGCTCATCTTAGGTAATAATTCACAACAGGAAATCCAAAAGTTCTTTTATCTGTAGAGTAAATAAGACTGTTGTAACTCACCATTTTGAGTTAATCGGTTTTCTAAGATCCCGGGAATAGAGAAATACTACCAGTAGTTTAATTACTGGCTTGTGTCTTAATTACTGGGACTTGGGTCTTAAATGTTAGTAGTTGTGTTAGTAATTTTAGAGAGAGTGAATATTGTGCTTTTGAGTTTGTGTTACTAACTGGGAGAACTACCACAGATGGTAATAATTTGGTCATCATAGGTAGACTGGTTGTGAGCCAGTGGCAAGAGAGGAGACCTGCAGCTGTCCTCCATTTTGTGAAGTTTTTAATAGCCTTGTGATAATTGTGTTACTTTATAAGTTTATTTTACTAGTTTTGTCAGTATAGAGGACAGTCTGGGTTTTTAGTTTGAAATTTTAAGGTTATTGCTTTTAACAGCCACTGTATCTGGTGGAGTCCTTGGCTTTAAAAAGGTATCTTTGTGGACTTTTTTCTTCCTTAACTTGGGGTTTGAATATGTTCAATTCAAATGTTTAATACAATTAAATTATACATTTGCAAGTTTTAGTGCTTTAAAATAGTTGGTCATAGATTACTAATATTGACCAAGCTGAAAGCTCTCTTACATTGACTAATGGTTATTTGAGCAGCATATTACTATTGTTAAGTTCATTTGGAAATAGGTTCCTTGTCCCTATCAGAAAATTGATGAATTTGTCCATTCTTTAAAATTTAAGTAGTGGTGGTCTTATTGTTGTTGAAAGACTTTAGGTTGGAGGGAAGGAAGATAGTATTTTTAGAGATAAAGGTATGAATTGTTACCTGAGAAGGGGTGAAACAGACAACTTTATTTTCTGTAGCTTATAAAAAAATTAAATACCTTTCTAGTTTTATCTCTAGAAGATGATTACCTTTATGTGGGAGTTAATTTCCTTCAAAGATATTCTTATGTAATGGTGGTGATGTGCTTTTTTTTAGCAGAGAAAGTGACTAGTTTTAATCCAGGTCCTTTAAGGGTAATCCATGGGGAGAAGAAGGTTGTGGGGAAACCTGAAGCCAAATTTACTAATCGGGAAGGTTGCTGTGCTTACCAGTTTAAACAATTTGAAAGCCTTATTGCTTGTTGAATAACTAGTTAACCAATTCCTTAAGAACGGGTAATCTAATCTCCACTGTAACCTTAGAAGAAAAAGTGACCCTTTTCTAATAATTCTCCACTGAAAAGCACTGATTACTTGTTTTGACTAATGCTCAAGGGAATACCAAGTAAATCTTACTGAAACTTTGTTTTGACTTAACCCTTCTCAGATCCTTGTTTCCCTCAAACTTTAGCCTTTTCTGTCTTTCCATCCTTGTCTATGATCCCAGTTTTTGAAGTTCTTTTCTAAAATAGGTGTTGTTATGGGGGAAGAAAGGAGGTTCTAAAGAAAAAAATGTTCCTATATATGTGGAGTCTTGAACTGATATGTGCATCAAGAACCTTGCCTAGACATTTTCTTATTCCTGGTTCGTTTGTTTTTTTACCTTTTACTGGTGGTTATTACAGTTGATTACCTACATTTTAAATTTATTCAGTCTTTCCATTGAGCTTTATTCGTTTTGTTATATTCATTTCCATTTCAAATAAATTTAGTTATTCTGGAATATGTATGTTTTGAGTTCTCATAGCAAAATGTAAGTTATGTGGAAATATCTCAACCCTCCATGTTGGTAGAGGAGTGAATGACTTAGTACCATTAATATTTATGGAGAAAATGTTTTAATTGAAAAGTAGAACTTGAAAAAGATACTAGCTCCATATACATATGGGGAAACCTGCCCTCGAATTTATGAATTTGTATTTCAGTTCGTATCCTTGAATTTGATAAAATCACTTTACATACAGGGTACCAGAATGGATCTTAAACCTGTAGTTTCTGAAAAGAACTGTCTCTATTGTACAAACTGAAGACATGTTCATTATTTTTGTTGGTCTTTGAGGAACTCTGTATCTGTTACCATATAGTAGGACTTAGAAAAAGAAGTTGTTTCAGATACAGCATATCTAAGGCAATATAGTTAGATGTGTAGAGTAAAACAAAATTAAATAAAAGGGGAGCCATACTCCTCAACAAAATCTACAAAGAACTGAAATTTGTTTTCACTAATTAGGACTGTGTAGGGGTTGGCTGGTTTTTTTTGCTGCTGTTCATTTTTTTCTGTAGGAAAGTTTTCTTTTTAATGGTTTGGTGATGACCTGATAACTGACAAATACCTTAATAAAATTTAAATTAAGCAAGGTCAAAGTACCTATGTAAACTGATAAAGGATGAAATGAGATAAAAGTATGTAAAACTAAGCTTTAACTATAGTTAAATGTCAGTTATTATATTGTATATGGGTTCATGTTGTAATATCTTTGGAACATTCAAAGAATGTTTTACACATAACATGGCTAGGTCTTGGATCAGCTTTTACTGAGTTGCATGTTGATGCTTTAAGAATGGCTTGTGAGCCAGGACACTTCTGAAGTACTTATGGGAAAGAATGCTAACCACATTGAGAGAAAGAACTATGGGAGTAGAAATGCAAAGGAAGAACATATGACATCACTTATCACATGTGTATATATGATTTGCGGTTTAGGCTTTAAAAGATCATTCTATAGCAAAAATGAATAATATGGAAATAGGTATCAAGTGATAACATTTGTACAACCCAGTGGAATTGCTTGTTGGCTCTAGGAAGGGGGGAGGGAAAGAAAACAATCATGTAAACATGGCAAATTTTTTTTTTTTTTTTAAATTTAAAAAAAGAATCAACTTGTGGCCTGTTTAGCATGTTAAGTTCACTTGGTTAGGCACATCCTGAGTCGCAAAAGCCTAGTAAGGGGACATATTGAATCGTATTTCTATATATGTTCATCCTTGCCTTAAGTAATAGGCTTTTACACTGAAAAAATATGTACCATATGTATATGCTATTTAAAAATGCTTTATAGAACCACATTAAAAATGAATTTTCTTATTCTGGGTTCCTTTATAATTCTCATTAATATGTCTATAAAAACTTTGATCACAGCTTAAAAATGGAGTTAGTTGATGTGTTTACTTCCAGCTTTGACTTGTATTACTTATTGGGAATTCATTTAGAAGATTTCAACATAATCTATCACCATTTCAGAATGCTAGAATCTTAGAGCTGGACCCAGAATTTTCCTACTTCATCATAAAATTGTCCCGCATTTGTAAAGATTTTTAGTAAGGCTAATTTTAAAAATTTGGTTGTGTATAAGTATTAATCAAAAATCTTGACTTCCTGCAAGTCGCAGTAAAAAGCAGTGACTTAAAATTAATTGGGATTTTCTAGGGATACTCTGGTTTTGGTGTGACTTTTTGGCTATTCATTATTTTCCTGGGGAAATTTTCTTTTAAATGGTTCAGTGATGATCTGATACTAAAATGTTTCATTGAATTAGCCCTACTTCATATCCAAGAAAGGTATGCTTGGGCAGGTTGAGACATGTCACTAAAATGAATTTTTATATATCCTGAAAAGAGAATACTATTGTGAAAAAAATAAACAACTAAATTTGTTGAACCAAAAATTGAACGGCATAGCTAGAATGGAATAGAGGAACTATTACTTGACATGGGGCTAAAGTAAATTCAACATTCATTTGGTTTAATTTTTTGCAGTTATTGGTCTTAAAGCTCTAAGTTTGATGGGTGGCAACTGGTAATACAAATTTTTAATATTTAGTTCTGATACCTTATATACTTAAGATTATCTTGTGGTCATTTAATTATATTGGAATAGTATGAAATTGAGAACTCTGGGCAATTGTAATAGGTTATAAGAAAACTACTGAAGTAGTTTTTAGGACTAGTTCATTTGAGTGACGTGTATATTTGAACCTTCATATGTACTATTTTTGGAGAAATTATATATATCATATTATGTGGTATATCTTACCACTTACTATATTTGTAGATAGATATGTCAGGAGTTCTGAGAAAATTATAAGAAATAACCATCATTGTATTATTACCTATTCATATAGTCAGACTTGTGTGTAGGATAATCCCTAGTAAAAGCATGAATATTCAATACCTGGACAAATATTTTTCTCCAGCTACCAATTGAAGAAAGACATCCAGTGATAACGTAGTAGCCTTGCTTTTTAGAAGTCTTTCAAAATGAGAAAGTCTTGTAGACCTGAGGCCTGTTTTTCTGTAACTTCTAGCTGTTGTTTTTCTCATGGTGACTGTGATGTCTTCTCTAAGTCTTTTCTAGGTTTAACACTCTTTAGTTTCTTCATTTGGCATCCCCACATAGTCCTGGAATGTGCTTTATTTTATATATGTTGATGTCTTCTAAAAGGTTCCTAGAACAAATGCAAGAGTAGCCACTAGTGTTTTTGAGAGGCTGCACAAATTAGCCACACTAATACACTGGAATTGTGGCTTGGTCCATCCTTTCTGGAAAGTACTTTGGAATTATGCTCAATAAATAACTAAAATATCCATATCTTTTAACCAAGAGATCCCACTGCCAGGCAAAGACTAAAAGAGGAGTCCCATGTACACCAAAAATTGCAGCATTTTTTGAGGTAGCTAAGAAGGGAAACAGTATAGCAGGACCTCTCTATCCTCGGGAGATACAGTCTTAAGACTTAGTGTACATGGCTGAAATCTTGAATATAAGTGAAGATTTCCTGACCCCCCATATATATGTGCTCTCTCTGCAGCCTCCCATTCCACTCCCACCCCTCTTCAAAAAACAACCATTAAAAAGAAAGTAAAAGTGACAAAAAATGAAAATAGACCACCTTAAACATCTGCACTTTAAGGTCAGGATAACTGAAACTTAAACTAATGTTACTTCTGCATTGACCATGGATAGCCCAGAAACGCAGATAAAATTAGGAGTAGATTTTTGATATTTAACAAAATAAAATACAATAAAACTTAGATAGTATTACATTTTAAAACTTAATCAATATTCAGCCCTTAAGGAATACTTATGTATAGTTTAGTGATCCTCATTGTTGTTTGAATTTGACACCACTGGCCTAGAGTACCTAGCTAGGGGTTAGGTGACTAGGCCATGGTCACAGTTTGTGTTAGAAGCAGACTTTGAACCTACATCTTCTTGGCTTTGCAGTCTGTTCTTATTATTACATGTCGATTGAGGAATATCTAAAATTGTATAAGAATATAGTGTTACATGCTAGAAGAAATACTAGTCTAACCTATTTAGAGAAACATAGGAAGATTTATATGAACAGTGCACCAGAAAAAATACAAAACGGCTACATCAATGTAAATGTCAAAAACAACAAAAGAAACAGAAATCTATATAATTATGAACCAAGACTGACCCCAGAGAAGAGAAAAATGCCCCTCCCTAGAGAGAGCTGGGAGAAGAACTATAGGCAGATTGATGCATAAACTGTTAGAGTATGTTGGTACATCGGTTAGTTTTAAAAAGAAAAAAACTACTTTTGTAACCAGATGACTAGTTTTTAGAGGAGGGATATAAATCATAAATAAAGGTGATAGAAAAAATCTTTTAAAGAATGTGACAGGAGAGGCAGAAGAGAGGGAAGGAAGAAATGAGATAAATTTTTGGACATAGCTAATGTGAGAATTTGTTTCTCTTGGATAAGCATATTTATAATTGGTTATATGTTTATAACGAATCATGTATTATATTATTGTTATGTGTTCTATATTATATAATGTTATATATAAAAAATAAATGGGAACTCCCCCCCAAAAGCGCCTATAAATGGGAACATTACTCAAATTCTTAGTAAGAAAAAAATTACTGGAGACGAGTATTAACAACATTTATTTGATTTGTGGAGTTCTCCAAACTCAAGGGTTATTGGATCTTGAAATAAGATTATCACTTATGGAGGAAATAAGTAATGGAAACAGGTATGGGAATTGGGAAATGACTTCAAGTCAGTTAATATTTGAGTTTGAGAACTTGTCTTAAAATTCAGTTTAAAAAAAATGTTGCTGACATTTTGAGACTGTAAAATGCCAGAGTGCAAGATCTTAACTTATCTAAGAAAAAACTGTCTCTCTTACAGATTATGATGCATGATTATCACAGAAGAAATTCATGTCTATAGCTTTTAAGGACTTGATTACATCATTTTCAAGCCTGATAGTTTTGAAATCACCATTGCAGCTTTAAACACATCTGCCTTCATTCAGCCCCCCTCTTCATACAAAGAAGATACAAAAACGTGTGCAGCATTTTCACACTCCAGTTCCCTTGGATTATTTACAAATTTCTTGGCATAAAATCTCACAAATATATCAGGAGGTGAGTGAAAGTTTACTACCTAAAGAGACTTTTTAAGTACAGGACATTTGTTATGCATTGCAACCCGTTTCAGCAAAATCAATAGTAAAAGGCTATGGGTATTATTTCATTTTATATATATTCACTCCACTCTCCACCCCAAAATTGTTGAATGTTTCTCACTGACAATATCAGGAATATGAATTCTTTGATTTTATTTAAGTTATATCATACATGCTAATATTATAAATTTCAGTGACTGAAAAATGCAATCTATTTTGATGATTTTTGATGATGCATTTTATTGTTTCTAGAAGTAGAATTTTAGCATTATTAAAATAGATGAAAAAATATATGCCTTTAGTAAAATTTGCCTTTTACTTTTACAAAGTAAAAGTTATTTTTTAATATATAGAATTTGAAAGTTTTATTTAGCGTCTAAAGGTTATAATTTAGTAGTTGCATCAGATTATTAAAAATCAGGTTGCAGTCAGTGACTATAAAACAATTTTTAAAATAAACACTATGCATGAATATGACCGTTCATTGACTTACTTTTCAATTCTATTATTTCAATATTTTGAACTAAAAGGGACTTCTTTGTCTGGGTCATAGCTCTTCCTCTGACAGGGAGGAAATTTGAAACCCACAGTGAGCAAATGACTTTCCCAAGATTATAAGGTTAGAAGTGGCAGGGCCTCTGGCTATATGACCAGGTAATTTTCTGTGTGATCTTAATTTAGAGTGGATCTTTAACTTTACCCATGTAATGATTGAGGAGAGGAGGAAAAGAAGGAGAAAGAATTAGAGGTCTAGTCTAGATTAGGCAGTTCTATTTAGTTGCAGAATGAAATAACAAGAGTTAGGAGTTAATTCCTTCAAGAATAGATGTTAACAAGGGTAGACACCTAGAAGTGGTCCTAATTATCTAGTCACTGTTTGCCAGGCCTTATAGTTAAAGGATATGCTTAGGTGGGTCTTAATTGAGTTGGAATACTTTATTGATCATGCTTTTGCTGTTATTTGTTTGTATTATTTGGTAACTCAAGGATATCCTACTTGGGTGAAATAGAACTTATAAGAAGATACTGCTCTACTAATGCAACAAAATTGTTCATCTTTAAAATAGTTATTTTCTAAGAAAAAATAACAGCTGTATTCTTTTTCTCAGCCAACCCTGCATTTAAAAATGATTCCCAATGGATATTTGATGTTTGAAGATGAAAATTTCATTGAGTCTTCAGTTGCCAAATTAAATGCTTTGAGAAAAAGTGGCCAATTCTGTGATGTTCGACTTCAGGTACTTATTAGACTGCCTCAACAGGGACATATATGCCCAGGTCAGAGATGATCAGGAATAAGGTCTCTGCCCTTCTAGACTAGGCAATATAGGGAGATTGAACCCTTTAAAAAAAATAAATGACTTAAATTTTTTATTCCTGAGTCATAGAGATTTCCAGATTCAAGGATTATAATTTACATAAAAGCTTTTTACAAAGATTACTTTGGGAACAAATAACTTAGGAGGAAATTAAGAACTGAATATTATGTAATGATTTGCTGATAAATTGTTTGTCTAATGTATTTCTCATTGTGATTCTTTATCATTTAAGGTCTGTGGGCATGAAATGTTGGCTCACAGAGCAGTGCTGGCTTGCTGCAGTCCCTACTTATTTGAAATCTTCAATAGTGACAGCGATCCACATGGAGTTTCTCATGTTAAATTTGATGATCTCAATCCAGAAGCAGTTGAAGTCTTGTTGAATTATGCCTACACTGCTCAGTAAGTACCTTCTATCAAATGAAAGTGAAGTTCCTTATCAGAATTCTAAAACTAACAATTTCTGTATGTCTTTGAAGATTTGATTTTAGCATACTATAACAGGCTTTTGAATTTTTTTTGATAGATTGAAAGCTGATAAGGAGTTAGTAAAAGATGTTTATTCCGCAGCTAAGAAGCTAAAGATGGACAGAGTGAAGCAGGTATAGTCTTATTTCTATAACCAGAATGCAGTGTGGCTCTGATTTTCGTTATGTGCATAATTCTAAAAAACTTACCATCCTGGGGCAAATGAAAATTTTCACAAGTAGAGGAAATATCCATGTAGTTACTTGACAGAGATAATTGCCTCAAAATTGAAAATAAATTTGGAACTTTCTCTCTTTGTTGTCTTGGGGCAGTAGTGAAACCTTAAGGCTAATACATAATAGGCTTGATCCAGCTCCTATCCTTTTAGTTTATAGCAAAATGACTTGAGTACATTCTCTTGTTCCTTCATAAACCAATATTATACCCTGCATCCTCTGCTCTCATTATTCCTCTCAAGATTTACCATTGAAAAAGGCGCATTTGCATATCTTTATTTTCTTTTCCCTCAGGTTTGTGGTGACTATTTACTATCCAGGATGGATGTTTCAAGCTGCATCTCTTACCGGAATTTTGCAAGTTGCATGGGAGACTCACGTCTGTTGAACAAGGTTGATGTTTACATCCAGGAACACCTGTTACAAATTTCAGAAGAAGAGGAATTTCTCAAACTTCCACGGCTAAAGGTAAGAAGAACAAAACTTGTTTTGACTGTTTTGTTTTTAAAAGTTTTGTGCCTTCTTCATGTCATTTCCAGAAATGGCCTTTCACCCTTACAACAAAGAAAACAAAATGCAGTAGTAGAAAAAAAAGAAGCAACCATGTTTTAAGTGTTTATAACGTTCCACACCCATAGTTCTTTCTTCACCTAAGCCACTGGGAGGAGAATGGTATCTTTTCTCAGCCTGACTTGTGGCCAAGATTATTGGTGGCTAAGTGTCACATTACTTCCACTATCAGAATTTTTTTCATCAATGTATCACAAAAGGTATATCTCAAGAAAGATTTTAAAAAATTACTCAAGTGAGGTGGTTGTATCTTTTTCTCTCCTTAAATTTCATCTGTTTTTAATTGAGAATATAGCAAAAATCTTCATTTAGGTAGAATAAACATGAGAAATTGACATCTTGCTATAATAAACTCATACAATAAATTGAACAGAGATTTTTACATGAAAGATCAACTAAAGCATATTTTAATGGTGTTTTTTTCTTTCTGGAACTCTAGTTGGAGGTCATGCTTGAAGACAATGTCTGCCTACCTAGCAATGGCAAATTATATACAAAGGTAATCAACTGGGTGCAGCGTAGCATCTGGGAGAATGGAGACAGTCTGGAAGAGCTGATGGAAGAGGTTAGTTTTTAAGTAAATGGGATTAAACAATTCTTTAAAGTTAAGTTGCTTTGACATGAAGGATTCCCTTTCATTTTTATTTTTGTAACCATGACCCTAAAGAATTTAAATTTTGCTATAGGTACCCCTAAGCTGAGAAACAGGGGGGGTGTCCAGGTGAGCTGAATGAACTGTTCAGTCTGGTCTTCTGCTTTCTTTTTTTTTTTCCTTTGCTCATTATGTGCTGATAACTTTCTTTAAAGTAGCATGTAATTTGCTTTAGAAATGGGGAGGTGGTACTGAAATTTTCTGTAGATTCTTAATGTTTCTTTCACAGGTTTTTGCTTTAAATATGAAAAGTAGGTAAAAGCTTCTAATGGTTGTTCCTCCCCATTGATTTATCTCCCTATAGGTTTATTAACAAAACTAGGATACCCAAGACTGAAGAAACAAGAAGAAACCTCAAGTGTATTGACACGTACAGAAGCAGCAGTCCTGCCCCAGTTCTCCTAAGAAAAATCCGCTGTGGGCAGAGAGCGATGATGATTTAATGGTGTTTACTCCTTTACAGGATTCTTTTCTTTAAAGCTTTGTGTCTTTCATTGGTGTTATTCATGCATACCTCTAAACTTCTCTTGGGCCATCTTTTCTTAAGACATCTCCCACAATCCCCTAAACAGACATACACACATACCCCAAAAGCCTAAAATATTAATGAAGGAAATGTGGAAATTTTTTTCCTTAAGGGCATTCTGCAATTAATTTGCTCAATTGTAGCATTTCCACTGAAGCTAGATATATGTTAAAAATGTAAGCCTAAGAGACCTTTGAAAAAAACACCTTGTGTTATTATTTATGTTCTCCGTTGATCTTCTGCCTTGCCACCTGTGATTTGGCTGCATTAAGTAATGTATTGCATGTTCGCATTTTTTTCTATTTGGGGGCTTGGGAATTGAATTTTTTTAAAGTTCACTTTTGTTGGCATTTTTCATCTTGCCCAAGAGGAAAGTTTTGTTGTATATGGAAAAGAGCATATTTTCAAGGGTAAACCCTAATGTGAGATTGTGATTCTGTATATTATTCAAGATCCTGTGTTGTACTTTTATGCTTTCTCTCTTAATGTTATATCAGGAATGCTAATAATTATTAGGAGTCATGAAAAATGAAGATTTCTTTCAAGCAGAACAAGCCAAGGATTCTTAAGCCAGTATTGGAAGATTTTTAAATTTTTTTTTCTTTTTTTTCTTTTTTTTTCTTTTTTTTTACCACCATGACTTGTATTTTTCTTTTAATTTATAATTTTGCCAGAGTGAGATATCAAGAGGCACACTCACTGGAGGTTCCCTTGTGGAGTCTTTGTATTCTACCTAATAGGAGAGTAGTTATGGAGACAAGAGCCACCACATGGGTATTCTGTTGCTGTTTTGCAGGTTCAAACGTTGTACTACTCAGCTGATCACAAGCTGCTTGATGGGAATCTACTAGAAGGACAGGCTGAGGTGTTTGGCAGTGATGATGACCACATTCAGTTTGTGCAGGTACACATTGCAGAGTTGGAGGTAATTGCAGGTTAAAATTTGATAGTAACCTTTATAGCACACCTAAAATTTTCTTTGCTCTGGTAAAGAAAGGAAGGAAAGTGGCAGCATTTTTATGGTATAACCAGATAGTTGGTACTTGGCGGAGAAAGAACTTTGATATTTGTGGTTAAGCGTGTGCTAATTCATGTTCCTTACCTCCAGACTGTAATTAATAGCCAATTTAGGGTCTTGTTTGGATTGGTTTTCCCTAAATTAGGATTTACAAATTAGAAAAAGGACTTTAGAGATGGAGTGAAAATATGGTGACATGGTGAAAACTGTTTATTAGAATAAATTAGCATGTTATGAGTAGAGATATAGGGATCAGGAATGCAAAAGAGAGGTGTCTGTTGAGTCTTGTAGGCAGGTGCTTATATGGACATTTAAGTAGTTTTGGATTTGTATATAGTCTTTGGTCTTTTAATGTATGAGCTTATAATGGTATAACACGCTATAATGACAGTGTATAGGTACCAGAACCTTAAGAGAATGAGTTTAAGTCTTACATCACTAAACAGATGAATGTGGAGAAACTTGGTTAGTCCCAATGTACTTCTTGCCTCGTGTTGCTAGCAAGTTCATTGCTTCTACTAATTATGCCCAATCTGTTCTTTTCTCCTTGCATTTTCTGAACATTTACAACTTTATTCAGAGTGGTTAATCAAGACATCCCAGATATTTAACCTAAATAAGCAAGGCCAGATTTGGATGATTTTAGTTAATAGAGATGATAATATGGTGAAGAAATGATTATATGTTCATTTTTGGCTCTGCATAGTCATCTTCATTCAAAAGCCTATGAATTTTAAGGTCTTGATTTATAGAAATTAATGTCAGAGCACTAACTATATTTGTAAGAGACTGTTGTAAAAATTAAAATTAAGACTAGCTGAAGTAAAAATGATTGCTATAATGATCCTTAAACCAGCACTGTGGATGTTTGCAATTTAGACTCCAGATATCCATAAAATGGGTCATGTTCTCATGTAATCCTAAGTCCTGACACATCTTCCAGATGTCATGATCTGTTGTGCTGGGATCCAGACCTTGCATAATGCTCAGTAGTGTTGGTTTATAGGTTCATAGCTGTTGGAAGATGGACTCATTTGTTTCTGTCTATATATGGCTGCAGTGCCACTTGGAATCACAGATTTAGAGCTAGAGAGAATTTCAGGTAACACATTCATTTAAGAGATGAGAAATCAGCCCATAGAGATCACTTACCTAAGTTTACCCCCTGGTACAGGAAGCAGTAGTGCAGAGCTGAGAGTTGAACCCAAGTCCTCTGATTAAAGTCTTTCCATTGAAAATCTGTCAGCTCTCCCTGACGTTATACCTTAGAGGCACTACCCATGTTACAGGTTTCCTCTTCATTGATGGAAGCATTATAAGTCTTTCTAACATATCTATAAACTTTGTATAATGTATGCCAAAGGTATCTAATAGGCTCTTTTGGATATTTTCATGCTAAACATAAAAAGTTGGGAGGATATTTCTTTATTTGAATTGTGAAGTAAATTCTTCATTTGTAGCTAATTCCTAAATTATTAAAATGGAGCTTTTTTTGATTTGTCTTAGATGTAGTTCTTTTATGAAAAGAACACTTACTAGATGAACAAGTAAAACAAGTCAGTATAGAGAAAAAGAGTTTGTTTTAAATTTAGGTGTGCTATAAATGACATACATAGGTCATGGATTCTAGAAATCACGTTCTCCCTCATAATCATATGGAGTGGCTCAGAAGAACAGAGGCAGTTCAGTGTGTGGTCTTTGGCTAGGTTTCTGTAGCTGCCTTTTGATTTTACAGAAAAAGCCACCACGTGAGAATGGCCACAAGCAGATAAGTAGCAGTTCAGCTGGAGGTGTCTCTTCTCCAAATGCCACAGTACAAAGTCCTAAGCATGAATGGAAAATTGTTGCTTCAGAAAAGACTTCAAGTAAGTGTATGAAAATTAATGGGTTGCCATAGTGAGCAGCAGTTTTCTTAGTGATTTGAAAAGGGATTTTTTTAATATTTTAAAATATCTTAACAGATTACTTTAAAAGCAAATGCAAATAGTTGTTTTCAAAACTGAGATTATAAGTGGAGTTTTTTTAATGAATTAAAAAAATTTTATTGCCCAAATTTCTCCTAGCATCCCTGCTCCTCAGAAAGCCATCCCAAAAAACATTTTTCCTTAAAGAAGAAAAAAAGAAGTGTAAACAAGCAAATTGATAACATACATTTTTAAATTCTGAAAATATATGCACCATACAAGTAGACCCCCCTCATCCTTTTTCAAAGGAGTAGGGGGTATTGTGTCATCTTTTGGGGGGAGGTGTTGTGTTTGTTTAGATGTAGAATTTTTAATGCCAAGTTCTTGTGCTTGCAGATAATACTTATTTGTGTCTTGCTGTGCTGGATGGTGTATTCTGTGTAATTTTCCTTCATGGACGCAACAGTCCACAGAGTTCACCAACGAGTACTCCACGACTGATTAAAAGCTTAAGTTTTGAATTGCAACCAGATGGCCCAGTAGAAAAGCCCATGTCTCCCATGCACTATGCTCGGTCTGGTCTAGGAACAGCTGAACTGAATGGCAAACTGATAGCTGCAGGTAAGTTACTTACCTAGAAACATTTAACATTTAGAAGCTTAGCAAAGTTATCATGAATATTAGTGTTTGCTGAGTGAAATTTGTTTGTTGAGGATGTTTACTGTTTCCTCTTGATTCACTATGGATATGCATGCCTACTCTTGCCCATGGAGGGAAGCCATCAATAAATGCTCTTGTCTTATGCCCAACAGTCATTAGTTGAGGCTTTTTTTTTTAAAATCTGACTGGTGTGGGAATATACAATTGAGTGGCTTTCCCCCATTTCTAGTTGGAAAGCCAGTGCTAAACAGTCGATTTATCCAAGAATTAAATATACTTTTCATTAATTCTATAGCAGGAATCTAGTTAAGGCTAAAATAAGTGCACTCCATTTCTTATGGGTGTAATCCAAGAAATATTTTGAGGAATTTTGAGCTCAGAAACATAATATTGAATTGTTTCCTAGTTAAAGCTTAAATCTTTTGTCATCCTATCAGGTGGCTACAATAGAGAGGAATGTCTTCGCACAGTTGAATGCTACGATCCACATACAGATCATTGGTCCTTCCTGGCTCCCATGAGAACCCCAAGAGCTCGGTTTCAAATGGCAGTATTAATGGTAATTGAGTTGATCCCAACACATATAAAAGAAACTATTATTTCACCTTTCCTTGTGGCTTGGGAATTGATTGCAATTCTGTAGTCTTGAATTTAGTTGAATTTTGAAACAGATGAGACTGAAATAATTTCTTCTTGTGTAGGGCCAGCTCTATGTAGTAGGTGGTTCAAATGGCCATTCTGATGACTTGAGTTGTGGAGAGATGTATGATCCAAATATAGATGACTGGACTCAAGTTCCTGAATTGAGAACCAACCGTTGTAATGCAGGTACATTTATTGTTCATGTTTCAAAGGTTTTGGATAATTGGGATTTTAAAAATAGCATATAATTTGCTTTTTTCCTTTCCTCTCTCCAACAACTGAATATAGGTGTTTGTGCTTTGAATGGAAAACTATACATTCTCGGTGGCTCTGATCCATATGGTCAAAAAGGACTGAAAAATTGTGATGTGTTTGATCCTGTAACAAAGTCATGGACCAGCTGTGCTCCCCTTAACATTCGTAAGTTGATGATACTTACATTTTAAGCAGATTTATTTGGGCTCCTTTGAAATGAATCCCCAAGGTAGTAAGTAATGTATGTAAGAGACTTTTTGTTTTGAATAATTAGGCAATGACACTAGTTAAACTTGTCTTTATAGGTAGACACCAATCAGCAGTATGTGAGCTTAGTGGTTATTTATACATAATTGGAGGAGCTGAATCTTGGAATTGCTTAAACACAGTAGAACGCTACAATCCAGAAAATAACACCTGGACACTGATTGCACCTATGAATGTGGCTAGACGTGGAGCTGGAGTAGCTGTTCATGATGGTGAGTATTTTTTCTACTAAAATGTCAGTGATCATAGGTAAGTAACAATGAAATTATGTTCCTATAACCAGCTCTAAAAGAAGTAAAACTCTTTGCTGATTGATTGCATGTTAGATGGAGAATTCCTTTTGTATATGGTTTGGCTTCTGGGTCTTTCCCAAATCTCAGTGGTGCTATCTTTGTACATGTGATTAAATTTAGTACCTTAAGTTTGGTGGCTTCTAAAATTTCCATTCAGATGATTTTGGTAACTAAAATTTAGGAACAGAGGAGTATTCTAGAAGTTTTAAGAAATTATATTTTAAATGTTAACCGTAGTTCTTTTTGACATTTCTTGTGGTATTTTAATGTCTTCTACCATTCCATACTTAAAATAATTGTAAATTTCAATATGAAGGATGGGTTTTTAAAGAGCCACTAATTTGATTATAGTTCACTGTTGCAGGGCAAATTTTCTTGTAAAAAGACCTCAGTTTAGAATAACATTTAGTTTAAATGGCATATAGGGAACTATTTTAAATGATTGCCTTGGGAGTGGGAATATTTAAGAATTTATTTTCAGCATCTTTTACAGAAATTAAATATGAAAATAAATTATTAGGATTCTTTATAGAAACAATAATAGATTACTATTATAATGATACATAATCAGAGGAGCTAAAGAGACAGCTCTAAATGGAGACTAGATGATATAAAATAGTGGATAAGTTTAACAATTTATAGCATATATAATGTTCAAGAAAATTTATATCAAATATATGTATGTGAGTAATATTCATTTTGAGAACTTTTTCATCAAAGTTGAAGAGAAGATAGAAACTTCAAAGTTCTATAATATAGAGCGTCAAAGAAAACAACACAATTCAGGAGTTAATATATGCCTAACCCCAATGGGAAGGAGAATTTTGTGAAATCATAGGATAGTGGTATAACTTGCAAAGTATCCAAGTTGTCTTGACATACCTATGAATTAAATCTGATTTTCCTCCTATTCAGTTTCTATATATAATTTTATCTATTGAGACTAACCAAGCCCACAAATCCTCTTCAACAATTCCTCAAGAATTTTTGGTTCTTCTTTGGAGTGTTAATTTCATTGTCATCCCTTCTAAAATGCAGATTTAAACTGAGGTGATCATTTTAGTAGTTTGACAGGCAATAAGTAAAGAAAGATCACTTCTAATTAGTTATGCCATAACTTAAACAGTAATGCCTTTGAATTGCTAAGATCCTGGCATCCCTTCAGATTTTTTTTCATTGTATCTCTGATATCTGTACTTTTATACAGAAGTTCTTTGTACTTGCTCCTATTGATAGTCTTATTGACATTTCTCTTTTAGGAAAACTATTTGTTGGTGGAGGTTTTGATGGTTCTCATGCTATCAGTTGCGTAGAGATGTATGATCCAGCTAGAAATGAATGGAAGATGATGGGAAACATGACTTCACCAAGGAGCAACGCTGGCATTGTGGCCGTGGGGAACACCATTTATGCAGTGGGAGGATTTGATGGCAATGAATTCCTGAATACAGTGGAAGTCTATAATCCCGAGTCAAATGAATGGAGCCCCTATACAAGAATTTTCCAATTTTAACAAATTTAAGGCCCTTTCCAAACTAACAGGCTTAGTGATGTAATTGTGTTTAGTAGAGGTACAGTTGTGAATAGGGTGGGGGGAGGGGGGTATATAGACGTTGCTAACAGCAACACAAAGCTTTTGCATATTGCATACTATAATACGTGCTGTACATAATTTTTTGTGTTTATTTGAAAAGAATGCCAAGATGAAGGTCTGTTTTGTGTATTTTTAGAATTTTTTTTTGGTTATTTTATCTTTTGGAAGTTGATATTGTAAAAAAAATAATAAACTAAGAATTGATTCGGCATATTATTTCAAGAGTTTCCCTCTCCTCCACATTTGTTTTGCCAATTTGCACATGAAATGACTTTCTCCTTTGAATGTGTTTTATGGGGCAAGAAGGGGGTAAGGTATTGGATGTCAGCAATTATTTTTTTCAGGCCCCTTTTCAGTAACTGGAATAATCTTAAGAAAAAGCCTTTATTTAAATATATTACAATGGCTATTTTTTTTTAGTAAGAAAGCTGACATGCCTACCAAGAATTAATCTTTTATGATTGCCTTTTATAAAACTTTTTATATACTCAGCAGAGTGCTTTTATCTGTTGATGTGAAAAGTGGCAGATTCAAATTATTGAAGCAGAGGGAGAGTCTTAGAACGTGCTGAGAAGGGAGGCTTCCCTTCAGCTACTAGAATGCCAACTTCTAAGCTTTGGCCTCAGCTGCAATACTGTTTTTTGTATACAACACTTTCATTATTTGAATAGGATTCTGAACAGTAACATAGCTGTGATTACAATAGAGGAAAATAATTCTGGCTTTAAGTATTTTGACTTGGGTTGAGAAGGGTATTTGAGAAGGTTTTGAACAAGACTCATTTAAGTTAAGTGAAAGATAGTTCATCTTGAACAGAACAATCCAAAATGACAGCCCTTGTTCACGAAATATTTAATGCACTCTACTAGGTTTTTTTTTAAAACAACCTCAAGCAGAAGTATGTTTTTTTGTTCTTATGGATAAACTTGGGATACTTGGTGTCTAATGTGTAGTGCTGCACATCTAACTTATAGTGCCAAAATGGGCACTTTCTAATGCTTACTGCTGATGCAAACACATTAAAGGTACCTTGCAGGAAATCCTTGTACCATGGGATTAATATCGGAACACTGTTGTTTGTGTACTTATTTTCTTAGTAATTGATGCATGCTTATTAAGAATGAGGAAGGTAAAACTTGAGAGGTGATGTAGCAGGAAACTTTGTCTCCTCCCCCTAGTTTATGGTTAGGATAGAAATATTTGTTATTTCATCTGGGAACAGAAGCATCCCTAATTATAGGATGACCACTTCTTCCAGGCATAGGACTAAATGAACTAGGATCCCTTTTAACTCCAAGAGATCCCAATTTGAAAAAGTAACATTACACAAGTGGTAACAAAACTAGAATTCAAATCCATATCATGATTCCAAATCTAGTGTTCAGATTATATCAAACTAGTACAATGGCCTCATGTTTTCTGACTGCTCCATATTCCTGGAATGGACCTTAGACAACTGGCTTGATAGGTTTTTAAGTATTTAGAAATTAGATGAAAATGCAATTTCAGCTGCAAACCAGAGAATCTAGTTAATATGCTTTTTAAAAACAATGGGCATCGGGGGCAGCTGGGTAGCTCAGTGAGGTGAGAGTCAGGCCTAGAGACAGGAGGTCCTAGGTTCAAACCCGGCCTCAGCCACTTCTCAGCTGTGTGACCCTGGGCAAGTCACTTGACCCCCATTGCCCACCCTTACCACTCTTCCACCTATGAGACAATACACCGAAGTACAAGGGTTTAAAAAAAAAAAAATGGGCATTTGAAACAGAAAACATGAACATGTCCAGTTTTTACATATGAAAATGCTACCCTACTAGCAACAAAGTAAAACAAGAAACACTTAAATTTACAAAAAAATTTTATTTAATTTTTCTAAAATAAATTAGACATAGGTATTTAGAACAGAATGCCTAGGTTGGATGTGTTACCAAATGTACAATACATTTTCATTTCTTTGGACAAATGAACATAGCAGAATGTTGAATTTAAGCCAAAAGCTAACACTGCTAAACTATAAACTAGAGTAGACTTGCATTTCCGGGGAAAACAAAATTCTCTTCTAGAAATAAAGGATGTAAGAACTGAAGATTGGAAGAGGCTGAGTTAAGAGTTGCAGCCCTACTTCACTGCTGGAGGGGTAGGAACTGAAAGCAGCAAAATGACCCCAAATAGATGCTTTTTAAAGTCTTACCTGGGAATTTGCATATTAAAGGCAACATCAAAATGTATGGTAGTTCCCTGGCCTGCAGGGTAAACCTAGCTCAAAAAGTCCTGGTAGCTTAAGTTCAATTTGTGGGGTATGGCCATGTTAAAACCATGTTTTATGGTAACTGAACTAAATATATATATATATACTCATGACAACATAACCTGACTCAGGGCCCTGAGTTCAGACTGACATGACTAATAAAAAGCCACCACTATTCCCATCTGTATTGGGGGTGGGGAGGTGTTGGCTTTGTTAGCTCCAAAAGAATTGAGTCCACACAGTAAAGTATTTTGTCCCAGGTTTTAAGCACTAGGCTTTCCTTCCCCCCCAGATCTTGGCTATTTCAGGAAAAGGCAATCAAAACCTTAGGACCACTGTTGGTCCAATTTTGGGTTTGGTTCAGAAGTAGACTTTACAACAAACACAAACTATATTGTTACACCAACCAGTCCAACTCTATAAAGGATTCCAGAAGACGTTTAACAAGTCCTGTTGAGCATATCTTCATGCCATCCCCGATTTTTTGCTTCCATATAGACAGAAGCATTGCACTGCTGCATGGTGTATTCCATCTGGGCCAGCTGATAACATCCAATTTCTAACTTTTCCCTAGAGGAAGAAAGATTATTAAAATGTAACAATGCAGTTAGTAATAGTTACAACAGGGGAGTAGCATATGTATTTTTTCCTTGATAACTCATGATATTTGCTTAAAAATGGTTCACTGTCAGGCCATGAGAATAGCATTTCCTACTGTACTAGACAAAGCTCTTCACTAACTCACCCAAGCTTACCTTATTTCACAAAACTCCTCTCCATATACTTTATAGTCTAGTCAAACTGGTAGAAGCTGAGAGGTTAAATCGACTTGCCCAAGGACAAACAACTAGTGAATGTTTGGGGTTGAATTAGGAAGAACTCTGGTCTTTCTGATTCCTACATCAGCATTCTATGCACTATTTTATCCAAGTACCATTCCTATGAAGCCTTTCTCAGTCTCCCAACCACTGTATTGTTATTAAGCATTTATTAGGTGCCAGGTACCTGCTAAGCACTAGGTATACAAAAGGCAGTCTGCCCTCAAGGAACTCACAATCTAATACAGTCTATATACAGGATAAATACAAAATAATTAAAAGGGAAAGCACTGAATGTCAATATGTATGTAGTCTCCAGACTGAATGCAAGAGTAGGCATTGTTTATCACTAGAGCCTAGCACACATAATGGCTACATATAGTAAATGTTTTAATAAATCTATATGGATTGGCAGGTCTGAAATGTCTAGAAATGACAATATTGAGATTTCATGGCAAACCAAGCATTTCTTCTGCAGAAGCACAGCCCCTAGGTGTTATGGGTTGGATATCCAAAAAGAGTTCTCTTATATGAATGGACTGAGTCAATACAAGCCATAGGCTCATCAAAACTTTATTGGGCTGTGTCACATTCAATTCAATGAATACTGCTTAACAGTCTAATCTAGACATCTCTGATTTTTCAGGTATGCTCTACATCTTTATTCTCTCAAAGATCCAGGAACAGGAAAGGGATGCTTCACACTTAACCCTAAAGAGTAGGCAGATGTAGAAGAAACTGGGGGGAAAAAAACTTCCAAAAAGAAACAGCAAAAATGGAGGTAGCAAGGTGTAAATCCTTTTAAAATTTTGAGGAACTACAACTGTGGTAAGAGATAATCCTTGACAATCCGAATGAGATACAAAGATATTTGGAATGGCAATTATCAGGAGTCAGAAAATATGCACAAAACTCAAGAGATGCCTGAAATATTTAATTTCATGACTGCCTAAAGTCATGAATTGCAACCTTATGGGCAATCCATAGAATTTCCATTCCCATTTCTGAACCTGTTGCCTTGGCCCAAGTTATCTCTACAATGATTAAAATGAGCTCTCTATTAGGGGCTGCAAGTATCAGAAACAAAGGAAGGAGTCAGAAAGCAAAATACAAGAAACTACTATTAACCAGACAGTTCTTTTGGGAAGGGTGTTAATTTCTCTCAGGCTCTTCCATTCCCTATATTTAACTATTGATTAAAGTAATATCTGCCCCCTTGCAGTGTACATTATATCAAATAGTCTTAATCTAATTATTTTTTAAAAATCCTAATGTATATACAAGTTTGTTCCTATGCTCTGATCAGTTGGTCAATGTTTTTAAAGACTCCTGATGACCGACTCTACCTATTATTTGGCTCTTGCTGGGAAGATGATCTTTCTCTAATATCTCTTCATCTCCAAAGAGAATACTACTTTAGTATGATTTTAATATTTTGGCATTGGATCCCCCTACAGCAAAGAGCTTGGTCATGTCTGAGTAAAGAGAGAGAGTCTATTCATATGAGCAGTTTAAACTATGGAAAACATTTAATATGTGTGAAAAGCTTGTTTTCTAAAGGCATTTTCGTTCAATTTTGAAAGAGTAAAAGAGTGAGAACATGGGAGTGAAATTCCTGCCTCAGATCCTAGCCCCCATCCTGGAGGTTGGGGGAGCTTCTTTATCCCTTTGAAGCTCATCTTTCACCTCTGTAAAGTGGTGACATCTGCACTGAACAAATGTGACTGTCAACTGAAGAAGGAATGTCAAAAAGACCCGTCACTAGGGAGCTGTTAGGTGGCTTAGTAGGTTAAAAACCCCGGTTTAGCGACTGAGAGGTCCTAGGTTCAAGTCGGACCTCAGACACCTTGCTTCTTCCCTGTGTGAACACAGGCAGATCATTTAACCCCAATTGCCTAGCTGTTACCACTCTTCTGCCTTGGAACCAATAGTATCAATTCTAATAAGGTAAAAGTTTTAAAAATTCAAAAAACAAAGGAAAACAATTCAGAAGAAAGTTATAGCTCTCTTTAGAAGGTCCAATTTAAAACATTTTTGGAGTTCATTTTAATTTGTATCCAATGAAAACCAGAGGCACCATTCATGTGACATTTGTTAACTGTTTTGCAATGTTTAAGTATTATACAGACAAAAAGAACTATCATGAAAATATTTATGTGCCATCATTTGAGGAGAAGAGAAATTCTACAAAGAGGTCCTCAAATTAGATTGATATATATTCTGATGGAGTAGGTGAGGACAGCAAAAAAAAATAATAGCATGAGTACTTTTCTCAAAAAATAACTACACTGAATATGGGAAGCTCCATATTTATGACAAAAT
The DNA here is from genome assembly GCF_016433145.1 of Gracilinanus agilis. Taxonomy (NCBI): domain Eukaryota; kingdom Metazoa; phylum Chordata; class Mammalia; order Didelphimorphia; family Didelphidae; genus Gracilinanus; species Gracilinanus agilis. The sequence continues at coordinate 81,679,229 of NC_058133.1, read as the reverse complement.
GTTGTTATTGTGATTATGATCAGAATAAGATGCATTTAACATCTCTGATTTTCTGCAATTGGTGGTGAGATTTTTAATGTCTATCTACATGGTCAAGTCTTGTGAAGGTGCCATGCATAGTAAAGAATAGGTATACTCCTTTATTATTTAATATTCTCCAGACATCTATCATGTCTAATTATTCTAAAATTCAATCCATTTTCTTAGATTATTTATTTTATGGTTGATTGACCTAGGTCTGAAAGTGGTAAACTGCAGTCATTCCACTATAATTTATGGTCAATTTCTTCCTGTAAATTAACTTAAGAATTCAGATGCTGTGCCAGTTGAGGTATATATGTTCAGTACTGATATTAATCCATTATGGTAACTTAGTTTTCCCTTTGGGTGTGTTTTTGTATGCACATGTGCACATTTATTCTTCCCTCCTTGAACCAGTTCAGATGAAATGAGCTTCAAGTGTTAGATGTTGCCCATTCCTCACCACCACCTCTTCCATTGTATAAACTCTTCCTTGGGTGATGCATTTATCTGAGTTAATTTTCACCATTTTCTTCTCCTCCCCCCCTTTCCCTGGGCATTCCTCTTTTGAGATAATCCAAACTTCTTAGAATCACAACCAGGTTCTCTGTCTAAATGGCTCCCTTTAAGATCCCTGGTGATAGATAATAGTCTCATAGTTACATATATCTTCTCATACAATAATGTAAACAGTTTAACCTTTTTTAGACGCTTATGATTTCTCACTCATTTTCACCTTTTAATGTTTTGTTTAAATTCTTGAATGTTAAGTTTTCTATTTAGCTCTGGTCTTTTCATCAGGAATATTTGAAAATCCTCTATTTCATTATACATCTATTTTTTCCCACTGCAGGATTATACTCAGTTTTGCCAAGTAGATTCTTGGTTTACAACCCTAGCTACTTTTTCCCCTTTAATAATATATTGTAATGGGGGCAGCTGGGTTGCTCAGTGGATTGAGAGCCAAGCCTAGAGACGGGAGGTCCTGGATTCAAATCTTATCTCAAACACTTCCTAGCTGTGTGACCCTGGACAAATCACTTAACCTTCAATGCCTACCCCTTACCACTCTCCTGCCTTGGAACCAACACAGTGTTGATTTTAAGGTGGAAAGATATTGCAAGTCCTTTGTTTCTTGAAAGCCGCAGCAGCTAACTCTTGTGCAATCCTGACTGTGGCTACATATTACTTAAATTGTTTCTTTCTAGCTGCTTGTAGTAGTTTCTCCTTGACCTGACAGTTCTGGATTCTGACTATAATATTCTTAGGAGTTTTCATTTTGAGGTCTCTTTTAGATGACCAATGGATTCTTTTAATGTCTACTTTGCCCTCTGCTTATATCTAAGCAGTTTTCCTTTATAATTTTTAGAAATTGTCTGAGCTCCTTTTCTCTCTCTCTCTTTTTTTTGGGGGGGGTGGGGGGCAGGGTGGCACCTGGCTTTTAGGTAATCAATGATTGTTCTTCCATGACAAGGTTTGTCACCCAGATTTAGAAAATACTTTTGAGCACTAGTCAGTCCCATTGAATTTTCTTGATTCCTTTCCAACAGTCTGTGCTTACAGCTGCAGTCAGCATCTTTCTAATCTTTTTCACAAGGACTTTTATTCATCATTGCTGTCTCCCTGTTCCTCCTCCTCCTCCTCCTCTCTTTCAAACTTTCCTTCTCCATCTTCTGTATCTTCCTCATCACTCTCTTTAATTCTCCAGGCAATGACTACAACCTGTTAGGATTTGAGAATTCCCACTTCGAGTTTATACCAAATGGATGTATTTCTTCCTCAGGTTTCTCAGTGGCACAAGCTGAGAACTTCTTAGCTATAGTACATCTTCAGTTGACTAGGTCCCAAAATCCTTTCCCCTATTTGCATTTTTGTAGCAAGATGATGGGAAGATCAGAAAAGCCCAGAATACAAAAGCAGCAGCAAAAGCTTCCATACAGGACAACTTTCAGGGGTCTTCCATAGATGAAAGGGTTGGCAGCTGCCAGGTAAAATAACCACTTAATGGGTCCCTTGACTCTTCCCAAACAGAATTTCTTCCAGTTTGGTCAAGGAGCAGTCAATGACTGCAACTGCACCCTAAACTACCAACTTTCTGTCTGTGAGGGCCATAGAATAGTGTCCAATGGACTGAGAATCAGGCTGCTGAACTGGCTCAATCAGATAATTTCAATTGGACTTTTTTTTTTATTCAATTATCATTCAATCATTATTTCAATCAATTATTATTGATACAAAATACTGATTCCAAGGCAGAAGAATGGGAAGGGCTAGGCAATGGAAGTGACTTGCCCAAGATCACACAGTTAGGAAGTGTCTGAGGCCAGATTTGAACCCAAATCCACCCCATTCCAAGCCTAGCTCTCAATCTTCTGTGCTACTTAAGCTCCAGCTGCCCCTTGAATCAGACTTTTAACAGACCAGCTTCCTGCCAGGAGTCATAGTAGCCTGGATCCCACATGGCCATGGAGCCGGGCAGTTCTGACTTAGATGAAGTACTCCATCTATGGCATATCTTCTTCACAGTCCCAGAGCACAGCCTCAACCTTGTCATTGAGGCTATTCAGAAATGAAGGGCCTGTAGGATGGCTGTGAGACCACCAACTACTGCTTCCCACCACCCACCTCACCCTCCTGTCAGTGATTTTTTTTTCCCCAGCTCAGAAACTCACAGTGACAAAGGGAAGGAGTGCCCCACATGGATAAAATCAGAGACCCATGAAGTATGAAATTAAGAAAATGTCTAAGAAGATACACTCTGCTCTCTTCAACCTGTTCCTACAGACATAAGCACCATGTAGTTTATGTATTGAAAAGAAGTTTCCCCTGGCTTTAGGCTAGTTGAGCTTCTAGAAAGATGTCAGTTTTGAGACTGACCTAAAGGTTTGAAATTAATCATGGCCAAGTTTAGAACTGAAGATGGAATAGGTCTAATGTGATGAGTTTCAAAAATTCCCCAGATGTCAAGGGGTTTCTGGATCAAAGACCATCAGACCTGCAACCAACTACCAAAAGTATCTCAACAAGCAGATGAGAGTGATATAAAGTCAGTGTCAAAATGGCCAGGATATTTGCTGCAGAGGGTCTAAATAAAAATGGAAGCTTTGGCACCATCTCACTGATTAAGCTCTAAGAAAGCTTAAAATGTGAGCAAGTAAAGGCATAAATCCACACACTCACAAAGATTCAAACAACTTCTGGAAATTATGAATGAGTTAATTACCTGAATTTCATGGAAACCTAAATTTGAACTCACCCAGAATTTTTTTTTCTATAGCATCTAAGTGTCTAAGCAACACTAATTAGCAGCCAAAAAAACATACAATATAGACAGTTCAAATCCTACTCTGGTGCCTTAGCGTGAAATGGGAGTGACTCTGTTCTAAAAAAGGCTATGCCCTTGTACAAGTTCTGGAACATAGTGGGTGCTGTGAAGATAGGATTAACTCTCCCCTTATATTTTTAGCTAATCAAATCAAGAACTTAAAGTACCCCTACTTACCATTAAGTATGAGAGTTCAGGAGTGAACAGAGTAACAACCAAAGGCCACTGCTTTCCCCTCCACCCCAATGGAGTGCTAGGCAAATTGAAAGACTGCCATTGCTTTTTGTGAAGAAGGGGGAGTGACAGGAAGTGATGTGGAAAAAGAAGCATAAAAGAAGAGACCTAGCATGGTCTAGCATTCATTCCCTTCCTGACGTCTGGAGAAATTGTTTCCAAAGATTCCTTTCCTGGCTTGAAGGAGACTTTTTCCCTGGATCCTATGTTAGCTTGCTGGGTGAGTGGCTGAGATTCATACCTTGGCTTTGGAGGAGGCTGCATTGGTGGAACCGGGACTTCTAGCTGAGGATTACTGAGAAATCCATACGGAGACAGAATCTTAGGGAAGCCCTGCCAGGGCTGAGCCAGACTTTACCAGAGAAAGGCTGGTAGGCTAGTTAGGAATCTGTCTCTTTATCTACATTTGCACTTTAATCATTCTTCCTCTTTGTAAATAAAAGCTGCTAAAAGTCATTTTGACTTAAGCTATAATATTTTAAAACTGGCAACCACAATATTATTTTATAACTCATATTTAGCATAAAACCTAAATTTAAACTCTTACAGTGCCAATATCACCTCCTCTTTAGTAACGCCTCATTGGTTATTAGCTGTATATTAGCTAAAGAATACAAAATCGGTACCAACAAGTATTTATTAAGCATTTTACTGTATGCCAGAAACTGTTTTCAGCACAAGAGATACAAAGAAAGGCAAAATACAGTCCTTATTCTTTTTTTTTTTTTAAACCCTTGTACTTTGGTGTATTGTCTCATAGGTGGAAGATTGGTAAGGGTGGGCAATGGGGGTCAAGTGACTTGCCCAGGGTCACACAGCTGGGAAGTGGCTGAGGCCGGGTTTGAACCTAGGACCTCCTGTCTCTAGGCCTGACTCACTCCACTGAGCTACCCAGCTGCCCCTACAGTCCTTATTCTTTTTTTTTTTTTTAAACCCTTGTACTTCTGTGTATTGTCTCATAGGTGGAAGATTGGTAAGGGTGGGCAATGGGGGTCAAGTGACCTGCCCAGGGTCACACAGCTGGGAAGTGGCTGAGGCCAGGTTTGAACCTAGGACCTCCTGTCTCTAGGCCTGACTCTCACTCCACTGAGCTACCCAGCTGCCCCTACAGTCCTTATTCTTAAATAGTTCATGTTCTGATAGACAAGTGGCAAATAAGAGAGATGTAAAATAAAATGGATAATCTCAGAGGGAAGGAACTAAGATGAATATGGACTATATACCTACACATGTTCCCGTAAAACTCTATTCCAGGCCCTCTTCTTTCTCTATACCCTTGCTTGTAGTGAATTCATCAGCTCCTATAAGTTATCTCAAACCCATCTTTCTCTTGAGCTTCAGGCACAATTAACTGTTAGATATCTCATACTCTTCATATGTCCAAAACAAGACTCTCTTTCTTGTCAACCCTCCCATTTCCCACATTTCACTATTTTTACTTAAGTTACATCCATTCTTCTAGTCTTTCAAATTCATAAATTTGGTATTGTCCTCAATTCATTCTACCTCCCCCCATAAATATGGATTTAGTAATCTAATGTCAAATATTTTATCTGATGCTTTCTCTTTCCTCACATAGTAATCTTAGTTTGGGCCCATATCATCTTTTATACTATTAAAATGGCTTCTTCATTGGTTTTCTTGACTCATTTCTCTCCCCACTTTGATCTAACTTCCACACAGCTGCCAAAGTGATTTTCCTGAAGTGTAGATCTGACTGTCATTCCCCTATCAAGAAACTCCACTCATTCCCTATTGTTTTTACAACAAAATTCTAATTCTTTGTTAAGCCCTACACAAAATCTAGGCACATTCTATCATTCCATCCTCATACATTATCTTTCTGAAATCTATGGTCTAGTCAAATTGACCTATCTATTCCTCACGTCTCTATTTGTGCACTGGACATCCTCCAGGCCTGGAATGCAGTCCTTCTTCCAATTTATAAAATCTTTCTCTTCTTTCAAAATATAGCTCCAATACAACCTACCACCCACAAGCTTTACCTGATATTTCCTATAGTAGGTATCTTGCCCACCTAACTACTTTTTAACAATTTCATATTTGTCCTGCATATACTTATGTATGTACATGTTGTCTCTGATAGAATGTTAGCTCTTTGAGAGTAAGGACTGTTTCATTTTTATGTATTTATATCCTTACATAATACCTAAGTATAATGTTTATTATACTATATATATATATATGTGTATATATATATATATATATATATATATATATATATATATATATGTTATAATAAATTAAAAACAAATCTACTCTGAAATTTTACAATTATCCTAGTTGTAATTGGGGATGAGGAATCAGTGTATCACAAGTACTATGCCAAGTTGGAAGACTTTGGGTATGGACCAAGCAATGCACTGTGTGGCTACCATCTAAACATTTCTACAAATTAAACTCAAAAGAAAATAAAGGATTGGATAACAGATGATGAATAGTCTAATTGTACCAACTAATGAAGGTATTTTCATCTGTTCATAGAGGTAATAACCATAGCAACAAAACTGGAGATTTCTGAAAGCACTACTGGAGACAAATCTATGAACTACATGTGTAAGCCAGAAACTCTGTATTGTGTTGTAAAGAATTAGAAATGCATTGTATAAAAACAATTGGTAAGAATAATCTTTTTCCTTTCAATATTTGGCCTTTTCCAGCTTTAAAATTCATCCTAAGCTCCAATTTAAGGAGATAAACCAACAGGTTTTTGTCTATTATTTCTTTGTGCATCATCTATAATAAAATTTGCTAGATCCAAACTTTCTTGCCACTCAGTCTTTCAAAGGATCTTGCAACTTCTGTTTAAAAACTACTCAAAAGACCCAAGAGGAAACACAAGTTTTTCAAGCAGGCATCACGATGTTATTTTTATACTCAAAACCACACCTTAAAATTTTCATTTGCATCTGAAACCAGAGAAGTTTCAAAAGGTGACTATATATATATTTTAAGCCTTTACCTTCCATCTTAAAATTAATTAATACTGTGTATTGGTTCCAAGGCAGAAGAATAATAAAAGCTAGGAAATGGAAGTTAAGTGAACTGCCCAGGGTCACACAGCTAGGAAGTATATGAGGTCAAATTTGAACCCAGGACCTCTCAGTCTCTAGGACTGGGTCTCCATCTACTAAGTCACCTAGCTGCCCTTCAGTGACGGTCTTTTTGACATCTCTTCTTCATTTCACAGTCACAACTGACATTTCTGAATACAGTTTTTGGTATTCAACACACATATGTTGAAAGAAGCTTAACAGAAGAGTCTGATACATTTTTCACTGTATTTATACAATTACTACAGTTCTAGCCAATAACCAAAACTTCTCCAACTTAGCTCCCCCTCAGAATCTTTTTAATTTAGACCACAATATACACCAGCCATGTTTCAAAATGCAGTCTAGGAAATGTAACAGTTTCCTGTTACCAAAAGCCCACAAAGATTAAAATTTGTGTTTCTCAACAAAGATGTTACTGAGGACAATGAAGCATATTGAAATGTATACAAAACATATAAACTGTTGGCTAGAAACTTAAAATATGCTTCTATAGCTTAAGGTTATAATTAACAAAGAATTCATTTCCTATGACAAGACTGATCTGCAATTTGTGTCTTATAAATTCAGGCATTTCCAAGAAAGTCCTACACTATTCTTTACTGTGATATAAACTTGTAAAGTCATGCTCTTGAAGATTGTGGCAGTGGAACAATAATTGGTCTGATCTACCATGTTAGAAAATCTTCAAGCCAGGGGATAGGCAGCATGTTTATGATCTGAGAACAAGACTACTAGCTCAGTTTGGAAAGGATTATCATCAAAGGTTAGCCACCAGGTCAGTATTTTGAGGACCCCAGAAATTTGTCAAACTATCTAAACTATGAAGCAGTTACACTCTGCAACAATGGAAAATGTTATCTACAATGCTAAAATCATCCCCAATCTCCAATAGAGATCGCCAATCTCCAATAGGATTAATTAGATATTTCTATGATTTTTGAGAATTTCAATTAGTATAACAATCCTCTTGAATTTTCATTTCTATGTTTTTCAAACTTAGTGCTAAAAGGCATTCTTTTCCTGACTTCTCTCTGTGTGAATTTCATATAAATGGTACCCATTCTTTTGTTTGAAAGCCCACTTTGGTCAGTACCAGGCCCAACCCTTTGCCAGGGAGTGCATAACCACTATGGGAAACAGAGACCTCGTGGCACCCTGGCTCTCCAAAGAGGCTGGCCCCCTAGACCTGCCATGACTCCTGGTTTCCAGAAGACTGGGATCTGGCCTGGACTGAAGTCAAGTCTGTAAAACCAAAGAGACTCAGGAGTGACACCAATAGGGGTTTTAAGAGAAAGGTGGGAGAAAGTGTTAGCTGGAGATTCCTGCTGGTGCTGTCACTTTCATCTAGCTAATGGAGTGTGCCAAAACTCAGATGTGTTAGATGCAGCCAGGTGATTATGTGATTTTCTCTCTCTACAATTTCTACAAATAAATAATTTAAAATTAATATACGATCTCTTGAGAATTTTAATCATATTTTCCTTCCTTCTAAGTTGAGGAATTTATTTTTTCCTAAGGAAATTAGGGAGTTGCTGAAGATTTTTGAGCTAAGTTATGACATGGCAAACTTCTGTCTGAAAAAATATTTTTGACAACTGTTTGGTGGGCACATAGAAGGAACCAATAAAAACAGGAAGTCAAAACAGGTCTTTTCAGTAGTCCAGGTGAGAGGTGATGAATATCTGAGCTAAGGTAGTGAATGTGTGATCAGAGAGAAAAAGATGAATGTGAAAAGATATTGACTTGCCAACCTGTTTCGAAATACTTATAGAACATTGTGGATCACTGATAATATAGAGCAGAAGTGTAAGAAAAATGTAATACTTTGATATTTATTGATAGTAATATAGGGAGCAACTGATATGGAGACAATAAAATTATATATAGAGATGATAAGTGATCAAAGAGAGTGGATGAGAACCAGACATTGAAAAAGTTCCAGGTCAGGGCATTCAAATTTAGAGTGGGAGATAAACAATGCTTCAATAAAAAGTTTGAGTGGAATAAAAGTATAAAACTCTAAAAATATATCATGAAAACCAAGGAAGAAAAACATCTCAAAAGCTATGAAGAGGTAAAAATAAGATAGGAATGAGAAAAAAGTCATTATATTGAGTAACTAAGAGACTGCTAGTAACCTTAAAGAGAGCAGTCTAAGTATTGTGAAGGGAAGTAAGATTTGCTAAGGGTTGAAAAGTGTGGTGATGAAGAACTGGATTCTAGATGACTTTCTAGGCTTTGTCTGAAAGGGAGAAGTATACTTTTAACATACTTTAAATAATCTACTCATTTTTATATAAACACATCTCAGTCAATGAGCAAGGGATATATATGTGTGTATGTATATAGACTTTTTTTCCTTTCAAAGAGATAGGCATAGAGGTTATTTGTGGGGGAGGTGGGTGGGATGAATATGATACAAACTTAATTCTAACAGAAGACTAAAAAGGCAAAAAAAAAAAAAGATTTTTTTGAAAGCTAACAAAAATTGCTTGTTTCTATGGTAATGTCTGTCCCAATTGTATCTGTCATTTTGGAGGTGCTCAATGCAGATGATTCTCAGATCTCTTTAACTAGCCCCAATATCTCTTCTGACATTCAGCAGTCTCATATCTCCTAATGGATCTATCAAACCAGATATCATTTTTATATATTAAACTCAACATGTCTCAAACTGAACTTATCCTCTTTCCCCATAAATCCTCCCCCTTTTTCTAACTTCCCTATTACCTCACATGTGGACTATTGTAATAGCTTTCAGGCTGACCCTTCTGCTTCAGTTTTCTTCCCATTCCAGTCCATTCTCTATAGAGCTGTCAAAATAATCTTTCTAAAACTAGGTCTGACTGTGTACCACACCTCTACCTATTCAACAAACTCAAGTAGTTCCCTATTGCTTCATATAAAATTTGTTATTTGGGTCTTAATACCTCTCATAAACTGGTCCTTCCTACTTTTCCAGTCTTCTTACACCTTACTTCCACCCATGTACTTTGTGATCTGATCACAGACTCTAGAGTCCTGTCCATTCTTTGCACGAGATACTACATATTTCTTGACTTTTCATTTTGTCTGGATGTCTTCCATGCCTGGAATTCTCTCCCTCTTCACCTCTACTAGGGTTCCTTGAAATCTCAGCTAAAATCTCATTTTCTACAAGAAGTCTTTTTCCAGTCATTCTTAGTGTTAGCAGCTTTCCTCTGAGATTATTTCCAATTTGTGCTGTTTCTGTGTAGTTGTTTGCATGTTGTCTCCTTCCACTTTCACTAAAATATGAGCTCTTTGAGAACAGGGACTGTTTTTTGCTTCTTTTTTTTTATTTCCAGTACTTAGCACAATGCCTGGCCCACAGAGGATTTTAATAAATACTTGTTGATTTGATTTGTTGGAGAAGAATTAGCAGGAAATAAATTGAGGATGAAGGCTCAATAGCAGTGAAAAAAAAAAGATGCTGTCTGCATCTTTTCCTCAAATACCTTATACTTAAAGACTTCCACCTAAAAGATATTACACAGCCTTGTGACTTTCCTCTGCTATTTTCTAGATTGAACTAGAAGAACAGATTGGGCAGATTAAGTTCCCAATAACAACTTAGTTCAAAAAATCTCATGGGCTTTACTTGTTATATGTTCAAAACATGTGACAATGAACTCAATCAATAAATAGGGATGAATTTCCACTTTATTGGCATCTAACTAATATACCTCTCTCTCTCCATATATACACACACACACACATATATAATATAAATATACAAATTTATTGAATGCCAAAGACAACCAAGACATTTCAACTACCCACAAACGCTGTTACACCATATTATACCTCACAACATGATCAAATATTACTGAGTGTAAATCACAAGATAGTAAGAAGCAGTTCCCTCTGAATACCAAATCAATAGCCTATATTAATAACAGATTTCAAGTCTCTTTATGAGATAACATTTTGTGATGACTCCTGGTGTATATTCACTCACTTTAAAAGATGACTGGAACATTTTCACTGACATTTTAATAAGTTTTGGATTTTTTTTTAAGAAACAAGCTAATGGCAAGATAAACATCTATCTCATAAATATTTAATATCCTATCTATTAAAAGAAAAATCCTGCTGTAGTCATCCCTGTGCCAATTAACAAAAGAATGGTGTTATACATACCAATCTTTTCTTACAAGAATAATCAAGTGATAGGTCCTTGGCTCAATGGATTTTAAAGTAAACTTGGACAATAATAATGAACTAAGAGAATGTGTAGCTAACCCTCACTCTCAGAATAACAATTTGGCTATGTTCACTCCTAGTGATACACAAACAGCATAGTGTAGTCAAAGAGCCATCCTCAAAGCCTGAAAGACTAGATTCAAACTTTGCCTCTAATACAAATAACCTGTGTCTGTTGGTGCTCTGGTCAACTAAACCAATGAAAACATGGGCCCAATCCCTATGCCCATACTGGTGAGGCCAGAGAAATGCTACACTTCTGACTGAAATTTTATTCAAACTGCCTTCCATAAAGGAAAAAACCTGGGTATGACTTAGCAGACCAAAACCTTTATTTTAATGTGGGAAATTAGCTCAAAAATGAGATATATAGCAAGGTAGAAGACATGGTCTCTATCTTCAAGAGTATTATAATCCAGCTTGAGAGACAGGCTCTATAAATAATTTTTTAAAAAACATTACAAGGCAAGATATTAAAAAAAAGTAGTGGGGTCAGCTGGATGGCTCAGTGGATTGAGAGCCAGGCCTAGAGATGGGAGGTCCTAGGTTCAAATCTAGCCTCAGACACTTCCCAGCTGTGTGACCATGGGCAAGTCACTTAACCCCCCATTGCCTAGCCCTTACCACTCTTCTGCCCTAGAGCCACAGTATTGACTCCAAGATGGAAGGTAAGGGTTGTTTTTTTGTTTTTGTTTTTGTTTTTTTAAAGTAACATAAGATTCATTTTGTAAATACAGAAGGAAATACACTAGTTGTCTGGACTGGTCGTAGGAGGTGTGAAAGACTTATGTTGCATCTGAAAGGAAAGGAATGAGAGAAAATCTAAAGAAAAAAGTCTTTATGAAATATAGAAGGGGAATAGGAAATTATATGGAATGCTGAAGGCTGAAGTCAATTTCTGAATGGACTTGGATTGCTTGTCTGAGAAGTATGGACTATTCTAGAAGGAGTGGCACAATGCCACTTTTTGCTGAAGTATTCATCTATACTCGAAGTATTCTTTTAGGCTCTTCTACTTCAAATAAATGTAATTCTTTTTGAATGAGATCTTAATAACATCAAAATATCTAGTATCTAGGAGGTACTTATGGTATGGTAAATCACAATATATAGATTAGTATATATATCCTAGTTTACCTAAGACACAGAAGCTAGGTAATGTTTCCAGGATCACAAAACTTAAAAATATCATGGTGTCTTCGACTCCAAATCTAGCACTCTGTCTACTATAGAACACAAATTCTAAAATAATATTCTCAATAGGATTAAGAAGAAAATGTAGCTTTACTATTATTATAACAGAATTCTGAGGTTAAAGATTCAAAGAGTAAATTCCAAATGTGTTATCTCTGCCACTTTTAGAATTCATCAAAATATGTACTCTCATAATATATTCACACTATAGACAACATTTCAATCGCAGACTGGATTAGCTCAGTATGTGACTAAGGCTCAGGGCCAATCGCTGAACTGTGTACTATGAATAATTGTTTCTGTTACATCTCTAACTTCAGAGATTGGGTTACTATATCATTCTAATAGAAGAAAAGCCTCAAATAGAGTTGTTTAAATATGCTGGTATACATAATTATTGTTTTAGCACAGAGGATAAAACTCTAGGTCTGGTTTGAGGAGGAGACCTGAATTTAAGTCTGGCCTCAGACACTTCCTAGATATGTGGTCATGGGCGAGTCACTTAACCCCAAATGTGTAGCCCTTACCACTTGTCTGTCTTGGAATCGATACTTAGTATCAATATTAAAACAGAAGGTAAGAGTGTATACACACATACATGTATGTGTGCACATGTGTGTATAAAATGATCAACTAATACACATATGTGTGTGTGTATGTAAAATGGTCACCTACCCAAAAGGCCAAATTATAAAATTTAGGTCGTTGTACATTTTAATTTCTATTTATTTGTCTCCTTCCTGTCCTTTATTCCTGCTACAGATTTCTTCCTAATTCAAAGTAAACAAAACCAAAATATGAAACTTTTCACATTGTTAGAATTATGTTAAAGATGTGAACTTAAAATTTTTTTCTTTTTTAAAGAATATTATGAAGATATTTATTTCCTTTACATGTTACAATAAAGCATTTCAAAGACCCTTTTAATGTGGTGGGCACTGTGCTAGGATTATAAATAGAAGCAATGCAAATATCTGTCTGAAAAAAAAGTAGGAAATAGCAGGAATAATAGGAATAATAGTAGGAAAAAGGAAGCAATCTCGATCTCAAGTATTTATTAAGGACTTAGTGCCCAACACTATACTAGATGTCGGGAATAAAAACACACAAACATGCTAGTTCTTGCTTTGACATTATCTGCCAATTAGCAGACCTACAAACACCATAAATTAATGCTAAGTTGCAAAACAGAAGGACATAGTATAAACACTTGGTAAAGTTTTTTGTTCCATTAGCTTCCTCCTATCAAGACCTTAATCTAACTTATCAGGTGTTGTTAAAAGTATTCAATATCATGTTCAAGAATGAGTTCACTGTTGTATATGTCCTCTGTCACCATTTAACCAATGTTTGAGGCTAAATTAAGAGAATGTAGGGCACACAATCACACTATGAACATTGAGGTCAATATGAAAATGCTTTTTCCTAATTTATATGGATAACTCTAGAAAGATATTAATTAGGCAAGAGGAAAACTGAACATACTGTACTGAAATGAGATAGAAATGTGTTTTCTCCTAAATAATTCATTTAAGTGCCTTACTCTTGGTTTGGCTATAGAGACAAAAACCAAAACAACTGACTGGTTTGATTACATCAATTTAAAAACCTGTTACTAGATGCCTGAATGAATTTACTAATTACTAGTTCAATTTTGTCTAAATAACTACCATGATAAAAAACAACAAGAACTTCCACTATTTGATGTGGCTCCCCTAAAATTCTTCCAAAAGGGAAGGAGACACATATTTGTGTAAATACGAGGACTATTTCTAACTAAATACTTTCACTTTAAGTGCTTTTGATGTTCAAAACTTACTTACCATGTAACATAAATTTAAAAATGAAAAATCCAAGTCCTCTACAGTGTATCTGGGTCTTTACTCCAAGGCTATTTCTTTGAGGCACTGTGTTAAGAGATCAGGACCTCTAATCTAATTTTGAGGAGACTACCACTGAGCAATTCCCTAGATTCATGAAACAAGCACAGTCTCCAAAGCATAGTTAATGAAAAAATGGCATTGGGGCTTGGATACATTCAGTCTGAGGTGGAATGTTCTTTGACTCTGCCAGGTATTTTTTGAGCTTAGTATCACAAACTAATTTTTAAATTTATATTGAAAAATGACTGAGCCTTTAGGGTTTCTGAAAAAGTTAAAATTGCCACAACAGACAATCAGGATTTACTCTATCTTTCCATTTCCTTTTATATCAGCTAAGTCTGTCTAATGCATCATCCTAGGCTTCTGAAAAAAATTTCCATATGACTTTGGGAACAGAGTGGATAAACAAGTGACCCTCTAAGAAGAACTGAAAAAAACTTAAAGGAGTTGGATAGATTTTAAAAGTCAGTCTAAATGATATAATCACATGATGAGATTTTGTTTTCTTCCTTACCTAACTATAAGTATTAAATCAAGGCTACTTTCAACCTGAAACATTTGCCTCTCTGCCGTAGCAGATTCTATATATTGTTTTTTCACCTATTCACTCCTATAGCATTCATAAGGTCCCTAACATTAAAACAAAGGCCTTTCTACAGTTGACTGGTTTTCACTTGCACAATTCCCTTTGTCACAGTAAATTCCACAGAAAAACTGCAAAAGAACTAAAAACTCAAGCACATTAAGTAATTACTTGCTTTCACATTATCAAGGAAGTAATATGTATGCCAATTAAGTGTAATCTACTTCTGCTTCCCCCACTGGATTGCAAAGAAAGTAGCTGGCACTAATATTAACGTATTAAAATTCTAAAAAGAAGGGTCTGTTCAATGTCACCTATCAACCATATTTGGCACAATGTCAAATAGTGGAAAAGAGAAGTAAAGGAACTCCCTTTTCTACTTCATCTTTTGAGGTTCTAATAGAGAAATTGAAAGACAAAATATATCTGGAACTGACACAGGAAGAGGAGGTCTATAAGAAACTATGCAAAACAGCAGTATTGTCATAAAGTCCAATTGCTTTTAAATAGCATCAGGGCTCTCTCACACAGCACCTAGGCATTATTCAAATTTCTTCAAAGTCAGAATCTCTTCACACACATCCTGCCTCCCCACCCCACCATCCCAGTCCCAATAAATAGTCTCTATTTCAACAGTCAACCCACTAGCAAATGCTATAGCTCATATAGCCTAGAAGTTTAAAAAGAAAAAAAAAACTTGGTGGCTGTTACCCTAAAGATATAGTTAGCATAAGAGAAATAAATTCATAAATGCAAAAAGATATGTCAAAAGGAAGAGTAAAGTCCAAATATTTTAGACATGTGGAGAGTTTTCTTTCCTTTAAGGAATTTTCCTTTCAGTCTAAATTGCTTATAATTTTTTTTGGCATGAGGGCAGATAAATGGCTCAGGGGCCAGAGTGCCTGATGGGAGATGGAAGATCCTGCATTCAAAACTGGCCTCAGATACTTCCTAGCTGTGTGACCCTGATCAAGTCACTTAACCCCAATTGTTTAGTTCAGTGATGGGCGAACTTTTTAAAGAGGAGGCCAAAGGAAAAGAAATGCTCATCTGTCAGTCTGTTTCTAAGGCAACTCTTTCGACGTTTCATTGTATTGTCTCCTACTCATTGTATTTGTCAGATTAGTAATAATGTCAGGCAGCCAGATAGAACATTTCAGGGGGCCACATCTGGCCTGCGTGCCATAGTTTGCCCATCACTGGCCTAGCCCTTATTGCTCTTCTGCTTTGCAACTGATACTTAGTATCAATCCTAAAGTGATATTATAATAGAGCCATCTGACATTTTCATTAGCTTTAGAAATGTTACAATAGCAAGAAGATACATCATGATTTTCCATATTAACCCTAAATCCACAAATCTCCAAATACAAAATATCTAGGTAGACATAATTAATTGACTGATGGGCTAGGGATACCCTTTTCACTGAACTACAATAACAGAAAATTATTTTTATAATTAATAGACTTAAAAGTTGATAACTTACAATCAGGATTTCTAATGAATAAACTGTATTATGTAAAAAACAGCTATATGTTTTTGCCATAATGGTACCATTGGTGCCATACGGTACGCCATTATGAATGCTTGCAATCATCAGATTTGTTTGATTTATTAAACTAGATTTTATTAAAGCAGCTTTCATTTAATTTTAGCATGGCAATTGCTCATACAGCTTAGCTATGTTTTTTTAATTATAAATAAGAACCAAAAACTACATAATACTGATCTGACATCTGCTAAATCTGCCTTATTATTTGGCATTTTCTATTAAGATCAATTATTCATCATAAAACCACACCCCAAGATTCCAGGACTTAGAGCACCAAGAGAAAATAAGTGGTTAAATAACAAATGAGAACAGTCTTTCAAAGTTAAAAATTATAGCTATTCTAAGTACTTTTTCTCCAACAAGCTTCTTCCTCTAATTATATATATTTATATTGTAGATGACTTACCGATACTCGGCCTGTGACACACATTCATAAAGCTCCTGGGCAGTAAACTTGATACATCTATTTGCCTAAGGAAAAGAGCCAAAGTATAATTATTAACATTGCACACTAAATTAAATGAATAATGAGAACCCAATTAGAACTCCCCAATACATTGAAACAGAACTTTTAAGAAGAACAGGGTAAAAGGAGAAAAAGAAAATTATAAACAGGGGAAAAAATGGGATGGAGTAATGATTAATTACCCGCAGTAATGATAATGGTGAATGTGAATGGGGCTAACTGATAAAATAGAAGCAGATAGCAGAGCGGATTAAAAACCAAAATCCAACAACATTTACAAGAAACACATTGAAGCAGAAAGACACACACCGAGTAAAGGAAAGGGGATGGAACAGAATCTACTGTTACAGTTGAAGTTTTTAAAAATAAAAAAAAAAAGGAGGGGTAGCCATCATCTCAGACAAAGCAAAAGCAAAAATAGATCTGACTAAAAAAGATAAGCAGGGAAATTGCATTTTACTAAAAGGCACCATAGACAATGAAGCAATATCAATACTAAACATATATGCACCAAATGGTATAAAATCCTAATTCTTAAAAGTAGTTAAATGAGTTACAGGAGGAAATAGCAAAAATATACTCGTGATGGGGGCAGCTGGGTAGCTCAGTGGAGTGAGAGTCGGGCCTAGAGACGGGAGGTCCTAGGTTCAAACCCGGCCTCAGCCACTTCCCAGCTGTGTGACCCTGGGCAAGTCACTTGACCCCCATTGCCCACCCTTACCACTCTTCCACCTATGAGATAATACACCGAAGTACAAGGGTTTAAAAAAAAAAAAAAAGATAAAAATATACTAGTGATGGACCTCAATGTTCCTCTCTCTGAACTAGATAAACCTAACTAAAAAATAAATAAGAAGTTAAGAAGATGAATAGAATTTTAGAAAATTTAGATATAATAGGTCTTTAGAGAAAATTACATAAGAATTTTTCTCAGTGGTACATTGCACCTACACAAAAACTGACCATGTATTTAGGACATTAAAAATATCATAACCAAATACAGAAAAGCAGAAATATTAAATTCATCCTTTTCAGATCATAAAGCAATAAAAATTACACTCAATAAAGAGCTATGCAAATACATATTAAAATGACTTGGAAATGAAATAATCTAATTCTAGTGTGTCAAAAAACAAATCATAGAAATAGCCATTTTATCAATTATTTTTACAAGTTAGTTGCTATGATGTTACTTTAAATTTTTCAAAAGGATGCAGAAAAAAATAAGATGCTAAAGTGACAAAGAGAAAAGTACTTTTCAACAAAAATGCTTCCACAGAAAATCAAGGCAAACAGATTTCTGCAAACATGTCATGGTATGAACTGATGCAGAATGAAATGAGCAGAACCAGGAGAACAATTTCTACATGGACAAAAAAAGTAAAAATGAACACATTTGAAAGACTTAAGAATTCTAGTCAACAAAATGATCCAACCAAGATTCCAGAGAATTTATTTATTTATTTGTGTGTGTGTGTGTGTGTGTGTGTGTGTGTGTGTGTGTGTGTGTGTGTGTGTATTTGTTTATTTATTTATTTTAAGCCCTTACCTTCTGTCTTAGAGCCAATACTGTGTATTGGCTCCAAGGCAGAAGAGTGGTAAGGGTAGGCAATGGGGGTCAAGAGACTTGCCCAGGGCCACACAGCTGGGAAGTGGCTGAGGCCAGATTTGAACCTAGGACCTTCCATCTCTAAGCCTGGTTCTCAATCCATTGAGCTACCCAGCTGCCCCCCAGAGAATTGATATTTAAGAAGGTTCTATTTTTGTTTTTCATTTGAGGGGAAAGGTGGAATAGAAGATAGAGGTTTTCTAATTGAATTTTTTTCCATTAAAAAAAGGTTTAGTACTAGATAGTTTTAAAGGTCCTTTCCAGCACCAGATTTCTGATTCTCCAAGCTATTTTCAAATATATAATGACATCAATGACCACTTACTAGCTGGAAATTTTACTCGACTTCTTTTCTAGGTCTCAATCCATTTGCAAAATGAGGGAGCTGTATTTGATGGCTTTTAAGGCATTTCAACTTTTATATTAGAAATGAAGGACGAATCATACTGATGTAGGATGTTTTCTTTTTGACTGGTAAGTAACTTCTGGACAAAAACCTTTCTGAAAACAAATGGTTCTTTATAATTGAAGGCACAGTGGTACTTGCTATCTTGCCACAAACAATCCACCACAATTGCAAAGCCCTAGCCTTTGTGTGTTTTGTCTGTGAACTAAGGACCACTGGCATTTCCAGTGTCAAACTGAAACCACATACAGATGCTTCAGGATAAGGGAGATTAATTTTTGTTTTCCAGCAGCTGACTTCTATGGAAAATATCTGACAACTGTTAAAAAATAAGTTAAAGAACATAATATGTGTCTAACATAATTCAAATACAGAATGATTCCTTAAACTTGAAATAGTGTCCCAATCAATACTCTAAATAGTGTAATTAAACAGAAGATTAACAATTCAGAAAAAATATACTACTCAAATTAATGTAAAAATTGGTGTAATATAACTAGAAATGTCTTATTTCACTATTTTTATTAGTTCTCACTTATGAGATATTAACTATCATATCCATGAGGCCACATTGGACATACCAGGATTAAAATATGTATTTAGTATATTTACTAACTAACACAGGGGTCAGTTAGGTGGCTCAGTGGAGAGAGTCAGGCCTAGAGATGTAAAGGTCCTATGTTCAAATGTGACCTCAGACAGTTCCTGGTTATATGACTCCAGGCAAGTCACTTAGCCCCAATTGCCTAGCCCTTATGATCTCCTGTCTTGGAATTGATACTTAGTACTGATTTTAAGACAAAAGTTAAGGATATAAAAAAAAAAATACTAGAAATTTCCTACAAAATATAATTGTTAGGAAATAAATATATGCAGTTGTGAATATAAATTTTGGAATGCTAATTTTGGGAGGGGTCAGATTAGATGATCTCTAATCATTTTGCAACAATAAGACTAAGTAATAGGATTTGTTTTCATGCGGGGCTTGTAGAATACGAGCTTACATTTGAATACTAAGTATTAGATATTGTTACAAAGTAGCACATGATTTTGACTTAGTCAACTGGTCATAAGAATTTATGTTTTTCCCATGTGTCAGGCATTGAAATAAGACTAAAATAGCCCCTGTCCTCAAGAAGCTCACCTTCTAGTGGGGAAGATAAAAGGTGTAAATAAGTATATACAAGATAGATACAGGGAAGAAGGAAGGTAATCTAAGGGTGAAAAGGAAGGGATGGAGCAAGGGAAGGAAAGGGGGAGAAAATTACGGGGTATACAAGAAAAGGCTTCCTATAGAAAGTGGGATTTGAACCAAGCCTTGAAAGAAGGAAAGAATCATAAAAAGTAGAGCCAAGGAGGCAAATTATTCTAGGCATGAAGAACATTAGCACAGAAACAAGAGAAAGCGTGTGTTTTCAAAAACAACAAGAAGGCCAGAGTAGCTGGATCACAGAATAAAGGGTAATACAATGTAAAAAAGAAGAAAAATGTAGGAAAGGGCTAGGTTATGAAGTGCTTTAAATGGGAAGTAGAAGACTTAATAAATGATTCTACACTCTAGAGCTCACTAAATTTGGAGATTTAGACTTTATAAAACTCATAGGAACAGCTAAATAGAGTATAGAATGAAACTGGGAACAATCTGAAATGGAAACCAATTGTGGGCTCTTATAATAGTTAAGGATAATGGTATGGGGCACTCAAAATAGGATGGTGGCGGCGATGTAAGTGGAGAGAAGGGAATGTATATGAGAGATATCATGAAGGCAAAAATGACAAGATCTGTTGATAGATTGAATATGTGAGAGTGAGGAATGGAAGATGAAGTCAAAGTTGCTGACCTGGGTGAATGGGAGAATGGTGGCATCTGGAATAGTAATAAGAAAGTTTGGGAGGGGGACTGATTTCAGGAATAAGGTGCATTGTTTTGAACATGCACCATACGGTTTTAGAGGTCTAAAAGACAATTGATTATATAGGACTAGAGCTTGATATGTGAGAAACAAAATGTGAGAAACAACTTCAAAGAGATGAGAACTGAAACCATAAGAGTTCATAAGATCATCAAATGAGACAGTATATGTAGTGGTAGAAGAAAAGAGGTCCCAAGAAAGAGCCTTGAGGGACAACCCCTGGTAAACAGGCATGAAATGAATGAATTTGTGATAGAAACATGGAAGAGAGCAAAGTAAAAAAAAAAAAAAATGAGAAAGGGAGAAAAGAATATCTGAGAGGAAAAGGTAATTACCAGAATCAATGATATAAGGAGGTTAAGACTTTAAAATTGTCGTTAAACTTGGCAATTAAGAGATTATTGGTAACTATGGAGAGGGCAGTTTCAGTTGAAACAATGAAGTAGGAAGCAGACTGTAGAAGTTAGAGGTGAGGAATGAGTCAGAGTATATAGATGGCTACCTCAAGGAGAATAGTAGTGAAGGTGATGAGGAGATAAAATGATAGCTAGTTGGGAAAGTTGCATCAAAAGAAAGTCTTTATAAGGATATTTGTAGGCAGCATGGTTAAGAGAAAGTAAGAGAGTAGGGGTGATGGTGGAGATCATCTAATTTAAAGGAATCTGTTCTTGATAATTTAAGCATGAAAATGACAGTTTAAGCATTTATTCCTAGAATACATCTTTAAGATGTTGAGCAAGTCTTCAAGAGATTGGTAGGTATTTGAAAGACAAAAATAGGGATAGTTATACCAGGCAGGCATGTGGACTCTTGTGAACAAAATGGGTAAGTGCATAAAAAGAATATGTCGTCCTAGAGTTCAAAGTTAACGGAAAACAGTGATGGAAGGTTAATTGACAGAAGTGGGTCTAGAATTCAAGTTATTCTGACTGAATCTAATATTTTTTCCACTATACCACAGTAGAGCTAATAAGCTAAAGACAAGATCCATTAGCTCCAGTGCCAGCATAAAGTAAACAATTAGTACGATGGCAGTTTGAGAGGGTAGTGGGTAGCTGGAGTGGGAACTGCCAAATGAAATGGCTCCTTCTGTATACATCTACTACCTTTAGCAACAAGAAAAACTTGATCAAACACAGATGGCAAATAGAACCTACATATAAAGAAAAGAGGTATCTTTGCATGAAGGAAATCTCATTTAAAGACAAAAGACTGGGGCAACTAGGTGGCTCAATGGATAGAGAGCCAGGCCTAGAGACGAGAGGTCCTAGATTAAAATCTGACTGCAGATATATCCTAGCAGTGTGACCCAAGGCAAATCACTTAACTCCAATAAACTAGCCCTTACCACTCTTCTGTCTTGGAAATGATACTTAGTATTGATTCTAGGATAGAAGGTAATGGTTCACATTAATAAAGATAATAAATATCTGGCCTAAAGAAACTAAAATACAGAGTTACAAGATTTGACTTAGAAAAAAGAGGGACTTGATTGTAAATTTCTCAAATTTATCATAAATTATATATTTGATTAATATTGTATTCTCACTCTGGAATATTAGAATATAAAGGCAACCTAGGCTACTATTAAGGAAAGTCAATAGAAAATCAGCATAAAGCATACCTAGAAAAAAAATGAAAAAGCATGCAGGTACATTTAAGAATCACCTCAAACACTGTGGATTTTCACTGTAATGTCACCCTCAGGATCTGTGCTGCTCTTATAGGTGAGGCCAAAAAACATTAAAATATCCTTTTGAAGTTTCAAGGAATTCAAGCCCTTCAATCAATCTAAATATACCAAAAATTATGTTAAAGAGAATTGTGTTATAGTGAGGCTCCAATGTATAACCTAGTAAGAAAGCAATGAGGGAGAGAGCTGTGTAACTGCTGATTAAATAAGATACTGAGGCATCATATACATTTTAAGTAATAAAATAGTTTTAAATTAACATGAGGATAAATAGATTTGTCTTATTGTATTTTTTAAAGTATTGAATTTCAGAGCTAGAAAGGACTTTAAAAGTCATCTAGTCCACCCTTTTTATTTTGTAGATAATGAAATACTTAAGTGGTCTACCCAAGGTCACAGAGTTGGTTAGCAAAATCACCAACAGAAATTTTTTAATTAAAGTCTTTTAATTCCATGGAAAATTCTGTTTCCAATCCATCATTATTCCTTTATCTCTTATATCCACAATCTATATTATTTATTTTGATTTTACATCAAAAACATTTGGAAATGAGATAAAATGTAAAGAATCTCTCATACCTCATTAGTCACTAGGAAGTTATAAAGGGTCTCAATATCTTGATAACAACTGTGTGGGGCCAAAATCCTGAAATGGGGAAAAACAAAATTAGTAATTTCCCTAAAAGATAATAGTAGAGTTTTTGATAAACATGCTGCAAACAGAACAGCAGGATGATAATCTTATGATATTTTCATGGACACAAAACTAATTTACATGTATTAAACAGTTGATAAAGTATTTTATAAATGCAATGTCATTAAAGCAACACAAAAATACTAATAGATTTCATGAGTATGTATTACCATTTTACAGATGAGAAAACTGACTGACATAAAGAAGTTAAGTGACTTGTCCACGATCAAAGATGGAATTTGAAATCAAGTAATCCTGACCCCAAGTTCAATATCTATTTCTGCCCTCTGAATTATTATGAATTTTCTTGACTAACAATTAAATCATTCAGTCTCTAAGGCAAAAAAAAAAAAGTACTTGCCCTGAAGAAATGCATTTTCTAACAAAGGAGACATCATATGTACAACATATATATGGATGGATGGATTGGATACATACAGCGAGAAGATGAAAGTCATCTAAAATGCATTAGCAGTTGAAGAAAGTAGTAAAAGCCTACTGCAGAAGGTTGAAATGAAGGGGTCTTAAAGGAAGCCGGAGAAATTAAGTAATAAAGCTGAGGGGACAGAGCATTCTAGACAAGAGAGACAAACAATGCATAATCATGGAAACAAGGGGTAAAATGTCTTATTAGAGGAACTGCAATGTGGCCAGTGGAACTGGATCACAGGATGTATGGAGGAGATTATGGTCTAGGAAAACTTAAAAAAAAAAAAGGGTAAATAAGTTTTATATACTACAAAGAAGAAAATATATGTTTAATTCTGTAGGAGAAATCCACTGAAACCCACTTAGCAGGAAGGAAATCTATTGGATCCACATCATAGAAAAATCACTTTGGCAGCTTATGAAGTGATAAGAGATCTGATACAGGAGGAAAACTAAAAGGCTATCACAATAGTCCAGAAAAAAAGTAATGACAGCCTGAGCTAAGATTGGGGGTATATGAATGGAAAGGAGAACATAAATGAGGATGTTAAGACAATGTGCCAATATATGGCAACAGACTGAATTTATGAAGTAAGAGTGAGAAGTTAAAGATGATACATCAGTCATGAGCTTATGTGACTGGGAGCACAGTGGCATCCATGACAATAATAGGAGAGTTAATATGTAATTAGAGGTTAGGGGAGAGAAGATTTTGGAAGGAAAGATTAAAAATGGTCAAACAAACTAACCCTAATGGAATTATTCTATTGAAATGTTATTATCAACTATGGATTCTGTTTTAACCTTCAAAATCAGAATCAAGAACCAAGCCACCATTAAATAAAGTCCAGGCACTTTTCCATATTTAAATTAAAGATGAATTACAATCATACAATAGTTCTCCAAATGTAAATATCACTTTCCATGTTTCAAAGTTTGAATTAAACTTCATGATTTCATATATAAAATTTTCCCTAATACACACACACAAATTCACTTCTTTACAACTAAGAAAGACAGACAAAGGAGTAGGGCTAAAATTATGATTTCACTGATATAAAGAATTCCTAGATAAGTAAATTCCCTCTCTCTATCCTGCAGTTTGGAGTCTTAAGAGGACTGCAGAGAGGGTAAGTGTATTACTCAGCATTTTAACTCAGGTGTTCCTAGTTCCATTATGCCAAATGTGTAAGAGGCATAAGTAGGTGTGTAAGCAGGCTAGGAAAAGCCTTAGCTGGAGGTTATGGACATTCTGAATGGAATGCAGGGGAAGGAGGAAGTGGCTTGTGCCTGAGAAGGACTCCATGGTGGTTGGCACAAACTGTTGCTGACCCTGGGAGATCTCAGAGCTAGGGGAGTTGTATCCAGATTCCCTGGGATCCTGAGAGTGATGAAGGCTTACAGCAGAGGACATCAGACCTGCAGAGCAGCACTGAGTAGGGAAGTGGTTTGTGATCTGGTGGACAGCATTACAAACTTTCTCTCCCTACCTGGATACCTTGGATCACCTGTTCTAGTGGAGTCGACTCCTGGCATCCTGAAACCATCCCTGGATTAGCCGTGAGATCCCAAGTAAAGCCACCCTCAGGTCCTCAGCTAAGCTGACCAAACCTGGCTAAAACCAGGTTGGGAGGAACTTTTCCCTTGTGACTCCAGTACAGCTTTCTTTGGGCCCAGTCTTGGATCATAGGAGAGTATAGTCAAGTCCTTCCCCTGCCCCTGTGGTTTGCCTTTAGCTTTTAAGTGTAGTAAACCCTATTCCCATCCTTAATCTTAGTTTGTCCTTGATTAAATGTGTTGCCTTAACTTATAAACTCCTGCCTTACTTTGCTGATTACCATAGGCCTAGTCTTGGTGCTTCAGAGTGGCAGTTGGACCTAACAGCCAATTCAGTAACAGTCACCCCTTTGACTTAAGTCTCCCTACTTGTTGGGCCCCTTCCTGTCATTCCTGTCTCTCACACCCACCTGGACCCATATTTACTGTTCAAGGCACCTTTCCCTGGTTTCTCCCTTAACACATGTCAAAGGAAAAAAACTAGTTAACAGCAAATGATTATGTAGTTAAATTTAAAGAAATATTGTGATTCTCATTTACTTAACAAAGTCCTTTACAAAAGGCTCAAAATTAATTTGACAATGGAAACTTATATTATTTAGTGGGCAAAATATATTACTTGAAGAATAACAAAGCAAAAGTAGCCCTTGATATAATTTTTACTGGCAGTCTGATAGTAACATTTTCTTTTTATCATGAGGAAAATTCCCTTCTATATCAGAAAACAAGAGTCAGTCACATGGTAGTAATTATTCAATCATTCACTGGATAAATGGTGTATAATCCTGTATCTTCTAACCAAACCTATTTGAAGATACAGAAGTCACTGTATAATGTGGCTCATGTAATTTCTGGATAATTTGATTCCTTGGAAATTCTTCCTTATGTAGATGTGATATTTTTATCTCCCCATAGCATCTAGTCTAGTACAATTGTTTTAGTTCTTCCCTTTGGAGAAAGAGAATAAGAATTCTAATTCCCAATCTATATAAATGTCCCTTAAATATTCAAGGCCAAATAAAAACTAGTCTAAACATTCCCAGTTCCTTCCAGTTAGTGTTATGAATAAATGAATGGGGGGCAGTTAGGTAGCTCAGTGGATAGAAAACTAGGTCTGAAGATGGGAGGTCCTGGGTTCAAATCTGATCTTAAGACACTTCTTAGCTATATGACCCCAGACAATCACTTAACCCTTAATTGTCTAGCTTTTACCACTCTTCTATCTTGTAAATGACTCCTAGTATTATTTCGAAGACAAAAGGTAAGGATTTAAAAAAACTAATTAATTGATTGATTGATTAAAGGATGGACAGGCACTTATTTATTATGTATTTACTATATGCCAGGCATTGTGCTAAGCAATCCTGAGCTCCTCTGACATATAATTGCTATGTTCAAAGAGTTGAGACTACATCAAAACAGACTATTCACATCCCTCCATTTTGCCTCAATTTCAGCAATATAACAACTCAGTCAGAAAAGGACTTTAGGATCACTGATTTAGAGCTGGAAGTGACCTTAGAGGCCACTGAATCCAATCCTGTCATTTTTTAGATGAAGACACTGAGGCCCAGAGAAGGTAATTAAGAGAAGGTGATTACCTTGTCCCGGATCACAAAAGTAGTAAATGCCTGATGTAGAATTAGAATCTACATCATCTTGACTCCAGTTTGAGTGATATATCTATCTATGTGACATTCCATCCAACATGATGTTGATATCTAGTAAGATTTACCCTTAGTGAACTATGATAGATATGCTTTACTGACACAGGTAAACACTTCACTTCTTGGAAATGCTCTGTCTTTTCATGACACTGTTTGTTTTTGGATTGCCACCTACCTGCTTAATCACTCCTCAATTTTCTTTGCTGCGTTGTCATCTATATCATACTAATTGGCCCTAACCTTTTTTCTTCTCCCTTCCTACTCTCTCAACAACTTTATCAATTCCAATGGGCTTAGCTATCATTTTTATGCAGATAACTTAAAGAGATCTACATACCGTCCCGACCTCGCCTCTAATAATCAATGACATTACCAATTGCCTACTGGAAATTTAACTGGATATCCCAAAGACATCTTAAATGCAACATATTTAAAACTGAACTCAATTATCTTTCTCCAAGAAGCCTATCCACAAAAAGGTAGAGCCAAGATAGTTGAACAAAGGCAGGGACTCACCTTGCTCTCCCAAATTCCCATCCAAACAACTTTAAAATAACACCTTACATTGAATTCTGAAGTGGCAAAACCAACAGTTTTTCAGTCCAAGACAACTTGGAAGGTCAGTAAGAAAGGTACTATTTCACAGGGTTGGTACTCAGGCTTGGACCACACACAGTGCAGCACATGTCACACCCCAAGAAGTCATCAGTGGGCCTTGGGGAACATTGCATTGACAGCAGTTATCAGACTACAAATTTCAGAGCTCTCAGACTACATATGGGGGTAAATTAGTTAGCAGGAGATTAAAGGGGACCCTTTACTGGCCTTGGGCTCAAGAATCTTGGGCACTACCCATAAAAGGTTATGGGCTATATACAGTCCCAGGTAAAGAGAAGCACTAGCACTAGACCAAAAGAGAGTGAGGATCCTGGTCACAGTTTCTGGACAAAGAAGAAAGCTTATGTTTGCTTGTGGAGAGTGGGATCCCTAGTCACAATTTCAGGATCATAAGGCACAATAGCATCTGTAGGGCTAGAGACCCAGGCCACAATTACAGGGTGAAGAAGAATGCTTGTGGTTGCTCCCATACCACCTTGGAGGAACTAAGAACTTATAAACTCCGAGAACAAGCTCTGAAAACAGCAGCACAAAAAACCTAGATGTTTGTACAATACCTCCTCTACCTCGGGAGCAAAGCCCTACTTTGTCTTGAAGTAAAAAGTTAAAAAAATAGGGTAGAAAATGAGTAAACAAAAAAAAAAAAGAACCTGACCACAAAAAGTTACTATAGTGACAGGGAAAAACCAAGACATAAACTCAGAAGATAATAAGAGTAAAATAGCTACATGGAAAGCTTCAAAGAAAAATGTGAACTGATCATAGCCCTAAAACAGAATTCCTGGAATAGCTCAAAAAGGATTTTAAAAGTTAAAGATGAGAGGAAGAGAAAAATTGGGAAAAGAAAGTGGTGTAAGAAAATTATGGAGAGTTAATAAGTTAGTAAAGGAAGTACCAAAAAATACTGAAGAAAATAATACCTTAAAAACAGAGTTTTTCTAATGGTAAAAAGGCACAAAATTAAGAGAATTCCTTAAAAAGCAGAGTTCAGCAAATAGAGTAAGAGGCACAAAAACTAACTGAAGTAAAGAGTTCCATAAAAAGCAGAATTGATCAAATAAATATAATAAAAAAATAAACAAGAAAGAAGGGGATGAATAGAATTTTAGAAAAGTTTGGCATTATAACTCTTCAGAAAATTGAATGGAAATACAAAGAAATCTACTCCTTTTCTCAGTGTACATTTTAGCTACACAAACATTGGCCAAGTATCAGGGCATAAAAACCTCACAAGCTAATACAGAAAAACAGAAATATTAAACAGGACCTTTTTAGATTATGAAGCAATAAAATTACATTAATTAAAATGATTGAAACATAGATTAAAAATTACCTGGAAATTAATCAAATCCTAAAAACTGAATGAGTCAATGAACAAATCATAAAAATACCCATTTCATTAAAGAGAATAACAACAAGATGAACATTCCAAAATTTATGGGATGTGGCCAAAGTAGTACTTGGGGGAAATTTTAGATCTCTAAACACTTACATAAATAAACTAGAGAAAGAAAAGACCAATGAATTGGGTGTAAAACTAAAAAAATTAGGAAAAGAATAAAATTTTAAAAATCTAATTAAAAACCAAAATAGAAATTCTTAAAATCAAAAGAGATTAGGTGAAAGCAAGAAAATATTGAATAAATAAAACAATAAAGTAGAGAAACCATTTGTTTATCTAAAAATGAAAGAAGAAAAAACAAATTAACAGTATCAAAAAAGAAAAAGAGTGAATTCAGCACCAATGAAGAGGGAATTAACATTAGGCATCACTATTTCCAATCATATGCCAATAAGTGTGACAACTGAAGAGAAATAGATGAATATTTACAATAACATAAATTATCTAGGTCAGTGAGTCCCAAAGTGGGAGCTACTGCCCCCTGGTGGGTGCTGCAGCAATCCAGGGGAACGGTGATGACCACAGGTGCATTTAACTTTCCTATGAATTGCTGGGGGCTTAATAATATTTTTTCTGGAGAGGGGGCAGTAGGCCAAAAAGTCTGGGAACCACTGGTCTAGATTAAGAGATGAAAAAGTAGATACTTTAATAACTCTATATTAGAAAAAGAAATTGAACAAGCCATAAATGACTACTCTAAGAAAAAAAATCCCCAGGAACAGATGAACTTAGAAATGAAAACAAACAAACATGAAAAAACAATTAATTCCAATTCTAAATATAATTATTTCCTATGAATAATTCTTATATAAAATATTTGAAAAAATAAGCAAAGAAACCCTGCCAAATTCCTTTTATGACAAAAATATAATACTAATACCTAAACAGGAAAAACAGAAACAGAAAAAGAAAACTATAAACCAATTTTCCTAATGAAAATTGATGTAAAAAGTTTAGATAAAATAGTAAGGCAATTACAGTAATATGTCAAAAGGATCACATATTCTGGCCAGGAGAGATTTTCAATATCAAAACCAAAAAAATCAAATCTCAAATGATTCATAAAAGCTTTTGAGAATATACTTACTCTCCAATTAAAGACACTGGAGATGCTGGTTGATTCTGGGAAGATAGCTGCTTAGATGCAGCAAAAATCCAGACCTTTGAAAGTCCTTCCACACTAATCAAAAACAAAGTGCTTCAAAGGGAAACGAAGCAAAATCTAACAACAGGACAGAGCTAGTGGATCTTCCTGCTGGACCCAACTTAAAACATATGCCCAAAAAAGCCTGAATTCTTGAACTTTCAAGGGAAAGGAAGATCCCAGGACCCCTCCCCGACCTACTATGATGAGTCTCCAGCAATTCCTGGAATCTTGGGGTGGTCAAGGGTGCTAGTTCAGAGGGAGTGCCTTGCTGGCACAGCTGTACCATGCTGAGTGCACCAAATGCAAAAGGCAGGGAGGCAGTTGGAGGAGAAGCTCACAGAGGACAGCCTCATAACAGCCAAAACACTCCATCTTGGCCTCCCTCCCCCCTCAAGGTTTTGTACTCAGGACACATCCAGCAATCAACTCCACCCTGGCTTACTCTGATCAATAAGGCAGATAAGAAGTCTTCAGAGGTCAAGGAAGCTCCAACACCCCTCCCCCACAGACTGCATTGAAAGTAGCTGCAAGCACCTACACACCCACAGATCCAGCAAATAATCAGAGGAGCAAGATTACAGCCAATTACAGGGGGGAAAGAAGGGAAAAAATATGAGTAAACAACAGAAAAAGAAAAAAAAAATCACAATCGACAGCTTCTATCCAGGTAAAGGACTAAGAGCAAATGGAACAGAGGATCAAGGAACACCAAGCAAAAACACAGAAACTCCAGCAAAATGGACACAGGCTTTGGAAGAAATCAAAATATAGTTTAAAAAACAATTGAGAGGCTAAAGACAAAAGGAAAAAGGAAATACATGAACTAAAACAAGAAAAGTGTCTTGAAAGCCAAAATTGACCAGCTTGAAAATGAGGTAAAGAAGGTGAAAGATGATGAACAAAGAAAATCAGACCAAAAGGAAAAGGATGACCAAAAAGCCAGGGATGAAATTCAGTCTTTAAAAACTAGAATCCAACAACTAGAAGCAATTGACTTCAAAAGGCAGCAAGAATCTA
Source organism: Gracilinanus agilis (assembly GCF_016433145.1). NCBI lineage: Eukaryota > Metazoa > Chordata > Mammalia > Didelphimorphia > Didelphidae > Gracilinanus > Gracilinanus agilis. Next base: position 81,648,517 of record NC_058133.1, on the reverse strand, counting down.
TAAATCAAAATCAAAAGAATGAAAAAATTGAGGAAAATATGAAACACCTCACTGACAAAATGTCAGACCTTGAAAATAGATCAAGAAGAAACGATTTAAGAATTCTTGGACTACTGGAAGATCATTACAAAAGGAAAAGCCTGGGCATCACCCTACAGGAAATTATCCAAGAAAACTGCCCCAACATGCTCGAACAAGAGGCAAAAGTGAAGATTGAAAAATCCACAGATCACCATCTACATTCAATTCTCAACTAACAATGCTCAGGAATATTATAGCCAAATTCTAGCACTACCAGACAAAGGAAAAAATATTCCAAGCTGCTAAGAAATCTTCACTCAGATAAAATGGAACCACAGACAGGATAACACAGGATCTGGCTGCATCTACACTGAAGGACCAGAAGGCATGTAATATAATATTCTGGAAAGCAAGAGAGCTGGGTCTACAAACAAGAATCAAGTACCCAGCAAAACTGACTATATTTTTACAGAGGAAACTATGGTCATTTAATAAAATAGAAGACTTCCAAGTATTCATAAAGAAAAGACCAAACTTAAACAGAAAATTTGATGTCCAAACCCAGAACTCAAGAGAATCACCAAAATAAGAGAGGGGGGGAAAAAAAAACTTTTTTTAAGGGACCCAATAAGTTCAAATGACTTGTACTCCTATGAGAAAAGATGATATTGGTAACTCTTAAAAATTATTATCATCAAGGTAGCTAGAAGAAGTACAAACTATATAAGATGAAACATATATATATATATATAACTAGAGGTAAAAAAGATAACATTAAGAGAAATGGGAAAACAGACAAAATGGGGCAAATTTATACTTCATAAAGAAGCGCACGGTGGGAGCAGGGTAGAAGACCAATACAATGGAAGGGTAAAGAGGTTGGAGACGAGAAATATTTAATTCTTAAGTACATATATTAACAAATTAGGGAGGGAAGAGGTCAATGCATTGGGCATGCAAATCAAAAAACTAGAAAGCAAACAAATTAAAAATCCCCAGATATAAACTAAAATAGAAATCCTAAAAATTAAAGGAGAAATTAATAAAAGTGAAAGTAAAAGAACTATTGAATTAATAAGATTAGAAGCTGGTACTTTGAAAAAACAAATAAAATAGATAAAGTATTGGTTAATCTAATAAAAAAAAAGGAAAGAAGGAAAACAAATTAATAGTATCAAAGATGAAAAGGGAGACCCCTCACCTCTAACAAAGAGGAAATTAAGGCAATCATTAAAAACTATTTTGCCCAATTATATGGCAATAAATATGGTAATCTAGGTGATGCAGATGAATATTTACAAAAATATAAATTTCCTAGAATAACAGAAGGCATAGAACACTTAAATAATCTCATATCAGAAAAAGAAATTGAACAAGCCATCAAAGAACTCCCTAAGAAAAAATCCCCAGGGCCTGATGGATTCACAAGTGAATTCTATCAAACATTCAAAGAACAACTAATCCCAATACAATAATAAACTATTTCACATAAATAGGCAAAGAAGGAGCTCTACCAAATTCCTTTCATTACACAAATATGGTACTGATCCCGAAGCCAGGCAAAGCAAAAGCTCCTTAATGAACACAGATGCAAAAATCTTAAATAGTGTAATGTGTAAAAGGGGGTTTCAATTGGGTAAATATTAAAAAGTTGGTCGCCAGGGTATTGAACAATTATCAGTCCCCAATAAAAAAATAATCTCAAGTTAGAATGCCTTTTATGGAAAATTTATTTACAAATGAGAAGAGGAAGAAGAAATAATGAAATAAGAGAGAGAGGATAAGTAATCTAACACAGTAGGTAATTTGCTCAGCTCTCCTAGTTTAATCCAGGTAGATCTAATTAACTCTCAGCTGAGGGAACTCCAGCCTTGATCCCAAGGCCAGAAACTCAGAGGGCCAGAGCCAAAGGGCCCAGAGGCAAATGAAGCAAAAGCTTCGGTCACAGAGTCTTCTTTGAAAGAGAAGTTCCTTAAAAGAAGTTCAGGAAGATTCAGTCTTTACATTGACCACATGGAATTCCAAAGGAAAGATTTAAGAACAGTCTCACCAGCTTCAGAGCTCCTCCACATCTGGGTCACCAACCAGAAGAGCTCCTTAAGGTTCCATTCACAAACAAAACTCCAGCCCAGCTAACTGAGGTCTCCTTTTAAAGGGGCCTCTCTTACGTCACTTCCTGTGGCCTCCTCTTAGTTTACGTGAACAATCACAACAGACTCTTTTCTTAGGACTGCCCACGAGGAAGTCAGTAAATTCTGATTTGTCAATCATTCTAAAACACATGGTTTACAGACGACCCAAATTGTGGGTTAAATGGAGATGTTTTCATCTTTGGTGATTAAATCTAAAGATGAACAAGGTAGATTTAATCTAATTATCGCAATAAAATACTAGCAAAAAGACTCCAGGCAAGTGATCACCAGGGTTATTCATTATGAAAGCAAGGATGTATGGCCTCAGACACTCCCCAGCTGTGTGACCCTGGGCAAGTCACTTGACCCCCATTGCCTACCCTTACCACTCTTCTGCCAGGATGCAAGGACAGTTCAATATAAGGAAAACCATTCACATAATTCACCATATCAACAAGCAAACCAACAAAAATCACATGATTATCTCAATAGATGGTGAGAAAGCCTTTGACAAAATACAACACTCTTTCCTACTGAAAACACTAGAAAACATAGGAATAGAAGGGCCTTTCCTAAAAACAATAAACACTATATATCTAAAACCATCAAAAAGCATCATATGCAATGGGGATAAATTAGAAGTCTTTCCAATAAGATCAGGAGTGAAATAAGGATGCCCAGTATCGCCTCTACTATTTAACATGGTACTAGAAACACTGGCAGAAGCAATTAGAGAAGAAAAAGAAATCGAAGGTATTAAAATAGGAAATGAGGAGACTAAGTTATCACTCTTTGCAGATGATATGATGGTCTACTTAAAGAATCCTAGAAAATCAACTAAAAAGCTAGTGGAAATAATCAACAACTTTAGCAAAGTTGCAGGATACAAAATAAACCCACATAAATCATCAGCATTTCTATATATTTCCAACACATCACAGCAGCAAGAGGTAGAAAGAGAAATTCCATTTAAAATCACCCTAGACAATATAAAATACTTAGGAATCTATCTGCCAAGACAAACACAGGAATTATACCAACACAACTACAAAACACTTTCCAAACAATTAAAACTAGATCTAAACAATTGGAAAAACATTTGATTACTCATGGGTAGGAAGAGCTAACATAATAAAAATGACCATCTTAACCAAATTAATTTACTTATTTAGTGCCATACTTATCAAAGTACCAAGAAATTTTCTTACTGAATTAGAAAAAACTATAACAAAGTTCATTTGGAAGAACAAAAGATCAAGAATATCAAGGGAAATAATGAAAAAAATGTGAAGGAAGGTAGCCGAGCAGTACCAGATCTTAAACTGTACTATAAAGCAGTGATCATCAAAACAATATGGTACTGGATAAGAGACAGAAGGGAGGATCACTGGAATAGACTTTGGGTAAGTGACCTCAGCAAGACAGTCTATGATAAACCCAAAGAATCCAACTTTTGAGATAAAAATCCACTATTTGACAAAATCGGCTAGGAAAATTGGAAAACAATATGGGAGAAATTGGGTCTGGATCAACATCTCACACCATATACCAAGATACAGTCAAAATGGATATCTAATTTAGATATAAAGAGTATCATAAGCAAATATGGGGAGCAAGGAATAAGTTGCATAAGAGAAGAATTTATGAACAAAAAGAGATAGGGAGCATTATAGTATATACAATGGATAATTTTGGTTGTTACATTTTATTAAATACAAAAATTAAGCAAAACCAATATAGTAAAGTTTAGAAGGAAAGAAAAAACTGCGGAGGAAATTTTTATAGCAAATTTCTATAATAAAGGACTTATTTCCCAAATATTTAAAGAACTAAGTCAAAGTTATAAGAATATGAGTCATTCCCCAATTCACAAATGTTCAAAGGATATCAATAGGCAATTTTAAAAAGAAAAAGTCAGCTAGCTATTGTCATGAAAAAAATGCTTTAAATTGATTAGAGTAATGCAAATTAAAACAACTCACAAATTAAAACAACTCTGGGAAGGGGGCAGCTGAGTAGCTCAGTGGTATGAGAGCCAGGCCTAGAATCGGGAGGTCCTAGGTTCAAATCTCGCCTGAGACACTTCTCAGCTGTGTGACCCTGGGCAAGTCACTTGAACCCCATTGCCTACCCTTACCACTCTTCTGCCTTGGAGCCAATACACAGTATTGACTCCAAGACGGAAGGTAAGGGTTTAAAAAAAAAAAAAACAACTCTGAGGTATTACACCTCACATTTATCAGACTGGCTAACATGGTAGAAGAGGAAAATGACAACTGTTAGAAAATTGGGACACTTAAGCACTGTTAGTGGAATGGTAAACTAATCCAACCATTCTGGAGAACAACTTGGAACTATGCCTAAAAGGCTATAAAACTGTGCATACCCTTTTATCCAGCAATTAGTACTACTATGTCTATATCCTGAGATGGAAAAAGAAAAAAGAAAAAGATTTATATGTACAAAAATATATCTAACAGCTCTTTTCATGTAGACAAAAAATTAGAAGTTATGGGGATGCCTATAAATTGGTAAATGTCTGGGAATACTATTATGCTATAACAAATAGGAAGCAGTATGGTGTCACAAAAATCTGGGAATGAAACTGATGCAAAGTAAAGTGAAAATAACCAGAACATTGTACACAGCAATACTGTCCAATGACCAACTATGAATGATTTATGATGAAAAATGCTATCCATCTACTTCTACAGAAAGAACTGAAGAAGTCTAAAAGAACAAAGTATACTTTTTTAAACTTTCTTTTTCTTATGTTTTGTTGTCTGTGTACTTTTTTTACAACAGTTAATGTAGAAATGTGTTTTGCATTACTGCACATGTATAAACAATTTCAATTTGCCTGCCCTCTCAAGGTGTGTGAAGTTAGTAAGCGAGAGAATTTAGAACTCAAAATTTTTAAAAAACAAAATTTTAAATTGTTCTTATGTAAAATTTATGTTCTTATGTAAAATTTAGAAATTAAAGAAGAAAAAAGAAGCCTATCTACTTCCAAACTTGACAATTTTTATCAAAGCTAAGTACCTTTATACTTAACCATCCAGTTCCTGAGGTCTGTAATTCTGGTATTATCTTGGTCTCCTGATATTCCCTCATTCCAAATATCCAATAATTTGCCAAATCCTGTGGTTTCTACCTTCATAATATCCCTTATACCTGATTCTTTCTCACCACACATATAGTTGACACATCAGTTTAGGCCCTCTTTAGTACTTGACTAGATTATATTTGGCAAATCTCATCATTCCAATTTATCCTACACATTTCTGCCAGTGATTTTCTTTCTTTTCTTTTTTTTAAACCTTAACCTTCTGTTTTAGAATGAAAACTAATTATTAGTTCCAAGGCAGAAAACAGTAAAGGTTAGGCAATTGGGGTTAAGTGACTTGCTCAGGATTACACAATTAGGAAGTATGAAGCCAAATTTGAACCCAAGACCTCTCATCTCCAATTCTATCTCTCTATTCACTGAGCCACCTTGCTGTCTCCAAAGTAATATTCTATTAGAAAAGAACTGGCAATGATACTTCTCTATTCAAATCACTCTACTGGCCAAAAAACCCTCCCACACAGACCCAGGCTAGCTGGATTCAGAGATCAAATGCTACATTACACATGACCCTCCCTGATCTTCACAGCTACAATCTTCTCCCTAAAAATTATCTTCTTTTTATTTTATGTAAATTTATATGTCACTTTTTGCCCTTTACATAAGCACTCCCTGAGGGAAAGAGCTGTTATATTTTTGTATTGGTATTCCCAGGACTTATGACACTGCCCAAAACGTAGCAGGCACTGAAGAAATGCTTGTTAATTAATTACTATTAAGTGATATTAAATCAACCTGGCAATAAGAATAGAGAACTATGCTGATTTCATGAGCCATATACATAGAACACCCAAGAATGATGACACCTGATGACAACCCCCCCATTTCTGGAAATTGTACTGAAGGCAAATTTTACTATCAGAAGGAGGCTAGAAAGAATGGTTCACTATGAACTCTGGGTCATGATATTAAAGACCACAAGACACAAGTTATGTTTCTGCCACCTAAAGGAAAGGGGACTAAAAGAAAAGAGAGTTAGAAACCACAGAAGTATACTTTCAGAGTTAAAAACATGTGATAGAATCTTAATGGGGTCTTTCTTCCAAGATCCAAACATGAAAACACTATTAAGCAGCTATACTGTGTGGTGAGAGCACTAGGCCAGAAGTCAAGAAGACGTGACCTATATTAGTGTTTTGACCTTGGGGAAAGTCATTTAACTCTTCTATTTGCCTTGGTTTTCTTAAATGTAAAACAGAGGCAATAATAACACCAAAGCTCATGGGGTTGTTGTTGTTGTGAGGATAAAATGAAATAATACCTGGACCATACTAGGTACTATAATCATCATCATTACATTACACCCCCTTTGAAAAAAAAAACGATTTGAAAACAAATTTTTGGAACATTTTCAGGTAAACCACACACACACACAATGGACTTGTCTTAGTATTGGTTTCATTGAACTCAATGTTAGGTCAAGTTTACTTATAATGTAGTCACAGTTTTTCTTCAATGCTATGAATGAAAAATTTAGCATAGCCAAAAGAGTTGGGTATGTTCATTGTACATAGACATTGTCTAAAAATGTGGAAAAAAAAAAGAAAACAAAAAACCCCCTCTACATACTTATGCCTTAATAATATCACACACAAAAACTCTTTGGAAGTCAGTCTTATGTATAACTTTCTCATTACTCCTTTTCTACTAGTCTTCAGCCAAATGCTTCTTAGAATAAAGACTTTTTAAAAAAAAAAAAAAAGGCAAAAAGATTCTGCACTGGCAATATTTTAAGGAAAAGTAAATAACAGAACAAACAGTATTTTTTAAAAAAGCTGTACTATCTTTCCAGGAATTAGCCAGTTTTTATTTGAAAATCTATAGCCCAGGGCAGCTAGGTGGCTCAGAGGATATAGAACCAGACCTGGAGAAAGAAGGTCCTGGGTTCAAATGTAGCCTCAGACACTTCCTAGCTGTATGACTTTGGGCAAGTCACTTAATCTCAAATACCTAACCCTTAACACTCTTCTTCCTTATAACCAATATTGATTCTAAGACAGAAGGAATAGGTTTTGAAAAAAAGGAAAGAAAATCTATAGCCCTACTTTTTGTTTTTTAAAATAAAGGCAGAAATTAAATTCAATAAAGTACTTTTATAAAATGTGCTTACTATGTGTTACCATACAGACATGGGGAGGGGGAGAAAGGATGGAGACTAATGTATAAGACAAAAGTCCAAATAATCAAAAAAATTATAAACTTGGGAACTTTTTAGTAGAATTGGGGAACCAATTCTGAGGAAAAGAAGAAGTAAGAATGTAGTTTTAATTCTGAACAGCACTACTAATAGCAATAAATGAAGTCAACTGATCTGAGTATCTTGATATTCCTAGTAAACAAATCAAGATTAACCATGGCAGAACAATATAGTGAAAAGAAAACTGGATGTCACCAGAGAACTTGGCTCTGATAATAACCAGGAGGGAAAAGGGTATAGGCCATTAGAAATAGCACTAGGCAAGGAGTAGGAAAGACCTGGGTTCAAATCTAGTCTCAGACACTTTTAATCTATGTGATCATGGGCTAGTCAATTAGCCAAGCCTTTGCCCTTTTGTCTTAAAAGTTGTTACTAAGACAGAAAGTATTTAAAAAAATAACTTCCTGTGTGATCTTGGGAAAATCACTTGTCTCAATATACCTCAGTTTCTTCAACTATAGAATGAGGGGATTAGACATTAAATGATCCTTCTCAAAGGTCTCTTCTAGGTCTAAAATCCTATCAAAATGTCTAAGTGATTCTTTCAAAATTCTCATACCTGTCTATTCAGAGAATTCAGAGAATATAATTTTAGGCCCTCATCACCACCTAATTGTTCCCCTTGCCTTAAGTTTCTCTCCTCTTTACCACATCCTCTATAGAGCTATTAGAATAATATTCCTAAAACATATCTCTAACAATTGTCACTGAAAAGTCCCAGGAGCTCTCTTATGCCATTAGGATAAAATGCAAGCTCCTGAGGCCAGCACATAAAACCCTTCAGAACAAGGACACTAGCCTATCTTTTGGAGCACACTGGACATTACTGCCTTTCAGGCATTCTAGGTTTTGGCCAAACTTGGTATTCCTTCAAAATGCAGTCTGAGTATTCTGCAAGATCTGATTGTACTCTACACCTCTCCATTCCTGCTTCTTAGAATCCTGAGTTTAATTCAGCTCAGGGTCCAGCTCCCACATGAGGCCTTTCCTGATCTTAATTTTTCCCCATTCCTCATTTATAAATTAGGAGTAATACTTTTACCAAGTTGTATAAGATTTAAATTAATATCCGATAACTCCAAGTATTATATTTTATAGGATTTATTAATAATCACTTGAAGTAGAAAATAAAACTTGAGTAAAACTCTCCTGCCTTTCATCTCATCTCCACAAACTGCAATCAGGGGAGAAGAGAGTGTGGGGGGGAGCTACACAAAACTTATATCCTCCCTATGTTAGCACATACATGAGAGGGAACATGGAAAGCTGGGATTTAAAGTTCTGGGGAGCAAATGCTAATTATACAATTATCCCTGTGATCCCATAGGAAAATGAGCATATAAAAATCTCCCAAATTTACATGCCTAGCTTCCCCAATAAATCAGTACACATAAACAACTTACATCTCTAAAGATCTTTAACTAGAAGTTTTTAATAAACTCTTACCTTCCGTTTTGGAGCCAATACTGTTTACTGGCTCTAAGGCAGAAAAATGGTATGGGCTAGGCAATGGGGGTTAAGTGACTTGCCCAGGATCACACATCTGGGAAGTATCTGAGGTCAGATTTGAACCTAGGACCTCCAGTCTCTAGACCTGCAATATTGAATTTCTAAGGGGAAATTATAATAATTTGTGGATAAGAGGTAATTAAAAGAGAAAGAAAAGAGAACCAATGATTGCTAGGCGCATTGACAAAAAACTAATAGGGGGCAGTCCCCTTTAGCATAAGAGTTTACATTCAAAATAAATACATTCAATCCCCCAAGTTCAATTTCACTACAACCCAAAGTTCATTCTCGAACTTCTGATGCAATATGTGATTTCTTCAGGCTTCTTTATGGTGCCTTCTCTAAACAGCTTACTTTCTTGATTCTGGGAGGTAGCAAGTTCCTTATCCTAAAATTACTCTCAAACAACAATTTTAATTAATCTAGAAATTTATGACAATAATACAATGCCCCCTGAGGAGGGTGTTGCCCAACACATGGATCACCCTGGGATACATGGCTGAGTTATGAGGTATATGAATCAATTGTTAAGAAGAAGTCAAAAACATTTTTTAAAAAAAAGGAAAAAAATCAAAATTAAAGAATATATAAAAATTCCAAGCAAGTAAGAATAAGCCCATAACAGGTCCTAGAATCAGGGCCCAATAAAGTGATTTATGTCCTACAAGGCTGTAGGATCACTGCAGCAATATGCACTTACCCAACCAGCAGCCAGGACTATAGAAAATTGACTCACTATGAAGGAGAAAGAAAAAGGTCTAAATTTTGAAGCAGAAAGGAAATTCATTCCCTAGTCTGATTTTACCTTCACTTACAGGGATAGGGGGAGCCAAAATGGCAGCCAAACTGAGGTACTTTGTCTGAATCTGGCACGGGGAAATCCTGCGTCTGACGATGTCAAACAACCGCTTCCTCGAACCCCAAAACAAGTCCTCTGTCTTGGCGCAGATTCTCATCAATCCCACTGGGATTGGTTGGTCTCCATGACCTTGAAATTCTTGGCACTGTACAATGGCTCTTTTGTGATCCCTTCTTCTGAAATCAGACACAATTATTAGTCAAAGTCCCATAACATTAAACAATCAATGGCAGGTTTCCACAGTCTAAAGTTTTTGAGTATTAGGACTAATGGATATTGTAAACTTATATTAGTGCAAAAAAAAAAAAAAACATTAATACTGGTTGCTTGTATTAAAAGTAGAAAAAATAAGAGGAAAGGAAATTCAAATATCCTTTTGCACATAAAAGGAAAAACAAAAATAAAATTATTTTTAAAAATCAAAAATTCATAGTACACATTCCATGAGACTCTGTGTTAATCAAGCAGAGGCACAATACAAACGTGTCTCATTCAAAAATGATTTATTTCCTTAACTTGGCCATGATCTACAGTGGGAGTGTACATGATTTTTTTTTTTATAGTTAACAGCTTTATAAAAAACAATAGTACAACAGCTAACGTCCATTCTAAAAAATAACCAAATACCCAAAACCATGAGAGCTCATAAATTCTACAAAGGTTACTGATACAGGTTGTACCCATTTTGATGGAGTATATTCATCATCTATGTGACAATTAACAAAGACAAAATGGCACAAAAGGTATAGGTAGTATGTAACCTCAATGGATCTGGTGACAAACCCAGTATCCATAAGGTCTTATGGCAAAACTACGGAAAGAGTTTGCCCAACTTGACTATGGGCTTTTACAATGGTATTATCTCCAGTCCAGGCATAGGACAGTACAAATAAAGATAGCAGGACAGTTCAAATAAAAACAGTGTAACAGAGCATAAAGCTAATAGCCAAAACACAATAACTTAAAGTGACATACATAACAGAATATATTAGATTAAATCAATATGTGAACTTAAAAAACACAATAGGCATGACAGGATACACTCACTCAGTGTCAGTACAAAGTGCTCTCTTTACATGAGAGCAATGAATCAAAGAGTCCTTTTCTCCAATTTTGATAGCTGTTGGAGTGGTTAACAGGACTTTCAATGGACCTTTCCAGACAGGCCGAGTTCATCCAGTGCACCAGAAGGTATTTTGTAAACTACTAAGCACTAACAAAACGTGAGGGATTAAGCATGCCTTTGATTAAAAAGGCAGGTCCCTAACAAATGCTTTCTATGGCAGAAGGAGTTGTTATAATTATATATTTATTATTATATATTTATTATTAAGTCATCAAGAAAGTCATTCAACCACTATTAGGTCTTTGTTGCTCTAGGCAAATAAAGGGCATTATTTTACATGCCTTCCAGGGAAGTTTTTTTTTCCTCTTTCTTCAAATAGGTTGATCAATTACCTGTTCTTTTCCTCCTTTCCTTTCTGTTCTCTGAATAGTAATAATTCCTGGTACACTGTGTACCTTACAAATATATAAATACCTGCTCACCCACAAGAGCAAATAAGGTAAGAGACAATTCAAAAATAGACACTGTTCTTCCCATATTCAAATGTCTATGTTTTCCCATTTCTGAGGGACAGTACTAAATTCACCTATAAAATAAATATGGGATCTACTTCATCCCTTAACAGACATATCTTTTTAAAGGTGGAGTCCATACTTTAAAATGAAGCTCATTCCTTCTAATGAATAAATGCTGATAAACAGAAATACTGAAGTTACTGTATTTGAAAAACCTAATGACATACAATTCCAGGTGGATCCAAGTCACCTTCAAAGAAAACCATGTATTTTAACTCCTTTCAACATATCTACAGATAAAAGATGAAAATCATTAGCAGTACCATGAGTTTTTATTTACTTAATTGAATATAGAACATAAAATATTCAAATAGTATACTATTGCTTTAAAAATCACTACTAAATTGAAAGGATTAAATGTAAAGAGACAAACAATACCTGAGATCTCTTATCACATGTACTATTTAAGACACTTCAAATCTAATTTGAAATAGCCACCTTTGAGGTTGTTATAATATTCTGTCGATGACAACAATTCAGAAGAGGTAAAAATGATCTAAAAGCACTGGAATGAAAAATTTTTTCAAATACAAAAAAACTATCCTATTGGATATGTAATCCATGTTTCTACGGCCATACAATTTGTGGAGTAAATGATTTTCCAAGCTTTCATGGTGAGATCAACTTGACTTTGGCCCCCCAAAAAGCTAATTTTACTGGCTGATATAAGATCTTTCTGGCAACTTTTAATGCTTTAGCATTCGGTAAAAAATTTTTTTAAATTTGAAAACGCCCTTGGCACAATCCATTAGCCTGAAAAGGCAAAGTTATAAGTCCTTTTTTCCCAATCCTAAATTAATAGCTCAATTTTCTTTGAGGAGGTAAAAAAATCCCTTTCTTTGTGGAAAAAATAAATGTTTTCTGGAAAACATGGATACAGGTTTTGACTATATAAAGTATATTATCTATTTTGTTTATCAGAATATTCTAACATGAACCTACAGAAGATCAAATAATTTGAATTATTTCACAACAAGGGCTGGATGAGGGGAAAAATTCTCACGTTGCTACACCTAAGGAAATATAATAATATAATAGATGGATGGCAGCCCTTTGATTAATTACTAAACATATTTAATGTTAATATGAAATTAAACTATAATTTTCAAACTAGGGTCTGCACGCAAAACAGGGTTCATGAACTATATTTTATATATGTATATACACACACACACACACACATACACACACACACACACACACACACACACACACACACACACCATCTAATTGCATTTCTCATCTCCTGTCTTCAGCCTGGCCTCAAATTTAGATATTGCTAAGTGCTTTACAAATATTTAATTTGATTCTCCCAATAACTCTGTGAGGTAGGTGCTATTATTAACTCATTTTACAGTTGAAGAAACTGAGGCAGAGGTTAAGTGGTTTCTCAGAGTCACATAGCTAGTAAAGTCTGAGCCTGGATATGAACTCATGTCTTTCAGACAGCGAACCTATGGCACACAAAATGCTCTGAGGACATGAAGCCACCCCCCATCCCCACCCCTCCGAGTTTGTTACTAGAAATGCAGAAGGAATTGGATAGAGCTGCTCCCCTCTCGCTCTCCACTGCACCTGATGATATTCTTTCACATCTCCAAGCAGCATTATAATAGGAGCATACAGGGGTAAGATGAGAGGCTTACAGGCAGCAGAGCTGGAGAGGAGAATGCTCGAGCCACTCCCCTCCTCCTTTTTACACTTGCTGAGGACACTACTCATTTCACCCACCCCTCCACCCAGCATCCCAATAGGAACACTTCGACCTTCCCCTGTGTGGGGTAAGGGGGGGAAGAAGAGGTAGGCAGGGCATACCCAGCACTGGGTATGGGAGAAGGGAACATGGTCTCTGGTAGGGGTTGGCATGGCATTCAGTCTGGGGGGTGGGGTAGGGACAGGGCCTGGCACTCTCTCTAAAATGTTCACCATCACTGCTTAGACCCAGTACTCTATTATTCATTACACTACTTAGCAGACTAGCAAAAAAGGTGGACACTGTGAGAAGAGATCAAAAATGACCCTAAAAAAAAGAGATGAATAAGGCAAATTGTCAACAGTTCCTTTGTATCTCCAGTTACTCCTTATTTTCCATTCTGACCCCTTTGTCTTATTTGAAGCTTATTTACTTAGTTGAGTAGTTTCTCACTTGTTTGGACACTAGCACCTCTAGCTACAACCTGTCTGAAATTCCAAGGCATTTATTTTTTCCTTTTGCTTTTTATTTGGTCTGGTTCCTCTCCCATTTCCTTTTTAGAGGTAATAGAAAGAACTAGAGATTTTAAACTGAAGTGCCAGCCTTCAAATATAATTATATGGGTCAAGTCACTTAAAATTCTTTAAGCCTCAGTTTTCACATCAATATAAAATGAGTAGGTTGGAATAAATTATCTCTGTTACTAAATATGCTACTAAGATTTGTGTTGTAGTCTACCACTAGCTTTTATTAGCTCTGTGACTTTCAGCAAGTCCCAGGCTCACTGAATATTAGCCTTTATCTATTAGGAAGAGATCATTGTAACTATTTTATGATAATATTCATCTCAACTATCTTAACCTCATAGTGGTTATTATAAAAAGCAAGTGAAGTCTGCAAACATTTATTAAGTACTTACTGGGTAGCAGGTATTGTGCTAGCTACTGGGGATATGAAGAGAGGCAAAAACTGGTTGTGAAAGTGATTTCTCATTATAAAGCTCTCTATAAATATGGACTATTTCCTTTCCTCTCACACCCCTTTTTTTTTTTCATGTCTTCACTTCCATCTTCAAGAACTTTTAAAAAGTTATCATTTTGAGTTTGACAAATACCAAAAATGAATGTTTCTATATACCAAAAGCAGAAAAAGAAAACCACATATTAAACTATAAATCTCATTACATTCCACTTGTATTTTTGAAAGCATATAATAAATTCAATGTTAGTTCCAGAGTTGTTCTACATAATGTATCCTCCTCTGAATTATTCTGTTCTTTAGTAAAACATTTTTTTTAAACACTTCACATTAGATAGAGCACTAGGCCTGGAGTCAAGAAGACCTGGCCTTAAATCTGACCTCAGACAATTTCTAGCCATGTGACCCTGAGCAAGTCACAGTCCCAACTGCCTGACCATTGCTGTTCTTTTGTCTTAGAATTGATAATAAAACAAAGAGTAAGGGCTTTAAAAAAAATGCTTTTACTAATGTTCTACTATTCTTTTTTTTTGGCATCACTATCATAACCTACCAGGCCCATAAATATTTCTTTTATAAAGTTTCCATTGTAACAGATAAGCCAAGTCAAGTAAAATAAAAATATATGTTGGCCATTTCTAAATTCTATACCTGTAGTTCATCATCTCTTATCAGGCAGTCTGAAGCATGCTACACCATTAGTCCTTTGAAGTTGATTTGGTCACTGAATTGATAAGAGTTCACTAGTCCTTCAAAGTTGTATATATTTACAGTGTCACTGTCATTGTATGAACAAATTGCTCTTGGTTCTACTCACTTCACTCTGCATTTGATACAATTCTTCTCAGGTTTCTCTAACTCTATACTTTTTGTTATTTCAAGGTGACAAAGTCTATAGAATGCCAGACCCAGAATCAGGAAGTCTCCTATTCCTGAGTTTGAATCTGATTTAACACTAGCTGTGTGAACCTGGGCAACTAACTTAACTCTGTTTCCTCATCTGTAAAATGAACTTGAAAATGAAATGGCAAAGCACTCCACTATCTTTGCCAAGAAAACCTCAAATGGATTCAGGAAAAGTCAAACACAACTGAAACAACTGAACAAAAAAATAATATTCCATCATATTCACATTTGATAATTTATTCACCTATTCCCCTGGATGTACATTTCCCTTACTTTCTAGTTACATTCAACAACCAACGGTGCTGCTTTGAATATTTTTGCATATAACAGTCTTGTTTTGTTTCATTTATTTTCTTTGGGTTGCAGGCCTAATAGTGGAATCGCTTGCTTAAAAAGTATACAGAAATAAGTTATTTTTTTCTCGTACAATACCAAGCTGTCTTCCAGAAGAGCTCAATTAATTCACAGCTCGACAAAGAATGTGTTAAAGATACCTGTCCTATATCTACATCAATAATTGTCTTCTTTAACAATGAGTATGAAATAGGATTGTAAAATTTAAAAACTTAATTATTGTTTTGGAGAATTTTTTCATATGCTTATTGGGCTTATGGACTTACTCCCTTGGGGGGAACAAATGCTCATTTTTATCTTTTGAACAATTATCTATATTGAGGAATAATTTTTGTCCTTATACCTGAATCTGTTTCTTATCAGAGAAACTTGCTACAAAGATTTTCCCCCCTCAGTTAGTGGATTATTTTTTAATTTTAAACTGTTTTTGTTTGTGTAAAGCCTTTTTGATTTAATATAATCAAAACTATCCATTACCCATGCCCATTTCTATCCCTGGCTTGTTCAAAAATTTTTCCCTATCCATGGTAACAAAACAATCTTCTTCCTCATTTTTGTAATTCAATTATGATGTGAGGTTTTATATCCAGATTTTATATCCATTTAGAGCTTGGTGTGATATGTTTGCCTCACCTATTTTCTGCCAGTCCATTTCAATTGTGAAACAGTTTTAGGTTAACAGACTTTATTCCAGTGACTTCTATCTTGGAATTAGGCACAAGTTTCTACCCTTGGAACCCTAGATTCCTGGCCATGAACATTCATCTAATCTTGTTTAGACTAACTAGTGCCATCATGTCACTTCCTGGTCATCTTCATGCCATTAAAGACTGCATCTAAGACTCCTTCTCTAAACCCAAACTCAAGCTCATTCCCTGGAGAGCCAGGTGGAAAGTTGGGGAGAGGATAGGAAATAAGACTTCTGATTAGTGAGTATTCACTCACCTAATCTGCCTCGATCGAGGTCCTTTATACTTCAAACCATTTCCTAACTATCTCCATGTCCTTTTCTTCCCTGTCCTCCTCACCTTTCCAACTCTAGCACTTAGAACAATAATCAAATCAACACATCTAATTCAAATCACCATCTCCTTTGTCTTCACTGTTAGAATGTTAGAGTAAGGACTGTATTACTTGCTTATATTCCCAATACTTACTTTAATAACCAACACATATTAAATGTCTAACAATTTCTTTTTCATCGTTTTATTTTGGTTTGTTGAATATTTTGCTACTTTATTTGCTTTGGAATCATGTGAACCTAAACAGTTCAATAAATCCAAATTTCTATTTTTTTTTAACCTAGGCTCAATAGTTTTGATGATTACTGCTATGTAGTACAGTCTGAGATATGGTAACACTGGGATCCCTTCCTTCCTATTTTTTCCCTTGATATTCTTAAGTTTTGCTCCTTGAGATGACCTTTGATATTTTCTCTAACCCACTAAAAAGTAATACTTTGATATTCTCATTGGCTTGGCACTAAATAAGCAATAGGAGGTTGTACTGTCCCTTCTATTATAGTGATATGGCATAACCATAAACAATATCTCTCTTATTATATAGGTCTGTGCTATGGGTACAGTCCTAAAAGCCAATTTGTGTTTCGGTAGGTAGACTCCGAGATATTTTTTTATATTATGTAGTTATTCTGAATGAAATTACTCAATCTCTTCTGCTTTTTCTTAGGAATATATAGAAAAGCGGTCTTACTTTCCCTTCTATTTCTTATTTACCTTTTCGTGTTTCTCTTGATTTCTGTGGTTGGATATCAAACTTTCCATTTAGTCCTTGTCTTTTCTGTTCAAATACTTGGAAATCTTCTATCTTGTTGAATGCCCATACTTTCCCATGGAAGTATATAGTCAGTTTTGATGGGTAGGTTATCCGCGGACCCAGTTCTCTTGCCTTTCTGAATATCATATTCCAAGCCTTGAGGTCTTTTAGTGTGGAGGCGGCCAGATCCGGTGTGATCCTGATTGGTGCTCCTTGATATCTGAATTGTCTCTTTCTGGCTTCTTGTAAAATTTTTTTCTTTTACTTGGAAGCTCTTGAATTTGGCTATTATATTCCTGGGGGTTGTCTAGTGTAGAGGGTGATCTATGGACCTTTTCAATGTCCATACTGCTCTCTTCTTGTAGAACTTCAGGGCAGTTTTGCTGAGTAATTTCTTTTAGTATGGAGTCCAAATTTCTATTAATTTCTGCTTTTGCAGGAAGACCAATGATTCTCAAATTGTCTCTTCTAGACTGGTTTACTTGATCTGTCAATTTCTCATAGAGATATTTCATGTTTCCTTCTATTTTATCAGTCTTCTGACTTCGTTTTATTTGTTCTTGCTGTCTTGAGAAATCATTGGCTTCTACTTGCCCAATTCTTGTCTTTAGAGACTGGTTTTCTGCTATAATCTTTTGATTTTCCTTTTCGATTTGGTCTATCCTGTTTTCCAGCTGTTTGTTTTTGGTCTCCAATTTGCTTATCAATTCTTTTCATTTGAGGGCATCTTTTTCAAATTGCCCAATTCTAGCCTTTAGAGACTGGTTTTCCTTTTCAATCTGGTCATTTCTGATCTTCAATTTACTTGCCTCACTTTCCAATCACAAAATTCTGCCTTTTAAACCGTTATTTCCCCCCTCCGCATCCCAAACCTTAGGAAAATTTTTCTAAAAAATTAAAATTCAAAGCCATAGAGGAAAACAACAACCACCACCACCACCACCACCAAATAAACAAAGAAACAAACAAACATAAACAAATAGATAGATAGATAGATAGATAGATAGATAGATAGATAGATAGATAGATANACATAAACAAATAGATAGATAGATAGATAGATAGATAGATAGATAGATAGATAGATAAATGAATGAATGAATGAATAAATAAATGGGAAGTAAAGGGGAGTGGCAACTCCTGCCAGTGAGTTCTTATTTGTTTCCTGGAGCTGGAAGACAAGTTAGAGATGCTGCCTGCTGGACCTGAGACCTTGGTGAGACTGTTCTTAAATCTCTTCCTTAGAACTACACATGATGAGGGGAAAAGGCTGACAATGAGGGAAGAAGGCTGACTACCTTAGCCTCCCTGGAGGTACTAGCCTCCCGGAGGCTCCCTTGATTGGGAGAAGCCCTGGTGGCTAAACCCCTTGCTAATTTACTTTTAGACTCTGGTTGGGACCTCTGGAGTCCTAACAGAGTAAAGCCAGGGATTAAGTACATCTAATCCTTCCATTTACTTATTAAGACCTCTTAATCTGCCCTCTTTATTATCTCACTACTTCCAATCTGTCTTATATTTTGTAAATAAATTACTAGAGTCATTTTAGAATTGGGGGCAGCTGGGTGGCTCAGTGGATTGAGAGCCAGGCCTAGAGACGAAAGGTCCTAGGTTCAAGTCTGGCCTCGGACACTTCCAGCTGTGTGACCCCTATTGCCCACCCTTACCACTCCTGGGCCAAGGACGGTCCCTAGCCTGGATGAAAAAGGAGGAGGGTTGGGTGTGGGGCTAGCAACCCCACCCTGTAAAAACTACATCTGCTAAAGAAACTGCAACCTAAAGTAGGGGCAGCTGGGCTAGCCCAGTGGATTGAGAGCCAGGCCTAGAGACGAAAGGTCCTGGGTTCAAACCCGGGCTCAGACACTTTACAGCTGGGTGACCCTGAGCGACTGTGTGACCCATTGCCTACTGGTTGTGGCCCTATGCTCCTAGAATGGAGTCCCAGGATAAAAAAAAAAAAAATTTAGAATTGATATTTATTTCAATTCTTGGCGACCACAACTTTAAATATTAATTTCCAACCAAAATAACCCTTTATCACTTTTACAAGTGGAAAGTTTCTGACAAAAGGTGATATGCTAAAGAAGGTAATGGTCTACCATTCTGGTATCTTTGCTGAGAAAACTTCATAGGCAGTCTGACTTCAAGAGATAATGGAGGTCAGAAGGGCCTAAAGTGTCCATGGAATTACAAAGATTCAAATTTAATTGAATGGAGAAAGTTCTTCCTAGTGGAGAAGATTCTCTATCCCACTCACCAAGCTGTCTTCTCCCACCCCCTCTTCAACTCCTACTTTTTTTTATTACTGAATTATTCTCTTCTTCTGGGTTTGCCTTGGGTATCTATTCACCTATAACACTTTACAGTGTTGATTGTCTTTTGTTTACCCACATCTGCAGCCTAAGTTCTTGATTTGGAATTTTGTTTCAGAGCCAGGTTGTATTTTTCCTACTCTTGAATTGCGTGGTCAAACTTTATTTGGTTCTGATTTTGATTTACTGGGTTCTTGATGATGTCTTCTATCTCCCCTGGTATGCCTAAGCCAAGAGCACATGCAAGTTTCAGAGACTTGGATTGAGTTTCATATGCTCTGATCTTTAGGGCCTTCTGACACATTTCAAATCAGAGGGCTATAGATTTCTGATCAGTCCTGACAGCTTTCTGGCCCCAATCTATTGTCAGATCAGTCAGTTTCTGATTTCCATAGAACTTCCCCATCTGAGTATATTGTAGGTTTCATGCTTCCACACACCCCCTCCCCAGAACCTCTGGAAACAGTGTGCTAGAAACTTTAAGTGCCCTTGTTTAGAGTTCTGAGAGATTTCTGGCTTATTTGCCTAGGCTGGGTTCCCTGGTGGGATCCCTTCCCCACTGCCCACAGGTTTTCAGTTATCGTTTTATTTAATCCGAGAAATAGATGAAAGAACTTATTGTCATTTCTATTTGGATTTCTACGTCATTAACTGATGACCTTATAGAACTTTGCAAGACTATCTTTAAAAGAATTTGGTTCTTCTATGAACTTTCATGTCATCATTTTAGCCAGAAGTTTAAAAGTTATTTTCTATTGTAAAAATTAAAATTAGTTTGACTAAATATAAGAGTTAAAAAAATATATAAAATTGTGGTCGACATTTATAAAATTAACTCTTAAGTTACAAGTCTATTAACTGCTCCTAACAATTTAGTTTAATAGAGATATAGGGGCAGCTGGGTAGCTCAGTGGATTGAGAGCCAGGCCTAGAGATGGGAGATCCTAGGTTCAAATCCGCCCTCACTTCCCAGCTGTGTGACCCTGGGCAAGTCACTTGACCCCCATTGCCCACCCTTACCCCTCCTCTTCCACCAAGGAGCCAATACACAGAAGTTTAGGACTCTACATGGAATCATGGTAGTCTCTTAAGCCAGGAGTCCCAGTGGTGTCTTCAGCAAGGGTTCCACCAATGCAAGACCTTCAGCTCTAGTCACTCACTCCGCAAGCCTCCAGCACCCAGCAGAATATTCCACCAGGAGAGTCTCCCCACTGAAGAGCCAAGGAAAGAATGAATCTTCTTTTCAGTCTTGCCTTTTATACCCCTTTTTCCATGATACTTCCTGCCTTTCTCCTACATTATGGGAACCAATCATAGCTTCCCAATTTGTCTAGCATTGGGGCAGTGCTTGTGGCCTTTTGGGCCTCTTACTTAAGTGACTTACTAAGGGTTAAGTAGGGATACTTTTAGTTCTTGATTAACTCAAATTAGACAAAGGGAATAAAAAAATTCCCTTTCACACTATCTTTATTTATTTGCTACTCTTTTATATATAATTCCCTTCATTATCCTTTAAGTATACCCATTAATAAACTAAAAATGATTGCTATACCTTTTAAAACTGACCACCTCAGGTGAGAACCACATCAATTCTCAAGTTGAAAAAGTAAAAAAACATATTTCTGTTATTTTTCTTCTTCAACCTGTACATTATCACCACCCACCCCTTTAATTTTTCTTTTCCATTGTTTTGGTGAATGTTTCTAAAATAGATTATATAGTGTTACGAAACCCCTGGGGTAGGAATAATGAACGGAGGATTTCCATGTGAATTAGAATGACCACCAGGAATTGATACAGAGTGAAGGGAGCAGAACAAGGAGAACATTGTACAGAGAGACTGATACGCTGTGGCATAATCGAATGTAATGGACTATTCTACTAGCAGCAATGCAATGATCCAGGACAATCCAGAGGAACTTATGACAAAGAATACTATCCACACATCCAGAGAAAGAACTGTGGGAAGAGAAATGCATTAAAAAAATATGTGATCGATCACATAGTACAACAGGAAGGTGATTGGGGTTTTGATGTTAAAGGATTGCTCTACTACAAATATGAATAACATGGAAATAAGTTTTGAACAATGATACATATATAAACCAGTGGAACCATTTATTGGCTTTGGGGGGGGGGGGGAGAGGGCAGGACACCATGAATCATGTAACAATGGAAAAATATGCTAAATGAAAAATAATTTAAATAAAAGAAACTGGGGGGGGGGGGGGGGTCAGGGAATAAAATAGAGCTCTCTAATCCAAAATTTTCTAATCCATAAAAAGGAGACTACTTATGTGACTTTAGTGAAGATCAAATAATTAAAGTATATATAAATATTTTTATATTTAAAGTGATATAAGCATAAACAAAAAAATATATAAAATTTTTCAGTTATGTTCAGATGCGAGGGAATCTTTCTCCTAAAGAGTAAAATCTGCCTTTAGTTTCTACTTGTTTATATGTACTAAAAAACTTGTACTTCAATTTCTATCTGATTATAANAAAAATAATTTAAATAAAAGAAACTGGGGGGGGGGGGGGTCAGGGAATAAAATAGAGCTCTCTAATCCAAAATTTTCTAATCCATAAAAAGGAGACTACTTATGTGACTTTAGTGAAGATCAAATAATTAAAGTATATATAAATATTTTTATATTTAAAGTGATATAAGCATAAACAAAAAAATATATAAAATTTTTCAGTTATGTTCAGATGCGAGGGAATCTTTCTCCTAAAGAGTAAAATCTGCCTTTAGTTTCTACTTGTTTATATGTACTAAAAAACTTGTACTTCAATTTCTATCTGATTATAAGTAAGTGCAGCTGAATCATTTTATATTCTTTCTTCTTTACTTGTTTCCACTTTTGTGCCATGCCTTTAGCAACTAAATCTAAAAGTGTAGAGGATTATCTAACAGAATATGCAATACTGAATCAAAATGCAGTTAATAAAATGGTCAAGTACAAACTAGTATCTTTGAGATAATTAACTTACAAGTGTACTGAAGAAGCAATTCCCTTATACATCCTTTCTCCATGACTCATTTATGCTTCATATCAGTACATGCTTATTCTGATGTTAAAAATTAGATCACAGATTAATGGACAAAATGTTTAAATCACAATAACCTTATTCTCTGGGGTTTTTAAGGCATTATTGGAAATTTTAAGAACACCTTCTGAAAAATAAAATACTTCAAAAGAAAGCCAACAGTTTAATAGGAATCAATACTTAGAGTACAGATTAACTCAATTGAATATCTGTAATTCCATCATTATGAGCATTCACTCCTTCAAAGGTAGATTATAAACCCAATACAATTTAGCAGTTGAGTGGTATAGTAGATAGAATGCTAAAACTAGAGTCAGGACAACTCATCTTCCCGAGTTCAAATCTAGCCTCGGACACTTCCTAGCTGTGTAACACTGGGAAAGTCATAAAATTCTGTCTGAATTTCCTCATCTATAAAATGAGGCTGAAGAAAAAAAAAAAAAAAAGAAAAGAAAAAAAAAAAAAAACCCACTCCAAGTATCCTTGTCAAGAAAACCCCAAATGGGATCACTAAGAGTTGACTACAACTGAAATGACTGAAGAATAACAAAAAAAATTTAGTAGAAGATTTTTAAGGGTTCTGCATCCAACATGGTAATCACCCTCTTCCAAACTAACATATATAAGCTAATATCAGGCTCATATATAAACTGCTACATCAATAAGCCCTGCCACATGTGTTCTGCTGGGATAACCTTTCATACCAAAGAGTAATCTCCATGTTATGATGAGACAATAGAGAAGGACTTTAGTGGCTAAGAGTTTAAATGACTAAGTAAAAATTAATCATCCTGTCCTAAAACTGTGCAACTATGTAACTGTTCAATATTACATCCATGTACCTAGTTACTATCAATATTAGATGACACCTAAAGAATACAATCAAATCCTGATATTTCATTTGTCAGGCAAGCTTACTATGTTTAAATTCTCCAAAGGAAAGTATGATATTAATAAGCATATTTCACACCCCAAAAAGATCAGTTTCTGATTTTTAAGATTTCTTTGTTTTAAAAGCTTTTTTCTTCTGCTTCCACCATACCTCCAAAAGTATGCAAAAGTTTGAAATGAATCTATACATTCTGTTTTGAGATACAAAGAGTATATGTCAATAATTCTTTTTGTTTAAAAAAAACGCAAACCATACAGACTAATGTATTTATTTCTTTAACTATGGCATCTAAAATGAAACTCAAATACTAGGAATATTTCAAGTATAAATTCACTATTAACTGAATTCTTATTCATGTAAGTCAGTATACAGTTAAGCAATTCAAAAGAATTGTGACCTCATCAGTGTGTTTACAGTTTACAAAGTCCCAGATTTAAATCCCTGTATACATTAGTATAGAGGTTCCTACTGAACAGTAATTAAAAGCACTGGGCCTAGAATCAGAAAGATCCAAGTTCAAATTTAGCCTCGGACACTTCTTAGCTATGAGACATTGGGCAAGTCATTTAACTTCAATCTACCTAAGAGGCAGCTAGGTGATTCAGTGGAAAGACTGCAGGGCAGGCCTAGAGCCAGGAAGATCTGAACTCAAGTCTAGCCATTGATACTCCACAACTGACTGTCTTGGGGCAAGTACTTAACCACTGATTGCCTGGCAGAAGGATTCACTGGATCTACTGGTTCCACTAAAGAAAGAAATGGAAAACTAAGTCTTTTTTATCCTTGCCAAGAAAACTCCATGAATTGCCAAAAAAGCAATGACCACACCAACCTGGAAGCACTGAAAACTTACAAGATACTGGAATTAGCTATGAAACTAGCAGAGCATAAAAACCTGATGTTCAAGACCCTCTCCCCCCCAACAACACCCCAAGATTAGTAGAGCCCAATTCTAATATAAAGGTCCAAATTGAAGAAATAGGCTGGAAAAATTAGCAAACAAAGAACCAGACCATAAATGGCTACTATGGTGATAGGTAATTTCAAGAAACAAACTCAGTAGACAATGACTTAACATTTATAAACAAAACCTAAAAGAAAAATGTAGATTAGATACAAACCCAAGAAGAATTCCTAGAAGAGATTTTTAAAAAGGAAAATTTTAAGAGAAAAAAAATTTTTAATCAAATGGGAATGATAAAGGAACAAATGGGGGGGGGGCAGAGGAGGAGGTTAGACCAATGCAAAAAATTATGAAAAAAACAATAAACTGATAAAAGAGGTACAAAACCTCATTGAGGTAAAAAAAAAATATTCCTTGAAAATTAGGACTAGTCAAATGGTAAACCTAACTGAAAAAAATAATTCTTCAAACATCAGAACTGAATAAATAGTAAAGGAGATACAAAAGATCACTGAAGCAAATAATTACTTAAAAATTAGAATTGGACAAGTAGAAACTAAAGACTCCATGAGACATCAAGAAACAATAAAACAAAATGAAAAATGGAATAAAATGTGAAGTATTTCAAAGAAAAAAACAACTGACCTGAAAAAAAACCAAGAAAGATGGATTGATATAGACTTATATAGACTTAATAGATTTTAAGATCTATTGAACTACCTGAAAGCCATGATTCTGAAAAAGAGCATAGATATATTTCAAGAAATTATAAAGGAAAACTGCTCTATCCTAGAATCAGAGGGTAAAACAGAAATTGAAAGAATATACTGATCACTACTAGTTTCCCAAAATGAATATTACCAGGAATGTTATAGTAAAGTTCCACAACTTTCAGGTCAAGTAGAAAATATCAAAAGGAGCAGAAAAAAGCCAGTCAAATAATCAGGATTACAATAAGAGTTAGCAGCTCCCTTAATAATTAAGGAGTAGAGGGCTTGGAATATAACATTCTGGAAGGTAAAAAGCTAGGATTACATTCAAGACTAGCCTAACCAGCAAAACTGATTATAACATCAGATGACAATGAGTAATTAATGAAATAAAGGACTTCCAAGCATTTCTGATAAATAGAGCAGAGCTCAATTGAAAATTGACATTCAAACACAAGACTCAAGAAGGACATGAAAAGGTAAATGTGAAAAATCATAAGTAACTTAATAAGACTGAACTGTTAAATTCCCAAATGTAAAGATGATACATGTAACCCCTAAGAACTTTTTCATCATTAAGACAGGTAGAAAGAGTCTACTTGCATATAAATCAATTTTGTTAGGATGATTTCAAGTGAAAAATGGAATGATAAGAAAGAAGGACATACTATGGGAAGAAATGGAAAGGAAAAATATGGAGCATTATCTCATATAAGAGAAAAAATTCAAAGAAGAGTTTTTATAATTTAGGAGAAAATGGAGGAGAATTGTAATGTTTGATCATCAACACTCATCTGTACTGGCTGAAAAGGGAAAAATTTACATACACTCATAAATGAGTAAGCATTGTTTGTAATGTAGAAGATTTTCTACATAAGATCAAACATAAAGCAAGGATGTTCATTATTACCATTATTCGATATTATATTATAAATGAGAGTTTATAAGAAAAATAAATTGTGGCGATAATACCAGGAATGAAGAAATAAAGCTATCGTTTTGTACAGATGATATGATATACTTAGACAACCCCAGACAACTAAAAATTAGTCAAAACAATTAGCAACTTTATCAAAGTTGTGGTATGTAAAATAAACCTAAGCAAATCATCACCATTTCTCTATATTGCCAACAAAACCCAACAGGAAAATTTGAGAAATACTATGTTAAGCAAGTGCAGAAAATATAAAATGTTTGGATATTATCTGTCAAGATACACACAGGAACTATAGGAACATAATGATAAAACACTTTTGACAAAAATAAAGACATCTAAAAAAAAGGAGAAATATTAATTGTTCATGGGTAGGCTGAGTCAGCATAAAAAAATGACAATGGGGCAGCTGGGTAGCTCAGTGGAGTGAGAGTCAGGCCTAGAGACAGGAGGTCCTAGGTTCAAACCCGGCCTCAGCCACTTCCCAGCTGTGTGACCCTGGGCAAGTCACTTGACCCCCATTGCCCACCCATACCAATCTTCCACCTATGAGACAATACACCAAAGTACAAGGGTTTAAAAAAAAATGACAATAACCCCTAAATTTTTTAAATACTTTAGTTAATTTAATCTAATTTTTATTTAATTTATTAATTTATAATATTTCTCCATGGTTATAGGATTCATGTTCTATCCCTCCCCTCCTCCAACCCCCTCCCATAGCCCACACACAATTCCACTGGGTTTTACCTCTGTCATTGATCAAGACCAATTTCCATATTATTGATATTTGCATTAGGGTTTTCATTTTGAGTCAATAACCTTAATTATATCCCCATCCACCCATGTGATCAAGCAGTTGTTTTTCTTCTGTGTTTCTACTCCCACAGTTCTTCCTCTGAATGTAAGTAGCATTCTTTCTCATAATTCCCACAGAGGTGTCCTGGATCACTGCATTATTGTTATTAGAGAAGTCCATTACATTCAATTTTACCACAGTGTATCAGTCTCTGTGTACAATGTTCTTCTGGTTCTGCTCCTTTCATTCTGCATCAGTTCCTGGAGGTCATTCCAGTTTCACATGGAATTCCTCCAGTTCTTTATTCCTTTGACCACAATAGTATTCCATCACCAACATATACCACAATTTGTTCAGCCATTCCCCAACTGAAGGGCATACTCTCGTTGTCCAGTTTTTTGCCACTACAAAGAGCGCAGCTATAAATATTTTTGTACAAGTCTTTTACCTTATGATCTCTTTGGTGTATAAACCTAGCAGTGATATGGCTAGATCAAAGAGCAGGTAATCTTTTAGCACTCTTTGGGCATAATTCCAAATTGCCATGCAGAATGGTTGGATCAATTCACAACTCCACCAGCAATGCATTAATGTCCCAATTTTGCCACATCCCCTCCAACATTCATTACTCTCCCCTGCTGTCATTTTAGCCCATTTACTAGGTGTGGAGTGGTACTTCAGAGTTGTTTTAATTTTCATTTCTCTAGTTATTAAAGATATAGAGCACTTTTTCATGTGCTTATTGATAGTTTTGATTTCTTTATCTGAAAATTGCCTATTCATGTCCCTTGCCCATTTATCAATTGGGGAATGGCTTGATTTTTTTGTATAATTGTTTTAGCTTCTCATAAATTTGAGTAATTAGACCTTTGTCAGAAGTTTTTGAATAACCCCTAAATTATTTACTTATTCAATGCCATGCCAATCAAGACTACCAAGACATTATTTTAAAGAGTAAGAAAAAAAATCATAAAATTTATCTGGAGGAAAAAAAGGTCAAGAATATCAAAGATATCAATGGGAGAAAACAATGAGGAGGAAGATATCCTAGCAGTACCAGATCTCAAACTATACCACAAAGTACTAATAATCAAACGAATCTGGTTACTGGATTTTTTAAAAAAGGGCAAATGGTCAATGGAATAGATTAAATAGACAACATACAGACAATATACAGGTAGACAACATATTGGGATAAAAACTCTACTATGTGACAAAAAATGTGGGGAAGTCTAGAAAAGAGTTTGGCAAAAGCTAGGCATAGACCAATCTCTCACTTGTATACCAAGATAACCTCAAAATAGTTATGATTCAGACATAAAGGATGATATAAACAAATGAAGGGAGAATCAAGGAAAAATTCCCTGTCAATACAATGTTTGAGGGAAAAGTTTACAACTAAACAAGAGATAGAGAATTAAAGGAGATAAAATGTATGATTGATTATGTAAAATTTTACGTTCTTCTAAAAACAAAACAAATGCAGCCAGAATTAGAAGGAAATCAGTAAACTGATGGAAAGAATTTAGTCAGTTTCTTTGATGTAAGTCAAACGAAACAACTGAGTCAAATTTATTAAAATAAGATATTTTAAAATCAATAAATGGAAAACAGTGATGAAGGCAGTTTGAAGAAAAAGAAATCAGAGCTCTTAGTCATATGGAAAAGATCATTAAATCACTAACAATTAGAGAAATGCAAATTAAAACAATTCTGAGGAACCACTTCACACCTATCAATTAGTTAACATAACAGAAAATGAAAAATGACAAATGTTGTAGGGGATTTAGAAAAATAGGCACACTGATGCACTACTGCTGAAGTTTTGAAATGATCCAATCACTCTGGAGAATATTTGGAATTATGCCCAAAGGCCTATAAAACTGTATATCCTCTTTAACCCAGCATTATGTAATTAAGTTTATATCCCAAAGATATCAAAAGATCATGAGTATAAATTAGAAATTAAGGAGATGATCATCATTTGGTGAACGGCTGAACAAGTTGTGGTATATGACTGAGAAGGAATACTATTGTGCAGGAGGAAATGACAAAACCTAGGAAGGTTTTTATAAACTAATGCAAAGTGAAGTGTAGGGAAGTAGAAAATCATACACAATAATAACAATATTTTAACAAAGATCAACTAAAAGAGCTATTCTGATACACTGATGCAAGAAAATTGCAAAGACTTATGATTTAAAATACTATTCACCATCAATGAGAGAACTGATAAATTGAGTGGAGAATGAAGCACATTTTTTTCTACATTCTTTATTTTTCTTGCCCTTTTTTGCAACATGAATAAATAAAAATGTATTTTGCATAACTTCAAGTGAATAAGTATATTTCTTGCCTTCTCAATGGGTGGAGGGGAGGTATAGAAAGAAGGGGACAATTTGCAATTTGAAAAGAAATTAAAATTTTTGAAATTTAAGTAAAATACATATCTGCTTTGTAATTAGACCACTTCATAAGCTTGGCAAAAGAGTGCCAAAGAAATAGTGACACTAAGTCAAGATGGTTAATCCAAAGAAGGCCTGAATCTCTTCACAAAGAAAATGAAAACTGAAGATAACAATATACATCAAATTTTTTAAAAATACTACACCTAGTAAATGGAAAAAAAACTCATGAAAATATCCAAAATGTTCTAGCCTTTCACACTGGCCAGTTTAGAAAGATAAATCTTTTACACTTTACTTAAGAGCAGACATACTCTGCTCTTATCAGACTTAACAGAAGAAGGGAATGTGAGATACAAGGTCTACATAGTTCAAAGAACCCTGCCTCTTGTTCCCTGATTTTCAGATAAAAGAACTACTAGTAAGAGTATAATTGCTCCTAAATATACATTGGGTGAAAGATGAGAGGGAGGACAAAATTGGTTAAACATATTAATTTGACAAAAGAGGAAAAAGTATGAAAAATATGGGCTGATTTTCATTTAGCTTAGTTTCCTTTCCTATTTTTACCCAGAACTATTCAGCCCATGTATATATCATAAACAGTAATATTATCTGTAAATATTTAATTATTGAGTTCTAAAAACTCAGCTCTTGGGGGGCAGCTGGGTAGCTCATTGGATTGAGAGCCAGGCCTATAGACAAGAGGTTCTAGGTTCAAATCTGGCCTCAGACACTTCCTATCTGTGTGACCCTGGGCAAGTCACTTGACCCCCATTGCCTAGCCCTTACCATTCTTCTGCCTTGGAACCAATACACAGTATTGACTCCAAGACGGAAGGTAAGGGTTTAAAAAAAAAAAAACAACTCAGCTCTTGGAGCTAACAAAATCATAGCTATATAAAGTTTTGTTTTTATTGTCAAGACAGAATAAGAGAAGCTCGGTAGCACAAAAGATAGAGTAGCAGGCCTGGAATCAAGAGAATCTGAGTTCAAATCTGACCTTGGACACTTTCTAACTATATAATGTTGGGCAAGTCACTTAATCCCAATTGTCTAGTTCTTACCACTCTTTGCCTTGAAACTGCTACTTTTATCAATTCTAGTCAATTCTATTTTTATCAATTCTAGTAAAGGTTAAAAAAAAAAGACATATAATATAAAAACATAGCATATGAAAGTGTTCTACTTACTGTTTAGGACCATTTTTGTTAAAGACACAAAATGATTTGGTTGCTTTTTTGACTCTACTTTAAGTTCCACAGAGGAGTCTTGTGGTTTCTTACTTTTTAAAATAGTAGAAAATAACACCTCTATTTTAATGAATAGCATTAAATTCTTAAGCATTCATAATTATTACAAATGCCAAGTCCACTTTTCAATGTTTGAAAACAACAAAAAATCCATCTATATTCATGAAAAACTAAATTCTTGACTTTTAATAACTCATAAGGCATGATTCAGTTAATGCTATGAAGACTAAACTATCTGTTTTTTGAAAAATAATCATGTGACTCCCATATATTAATTTATGTATTTCTTGTCTAATGGTTCAAACAAAAGCAAACTGACAATTACAGTAGTTGAGTGCTCAGCCTTTATCAAATAAACAAACATCATCACATCTTTATATCACCCTTTACTGGCAGATCAAGGGGAAAAAAATCTAATTTCTAATCTCACTACTGATCAACTATGATCCCAAATATTTTGACACTACAAGATCAGAGACATTCAATCACTCATAAAACTCAATTATATATATTTTTGTCTGTTAGGTACAAATGAACCCATAGATTTTGAATGAATTTTTATCAAATGTTAATAAACCTTAAGTATATGCCATCTCTCTTTTATAATAAAGCTCTTTAACAACAGAGTCTAACTCAGCTAAAAGAATATTATGAACATATAAGAAGCTCAATAAATGCCACTGAATAAAATTTTTACAGTTCATTCATCAGCTCCCCTCCTGTATCCAGAGCAGGGTGATTAGGATTCGTCTGAGATGAAGATGTGTCATTTCTCTTCTGAATGCTACACCTGGGATATACACCAGTTTCATCTATGTAGTTAGCATTCCACCACCTGTAGACCAAAATCCATTCTGGCTGCCTATGAACCTACTATTCTCCAGTAAACAAGAAGAATGATCAGAAATTCAGAGCAGTTGGGAGAGATCTGCACTAAAGCCTTACACAAGGGCCTGCAGAAACTCTGAGCCGGAAACAAGTCATAGTAGGTGGAAGGCAAAGCCTGCATAGATCCAAAGCAGGAAGCAAGGCCAGATGAGCTGCGGGCAGCAGGGAGAAGAAGCCCAGGGACTACAACCGTATTCTCCAGGGCAGACGGCAGCTCAGCAGTGAGTCAGCCACTCCCCAGGCTCAGTAGGAAGCACCAGATGAGAGAGGGCCACAGTGGCAACTGGGTAGCCAAAAAGCTGAAATCTCACAGGAAATCTAAGAATAGTAAAATCAACATTTGGCAAGGGCCCTTCTACTCTATTTTGATTTTGGTGTCATGCAACTAAGACAAAGGAGCTAAAGCCATAACCTGAGCTAGTTAAAAGGCAAATGAGCCAAAACCCTGAAAATACTGTAGCATGTAGAGCCCACAGGATGCCCAAGCCACCCAAGAAAACAGGAGATGGCAATGTCTGACCCAAACACAGAACTCTAATCCAAAAACATAGGCTAGAGATTTGATGATGAGAGATTATAGGCCCAGGGAAGCCCAAGGAATAAACCTGTGTAAGTACTCCACATGTACAAGGAGAAACTCAGAAAAAAAGAACAACCTGACCACAAGGACAAGAATACTGTAAATAAATAAATGAAAGATATAAAATGCAATGTAAAACAAAATGACAGGTAGAGAAGAAAGATGGGTGAAAAGAATTAATGTCTTAGAAAAGATGATGGTAAACTATCCTTAAGACTGAATTATCTGAAAATTACAGTGTGCCAAACAGAAAAAAATAATTGCATGGCATGGGGCAAAAAAAATATTTTTTTATATTAAAATATTGAAAAAAATATTAGAAAATGTAGTGTCATAACTGGCGGGAAAGCAGGTCAAGGAGACAACCTAAGAATCAAGGAATACCTGAAAATGATGAACAAAAAATAAACAGAGAAGCAAACTCCGGATAGCATATTTTAAAAAATCATTAACAGATCTATTAGATCTGGAGGACAAAGTATAAAGAGAAAAAAAATTTTAGCAGTCACCTTTTGAGAAACAGCCCCAGGGGGCAGCTGGGGTAGCTCAGTGGATTAAGAAGCAAGCCTAGAGACAGGAGGTCCTGAGTCAAAATCTAGCCTCAGACACTTCCTAGCTGTGTGTCCCTGGACAAGTCACTTAATCCTCATTGTCTAGCCCTTTCCGCTCTTCTACCTTGGAACCAATACACAATATTGATTCTAAAATGGAAGTTAGGGGTTTAAAAAGAAGAAAAACAATCCCCAAATGAAAACTCCTGAGAAAAAGTATAGCCCAAATCTAGAGATTCCAAGGCATGAAAAAAAAAATACTTCTTATAGAGCCAAAAGAAAAGAATTAAAGTTCCAAAACATCAGAGTCAGTATCATGAAGCCAGTATAAAGCCAAGGAGTTCTCAAAATAAAATGAAGTAATCCAAAAGGCAAAAAAATAAAAGATCACAATCAAGAATGATCTTAAAAAGTTAAATATTACCTTACTGGAAAAGCAACCTTTAATTAAGTAGAGAACTTATAATCTTTCATGATGAAAAGGCCACAACAAAACAGAGACTTGAAAATACAAATACAAAGATCAAGAGAACTATAGAAAAACTAAAAGATTTGGGTACCTGGAAGTTATGTGATGATTAATTGTTAAAATTCTAACAGAGGTAGAAGAAATAAGAATCTTCTCACAACCTTATCTTCAAATGTTGTTGTTGTTCAGTTTGATTCCCCATGACCTTGTGAACAACATCTCAACAATATCATCCATGGGCTTTTCTTGGCAAAAATAATGAAGTAGTTTGCTAATTCTGTCTTCGGTGAATTAAGGCAAATGGAGTTAAAATGACTTGTCTGTGGTCACATGGATAGAAAAAGATGAACAAACAACTAAAAGAAAAAACCAAAACAACTTTACCACAAAAAGCTACTATGAAAGACCAAGACACACGCATAGAAGACAACAACGTGAAAAAAAATCATATGTAAAGCTTCAAAAATAAAAAACATTAACTGGACACAAGACCAACAAAAATTGCTAGAAGAGTTAAAGAAATAGGTAAGAGGAATAAATAAAAAATTGGGTTTGGGGAGTAATGAGAGTGATCCAAGAAAATTATAAAAAGACAATAAACAGCTTTGCAAAAGAGGCACAAAAAATATTTTAAAAAATAACATCTTAAAAAAGCAGAATAGATCAAATGGAAAAAGAAGTACAAGAATTCACTGAACAATTGGCCAATAAAAAAATGGTTCAAAAGCTGGCTAATGAAAACAATTCCTTAAAAATAAGATTTGGGCAACCAGAAGCCAATGACTCCATGAGTCAAAAGAATACAATGAAGTCAAAAAGAATGAATAGAAAATGTGAAATATCATATTGGAAAAACACTGACCAGGAAGGCAGATCAAGGAGAAATAATTTAAGAATTATTGCCTTACTCAAAAAGTAAGATAAAAAAAAAGAGGCTAGACATCATATTTCAAGAAAATATAAAGGAAAAATACCTCAATATCTTAGATGCAGGGGATAAAAGAGAAATTGAAAAAATACACTGAGAAGAGGGGGAAGCTATGTGGCTCAGCAGATAGAAAGTTAGTCCTAGAGACAGGATGTCCTGGATTCAAATTCAGCCTCAGATAATCCCTACCTGTATGACCCTGGGCAAGTCACTTAATCCCAATTCTGCCTTAGAACCAATACTTAGTATTGATAGAAAGTAAGGGTTTTATTAAGATAAAGATGACTATTTTGATCCAGCCATACCATTGCAGGGTTTGAACCACCACCCCCCCCAAAGAGATAATTAAGGAAAAAGATTTGTACAAAAATATCCATAGTTGTGCTCTTTGTGTTGGCAAAAAATTGGAAAATGAGGGGATGCCCTTCAATTGGGGAATGGCTGAACAAATTGTGGTATATGCTGGTGATGGAATACTATTGTGCTCAAAGGAATAATGAACTGGAGGAATTCCATGTGAACTGGAAAGACCTCCAGGAACTGATGCAGAGTGAAAGGAACAGAACCAGGAGAACATTATACAGAGAGATGGATACACTGTGGTATAATGGAATGTAATGGACTTCTGTACCAGCAGCAATGCAAGGATCCAGGACAATCCAGAGGGACTTAAAAGAAAAAATGCTATCTGCATCCAGGGAAAGAACTGTGGGAGTAGAAACACAGATGGCCTAAACTTAAACATATCGTTTTTCACTACAGCTAAAACCAAAGGCATCTTGGAGCCATAGTCAGGATTACATAAGATTAAATAGTTTCCATGTACACTAAAGAATCAAAGACTTGGTCTACGATATTCTAGAACAGAGATGGACACATTTTAGAGGTGGAATGCCAGGCCTGGGCCCCACCCCACCCCCCAGACCAAGTGTCCTGCCCATGCCCTCCACCAAAACATTCTGTGACCTTCCTCCCACTGAATACAGGGCTCACACTGCTTCTCCCCTATGACTCCAGGAAGGGGCAAAGGAAGAAGCACTCCCATTGGACTTCTGGGCAAGGGGGCAGGTGATGCAGTCAGGCTTGGGGAGAGGAGAGGGACACAAGCACTCTGCTCTGCTCCCCTCTAGACCAGCTGTGCCTTCCTCCGGGGCTTTCTAATTAGGGAACTCTAGAGAATTCTGTGCTGCAGGAATGGGTGGGATGGGTCTTTGGGGCCCTGGGTCCTTGGCATGCATACCCACAAAGAGGTGCACACGTGCCATAGGTTCACAATCATGGTTCTAGAGGGTTATGGACCTAGAATTCCAACCAAGTATAACCTACCCAACAAAACTGAGTCCAAATTTTCTGGGGGAAAACCTCATTTAATGACCTAGAGAACGTTGAAGCAAATTTGATGAAAAGCGCAGAAAGGAATAGAAAACTTGATTTTCAAATATAAGACTCAAGATGAGTATAAAAAGGGTAAGCATGAGAGAGATATCATAACACTCAAAAAAATCAAACTGTTTTATTCCTATGAGACTAAAATGCAGATAATTTCTAAGAAACTTATTACTAGAGCAAATAGAAGTAGTCTACATAGACAGAGCATGATCATATGAAGAAGTTATATAAGGATGAACTAAAAAAAAAAAAAAGGAGAGGGATGCACTGGGAGAAGGGGAAAGGGGGAGGGAGATCAAAGAAAATTATCTCACAAAAAAGAGGCACACAAGAGTGTTTCTTTCACAATGTTCCCTTCACAATGTAAGGGAAAATTGAGGTGGGTAGTGGACAATGCTTGAACCTCATTCTGATCAGAATTAGATCAAAGAGGGAATGATATGTATGCACACTCAGTTGGTTACAAAAATCTATCAGCTCAATAGAGGAATTAGGTGGGGAAGAGGAAAAAAGATATGAGGTGGGAGTGAGGGAATGATAAAATGGAAAGTAGGAGCCTGGTCAGAAAAAACAAACATTTGAGGAAGGAAAAGAGAAAAAGAGAAAAAAAAAAGATAAACAGAAGAAAGAAAATAGGATGAAGAGAAATGCAGTCAGTATTCATAACTGAATGTGAATGAAATGAGGGGATAAAACAGTGGATAACAGAATGAATTAGAAACCAGAATTCAAGTACATATTGTTTACAAGAAAGACACTTGAATATTATCTAGACAAAAGGAGTTAAAGTAAGGGGCTGGAGCAGAATCTATTATGTCTCAGCTAAATTAAAATTAAAAAAAAAAAAAGCAAGGTTAGCGATCATGATCTCATGAAAAGCAAAAGCAAAAATAGATCTAATTAAAAAAGAAAAATCAGGGGAACTGCATTTTCTAAAAGTATCATATATGCAGTAACAGGAATAATCAACTGAGTGACCAATATTATCACTAAGGTGAGAATCCAAGATAACTCCAAGGGACTCATGAGAAAAAAGGCTATCCTTCACCATAGAAGGAACTAATAAGAGTCTAAATATAAATTGGAGCATATAATTTTTCACTTCATTTCCTTCATGAGGAATATCTGATATGGCTTTCAAAACATAACAAACATGGAAATATGCATTGCTTGATAGGACACGTATTATCTCTATCATATTTTCTGATGTCTCAAGGAAGGAGGGAAAGATAGGAGGGAAAGAACATACATAACAAAAAGTCAGAAAAAATTATTAAAAATTTTATCTACATGTAATCTGGGAAAAATATAAAAGGTACCATAGACTAAGTAATAGCAAAAAATTTTACAGGGATTTTCTATAAAAGACCTCTTTTCTCAAATATACTGTGAAACAAGTCAATTTTATAAAAATAAGAGTCATTCCCCAATTGATAAATTATAAAGGAATATGAAAAAGCTTTCAAAAGAAGAAATCAAAATTACCAATAGGTAAAAAAATGTTCTGACTCACTAATGATTAAAAAATGCAAATTAAAACAACTGCTTCATGCCTATGAAAAATGAAAAATGACAAATGTTGTAAGGGATGAAGTAAAATAGATTAATGAACGGCTGATGAAGTTATGAACTGATTTGTTATGGAGAATAATTTGGAATTATACCCAAAGGGCTATAAAACTAGGCATATTTTAACCCTTCAGCATCACTACTACATCTGCATTTAAGATAAAAAGAAAAAGACTAAATATAAAAAAAACATTTATAACAACTCTGTTTATATTGGCAAAGAATTTGGAATTGAAAAGATGTTCATTAATTGTGGAATGGCTGATCAAATCATATTACATGATTGTGATGGAGTGCTATTTATTATAAGGAGTGATAGATAAGTGGGGATAGTTTCTTAAAAACATGGGAAGAACTGCATGAGCTGATTCAAAAGAAGTGGGGAGAACCAAGAGATCATTGGATATAACAACAATAATAGGACTTTCTGGGTTAAGATGTTTACAGAGTAGTACCAGGACTCTTACTCTCCTCATCACTGACCAATATATGATAACTCAAAAGGACAAAAAAAACAAATCCAGATGAACGAAGGGACTCCACAGTAGGGTGCAGCACTGAAGGTATATGGGATTTGGGCATTTCACGCTAAGGGGGTAAAACAGCTCCCACCAAAAAGTGAGCTGATCAACCTCCCCCACCCCACCTATGGTGCCAGAGTCAGAGCCAGCAGTCCAGACATAGAGGGAGAAAAGAGCAATCTCTAGGTTCTTCGAAGCTGACCAAGACCACCAGGGACTTACCCCTGAGAGCAGCTAGACTAGAGACCCCAGTAGGCTAAAGAGCTCGGACTTTGGGCACGGAAATGGAGCTGAGAGGGGCAGCGGACAGTGGAAGCCTCACAGAGAGTAGAAGCCTTGCTGAGACTCGAAAATTAGCCTCAGCCAAAAACCACTCCATAGCTCCAGAGAGTCTGTCCTCCTCACTCAGACTTCTGACTGAGAAGGAAAAATCAGGATAGTGAAGGCAAGCAAAGCCCAAGAAATACAATCTTCAACCACCAGAAAGAACAAGAGAAAGGAACAGAAGCTAGATAATTTTTACAGAGAAAAAATACAAACCACAGAGGAGGACAAAGAAGTAAACATGATCAAATCTTTCAAAAAAAATGGAAATTGCTCACAAGCTCTTGAAGAGTTCAAATCTCAGATCATAAGAAATGTGGAAGAGATTTGGCAAGAAAAGTGGGTAATAACTCAAAAAGAAATTAACAGTTTAAAAAACAGAAACTCCGAATTAGAGAAAGAAGCCCCAAAATCAAATGAAATGATGAGCAAATTAAAGACCAAAATTAAACTGCTGGAAACCATGAAAAACAGACTGGATCAAAACAAAAAGGAAAATCAAAAGATTATAGCAGAAAATAAGTCTTTAAATGCCAGAATTGGGCAAGTAGAAGTCAATGATCTCACAAGACAACAAAAACTAATAAAGAAAAGTCAAAAGAGAGACAAAATAGGAGGAAACAGGAAATATCTCACTAAGAAAATGAATGACCTTGAAAACAGATCTAGAAGAGACAATTTGATAATAATTAGTCGACTGGAAAAACCAGAAATATAAGGGAACATTGACATCATACTACAAGAAAATTATACAAGAAAAATGCCCTGATATTCTTCAACAATATTCTTGCCTATCTTCTAAGTGTATGGTATATGGGCTGAAGAGGTAGGGGAGAGAATTTGAAACTTCAAATTAAGAAAAAAAGATAGGCTGTAGCCAATCTTGGAAAGGCATTAAGTGAAAAATAGAAGAATGTGTAAGCAGGACAGAAAAGAAAGGGCAGATAATATATGCAGAAAGGCTACTGTCAAATTCCAAACAAGAGGTGATGAAGACCTGAACTAAGGTGCTGTGGATGGAGTGAGCAGAAAGACATGCTAAGGAGACAGACTTGACAAATGATCAGAGTTGTCTGGATACTGGAAGTTAAGGGAGGTTTTAACAGAAGAGGTGACTAAAATTAAAAGTCAAAGTTGACACTGTTCAGACTGGACAGTTTGGCTTCCCAGAACACTGTCCTTTTTTTTTTTTAATTTAGCATATTCTGACTTGTATAGATGCATTAGATTTTTTTATAAATGACTTAACCATTGCCTCTTCTACCTCCAACAATTAAATTATTGCATTCCTGATGGCAGAAACAATTTATTTATTGGTAGCTAATAGAGATCTTGAACCAGATGCTTTCTTAAATTCAACATGCCCAAAACTGAGCTCATTATCTTTTCCCTCAAATCCTCCTTTCTTCCTAACTTTTCTATTACTATAATCTGAGCCAACCAGGCTCCCAACCTAGGTAGCATCCTCAACTTCTCATTTTTTCTCATTCTCCATATCCAATCTGTTGCCAAGTCCAATAGATTTTACCTTTACAAGATCTGTTGTACATTCTTCCTCCACTCTTCTGACTCTGTAACCACCCTGGTGCAAGCCCTCATCACACTACCCTTGATTATTATAATATCCTGCTGATGGGTCTGCCTGCCTCCTCTCTCCAATCAATCCATCCTGATCTCAGCTGCCAAAGTAAAATTCCTAAAGTGCACGTCCACCATGTAATTTCTCTATGTAATAAATCTTAACACCACCACCCCCAACCCCACCCCACCCCACCATTAACCTCAAGGACAAATATTAAATCTTTTTTCTTTTTTTGGTTTTTAAAATTCTCCATAACCTTGCTCTTTCTTACCTTTCCATTTTCTTAATCTTTTCCACACTGTCCTCCTTGCTATTCTTTGCCCATGGCACACCACATCTCAACTTTGAATTTTCACCGGCCATTCTCTATGCTTGAAATGCTCTCCTTTGCCTCTTCAAACTTCAGCTCAAATCCTACTGTCTACAAAAGGCCTTTCCTGGTCCCCTTTAATAAAAATGCCTTTCTTAAGAAATCTATTTTTAAAAATTTTATGCTTGACAAATATGAATTAACATATATATGTCTGAATGCAAAAAGACCTATATGTAAGGCTCTGAATTCCTATTACAGAAAACTTGCTTTAAATATAAAAATATATATGTGTGTATATGTATATATTAAATTCAACTTGAGAGTTCTAAACCTGTACTGCTTGTCAGGCTAAAGATCTGTTCTCTTCTGTTTTTTAATTTTAATTTTTTTGATTAATAAACATTTTGAAATTAACCTTTCCTAACTTTTAACAACCTCTACTCCCTTCAATTAAACAGATTTTTTTAAACCCTAAAAACTAAAGTCCTAAATTCCTAATTGAACATTTGTCATTTTTTTATTTTAACATTTTTGCCAGTCTGATAGATTAATTTTCATTTTTCTATTTATTAGAGATTTAGGGAATTTTTTCATGATTGCTGGTAACTTGGATTTCTTTACTTGACAACTGCCTGTCTTTATTCTTTGATTAGTAAACTACTGCAAAATGGCTCTCATTCTTTTAATTTGAATCAATTCCTGACATATACTTAATATGAGACCTTTTTTGGAGAAACCTGCAAAAAAGTTTCCCAGTTATCGGTTTCCCTTTTCATTTTTATTACATCGAATTTGTTTGTGCAAAAACTTTTATTTTTACATAATCAAAAACATCCATTTTATCTTGTGTGTGTTTCCCTAACCGATTTATGAACTTTTCCCTATCTATAGATTTGAAAGGTAATTTCTTTCTTGGTGTTCTAATTTATGATGTAACCTTTATGTCTAGGGCATGTATCCATTTAGACCAGTTAGGTGGTGCAATTGGTTGAGCCCCAGGCCCAGATTAAGAAAGACCCGAGTTCAAATCCAGCTTCAAATACTAGCTTTGTCTGCTTTAGTTTTCTCACTTGTAAAATACAAATGACTGCAGCAAAAAGATATTAAATATTATAATTTAGGGGCAGCTGGACTGCTCGATGGATAAAGCACCAGGTTTGGAATCAGGAAGATATTAGTTCAAATCTGGCCCCAAATACCTCCTAGGTGAATGATTCTGGGCAAGTCACTTAATCCCAATAGCTTTGCCTTTATCAATCTTCCACACTGGAATCCCAATAGCTTTGCCTTTATCAATCTTCCACACTGAGTATTAATTCTAAGACAGGTAAAGGCTTAAGAAAAATGGAATTTATAAGTCAATAAATTTAATTACTTCACTTCATTCTATCTAATTTGAACACCACTATAGCATTATGGCCAGTTATATTTTATACCTATCTTATTCTACCTTGTATAATAGTTCATTTATACAATGTTTATCTATGTCCCATCTCTCACCCCAAATTCCTTGAGGGTAGGACATTTTATTTTCTCTTGTACACCCTGGCCAATTTATTCAAGTTATCTATATCACACAAAATCGGTCTCCATCAGTTCAACCAGGAGATACCATTATTTTTCAATGAATTATTCTACATTAATAATATCTCAAAATTTAAAAAATTTCACACAAGTATTAATTCCAAAGTGTGGCAATAATAGCATAAATGACTGCTCGAATGTTAAAAGGAATTTTGCACTTACCTCTGAATTCCAGCAAGAACACCTTTCACAGCTGCCATCAATTTCTGAAGATACATAAAGGCCTCTTCAAATGATGCAATCTTTGGAGGATTCAATGTATTATTGGAATCCAAACTTTGGAAAACATCCGTACTAGAATAAGAAACAAAAGATCTATGTTACACACCTTTGTACATTTATTACATTTTCATGTAGTATGTGTTTT
This sequence comes from Gracilinanus agilis, assembly GCF_016433145.1. Classification (NCBI taxonomy): domain Eukaryota; kingdom Metazoa; phylum Chordata; class Mammalia; order Didelphimorphia; family Didelphidae; genus Gracilinanus; species Gracilinanus agilis. Next base: position 81,606,996 of record NC_058133.1, on the reverse strand, counting down.
GTTGTACATATAAAACAATTTATTAAAATTTATTCCTCTCTCTCTCTCAAACACACAGAGATGAATGATGGGGGGTATCATACAACACTCACAAACAGCTTAAATTTGCCCTTTGGGCACTTGAACTTGAAAACCTTCTCCAATGCTGACCTAGATGCTCATAAATATGTTCAGAACTTCTGGATCTGTTTATAACCCCTATGGAGTCAATGCCTATGCTTATAAAATCTGAAGGACCTAACAATCAGGATCTCAGACAAACTGGTTATGTCTGTAGACTCTGGCTTTTGAAACCTGCAGCACTTAAAATAAAGCCAGTTTTGCTCAAATCAGTACCCAGTTGTTTTTTTTATTTCTAACACTGCCAGAGATGTAATGAACTTAGAATGTAGGCATATTTTCTGGCATGATAGTGTTGGGATTTGTACTGCTGGACAATGTGCATTTATTATGAAGTCTTTCTTTCACTTTGTTCATTCTATCCTTCCTTCTTTTCATCATTGTTTTTTCTTTTACTTTCTTGGTTCAGTTGGGGGAGGCAGTTGGAGGGACAGATTATAAATAAAAATAAATTATCTTTATACTTGGGAAGGGCAAAACAAAAACATTAGGGAATTAAAAACCAATATAAATAAGGAAATAGGAAGAAATTACCTAGATGCCCCTCAATGAATTGAAGACATTAAACATAAGCTACATACTAGGATAATATAGATTTTCTAAGACACTTTTAATTACTTTGATTTTTAAAAAACCTTGGGAGCACAGGAGAGGTGTCACAGGACTGTGGGTATTCAAATGTTCCAATTTTCAAATCAAGATAGCAGAAAGATTCTCAATCTAAAGACTAGTTAACTCAATATAGATTTGTAACAACATTCTCGAAACTATCATTAATGGAATGCTTTAGGTCATGGATTGTTTGAGTTAGAAAAGACATAAAATATCAATTAGTGCAATCCCTATATTCCAAAGGGTTAGTTATTTAGTAGTATGTTATTTAGAAGTTAGTTATTTAAAACCAACAGAGATTATAAATCCAATGCAAAGTTATCATTTACAAAAAGATTGGTTTCATGAAAAATGAGTCAAGTCTAACAAATCTTTTTCTTTTATTTTTGTTAAGGAAACTAAATTTGATCTCTAACAAAGTCGATCTTACTCTGATGCCTCATAATAGCAGAGGAGAGCCTGAGTTCTCAAAAACTATGCCATCAAAGCTTAAATTCTAGAAAAGATAAAACCTATATTCATAAATATTGATGGAAAAAATGAAGTAAATACAAGGTATTAGGAAGAAAGAGAATTAGCATTTGGGAGCATTAAGTAAAGTTTAGTATAGAAAATGTTACTTGATCTATAATAAAGGGAGATATCATAAGTAAACTGAGGAGCATGTAGCATATTAGCTATCAGATTTATGAATAAGAGAAGAATTAATGAATAAATAAGAAATAGAGAGCACCATGGGATAGAAAATGGATAATTTTGATTACATTAAATTAAAGATATTTTGTACAAATAAAACCAAGGTAGTCAAGTTTAGAAGAAAAGCAGAAAACCAAGAAAATTTTATACCTAGTTTCTCAGATAAAGGCCTCATATCTTAATTTGAGAACTGAGTCAAATTTAGAAGACTTTGAGCCATTCTATAGTTGATAAATGGTCAAAAATACTAACAGACAGTACTTGGAAGAAATTGAGCCATTCTATAGTTGATAAATGGTCAAAAATATGAACAGACAGTCCTTGGAAGAAATGAAAGCTATCATTATTCATATGAAAAATGCTCTAAATCATTAATGATTAGAGAAATGTAAATTAAAATGACTCGAGTTACCATCTCACACCTATCATATTAAATCAGGCTAAAACGATAAAAGTGAAAAATGGATGTTTAAGGGGATTTGGAAAAATTAGGACACAAATACACTGTTGATGGAATTGTGAATTGATCCAACCATTAAAAATTTTTTTTTCTTCAGGCTTATACACGTATTATCATGTAAAGCATATTTCCCTATTTTTCATCTTTGTAAGTGAATAATCTTATAAAACTAAAACCCCAAATCATATACCCAAATAAACAAGTGATGTCATATGTTTTTATCTAACAGTTATTTCTCTGGAGGTAGATAGCATTCTTTTTCATAAATCCCTCAGAATTGTCCTGTATTGCTGTTAGTAGCAAAGTCTACCACAGTTGATTGTTCCACATTATTGCTGTTACTGTGTATAACGATCGCCTGGTTCTGCTTATTTCATTCTGCATCAGTTCACCTAGGTCTTTCCAAATCTTTCTGAAATCATCCTGTTCATCATTCCCTACAGCCCAATTTGTTTGCCTAGTTCGTTCAGCCATTCCCAAACTGAGGGAGATCCCTTTAGTTTTGTAAAAGTGAAATTTAGAAAATGCCATCTAAAAAGTGTATATATTTCTATGGACATGGGAAATGTATCAAAACTACATTTCCCGTGATCCAACATGGTCAAACTGGTTTCCGTTTCCGGGGCTTTGGGCTTGGGGAGGCCGACGTCTTGACGCAGGGAAGAGCTTAAATCTCCTGGGTTAAGAGGGAGTGGCCTCTTTTCGAGTAGGCTCTTGGCCAGGAAACAGGAGACAGTAATGGAGGCAGCAGTTTTGAATGCTTACAAGCGAGTGGTCTGATAACTTTATCTATAAACATGGCTTTAATTAAAATACTAACTTATATGTTTATACCAGCCTTTATCATTTTTAATATTTATAGTTTCCAATTCTTTGCCATCACAAAAAGCACAGCTATAAATATTTTTGTACAAACAAGTCCTTTCCCACTTTTTTTTTAATCTCTTTGGGATACAGACCTAGTAGTGGTATTACTGGATCGAAGGGTATGCATTCTTTTATAGCCCTTAGGGCATATTTCGAAATTTCCTTCCAGAATGGTATCTATTTTGGAGAGAAGTCTGGAATTATGTCCAAAAAGTTATAAAACTATGTATACACTTTGACCCAGAAATAGCGTGATTAGATTTGTTTCCTGAGGTGATTGAGAAAGGAAAAGAACTTATATGTTTAAAACTATTAAGAGCAACTCTCATTATGTTTGGCAAAGAACTGGAAATTGAAGGGGATGCCCATCAATTGGGGAATGGATGAATAAATTATGGCATATGACTATAATAAATACTGTTCTATAAGAAATGACTAGTAAGTTGGTTTTAGAAAAATATGGAAAAATGCAGAATGAAACAAAAAGAACCAAAAACAATACTGTTCAATGAGTAATTGTCAATGACTAAGCTATTCTAAATAATATGATCATTCATATCAACTACAAAGGAATCATGAAGGAAAATGCTATCTACTACCAGAGAAAGAAATGATGTAGGGAATATGCATTATATGGTTAGAGCAGCTAAGTGACACAATGGATAGAATGCCCCATCTAAAATCAGGAAGACACATCTTCATGCGTTCAAATCTGACCTCAGATATGTACTTGCTGTAAGGCTCTGGGCAAATCACTTAACCCTGTTTGCCTGAGTTTCCTCATCTGAAAAATGAGCTAGTAAATCATTCCAGTATTTTTGCCAAGGAAACCCCAAATTGGGTCACATAGAATGAGACACAACTGAAAGCTACAAAACAAAAAAAATAGTATGGGGTGCACAAACACACACAGTATTGTTGGCCTTCTCAACTGTGTTGTTGGAATAGAGGGTTAAATAACTTGGAATTCAAAATATAGCAAACAAATGAACAAATAAGTAAATAAAAGAAAGTGATGCCTGGATTGCACATTAAAGAAAGTGAATCTATGAGGTAGAAGTGAGGAGAGTATATTTCCATTAGTGGACACTTCCAATGCAAAGGCATGGAGATGGAAGATAAGAGTGCTGAACAGAGAAAAGGTTAGTCTGGCTGAACTGAAGACTTTAGGAGGGGTAGTAATATTCAGCGAGGATGAAAAGGTAGGCTGGTTGTGATAGGTTTCAAAAGCCAAATAGAAGAGTTTATTTTACATTAGAAGCAATGAAGCTATTGGAGATTATTTAGTAGGGAAAGGACCCATACCACAGATCATATATGTGTTTTAGGAAAGCTACTTCAGAAACAGTGTGGAGTGTTCGGAAAAGAGAGACTTGCAGGAGAGAGCTGAATTAGAAGGCCACTGCAACAGTCATGGAAAGAAGTGGTAAAGGCTATTTCTAGGTACTATATTAGCAACCTGTGGGTACATCCAGAGGGAAGCAATCAAAATGGAGAGGGAGAAAAAAGTACTTGAAATCAAGTCATACAAAAAGTAGTTGGAGGCTAGCTGGCCTGGAAAAGTCACCTAGGCAGTGGAGAAAGAGACCTAAGAGCTATTTCCAAATATTTTAAAAACTGTCCTGTGGAAAAGGGATTATGTATGCTCCACTTGGTCCCATGCATTAGAACTAGAAGCAATGCTTTAAGACACAAAGAAGAAAATTAAAGTTCAATTTAGAAAACGTTTCTTAACAATAAAGTAGGATGGGTCTGCCTTAGAAAACAGTGGGTTCCCACTCACCAAAGGTCTTTAAACAGGTTGTCTGACCACTAGTCATTTATATTGTAAAGAAGATTGTTGTTCTGGTGTGGGTTAGATTACATGACTTGATTGAATGCCAATTCTATAATGCTATACTATTTTAAGTGGAAACAATTGGCTAGAAGTTGGAAAGCCAGATATCTGCCTCATATTAAAGTAGTCCAAAAGTATAAAAGGAAACTAATTATTTCTTGAGGCAGCCTTAAAATCATAGGTCATCAAGTGGAAGTAGGATGAACACTTTTAGGGAATGATATAGAGAATATTCCTGCACAGGTGAAGATTACAGTTGATATGCTCTGGGGCCTAGGAAAAAAATTGTTTATTATAATAACATGGTGGGAAACAGATCCTTGACTTCCGGTTAAGATGGCAGCAGAGTAAGGAGCAGCTACTCGATCTCTCCTAACCGAAGCATACAGAACTCCTCAAGGGGACATAAAAATGAATCCAGATTAACGAAGGAACCCCATAACAGGGAGCAGCATTGAAGGTACTCAAAATTGGGGCATTTCGACGCTATAAAGGGGTGAAACAGCACTCACTAAAACGGGAGAGGAAGAAGCCCCTACACCCCCCCACCCCAACACCACACACCTCCCACAACACCAAGACTAACACGCAAGAGTGAAAACAGGACTGGAGCAACCAGTAAATCACTAGCAGCCCCAGGGCTTGTACCTGTGTGCTGCAAGACTTGGGACCCCAAGAGGCTGGGGGGCTCGCACGGACTTTCCCCCAGTGTCTGCGCAGGGCGGGGACAAAGATCTCTAACACAGGGAATTTCCCCGAGCTTCTGTGTGGTTGCAGGCAGTGCTCTAGGCGAGAATAAATATCTCTGGCCCAGGCTTGGACCTTGAGTGAGGACTCGGAGCAGACGGGAGCATGGCTGTGGAAGCAGCCCCTGAGACTGCTGAAGGAGCCTTGGGCAGAGGGGCAGACTGGGGTCTACCAGAAGGCCTGACCCTGAAGATAAGGAGACCGGAACCCCGGGGAGCTTAGAAAGCGCAGGCAGACCCTGAGTGTGAAGACAAAGCTGAAAAGGGGCGGGGCTAACGATGGCAGCCGAGAACCCCAGAAGAAGAAAAAGATTATCAATAAAAAGTCTGGAACACTCAACAACTTTTAAACAGAGAAAATCCAGACAACAGAGGAGGACAAACAATCATATCCAAACCTCCCCAAACAAATGAAAGCTGGTCACAAGCTATTGAAGAGTTAAAAAATGAGATGTTGAAGGAGATGGAAGAGATCTGGCAAGAAAATAACAGCATAAAAGGCAGAATTTTGAAATTGGAAGGTGAGGCTCAGAAATCAAATGAACTGATAAGAAAATTGAACACCAGAAATGACCAGATTGAAAAGGAAAACCAAAAGATTATAGCCGAAAACCAGTCCTTTAAGGCTAGAATTGAACAATTAGAAGATAATGATCTCTCAAGAAAACAAGAACAAATAAAACAAAGTCAAAAGACTGATAAAATAGAAGGAAACATGAAATATCTTAATGAGAAAGTGACAGACCAAGAAAACAGGTCTAGAAGAGACAATTTGAGAATCACTGGTCTTCCAGAAAAGGCAGAAATTAATAGAAACTTGGACTCCATACTTAAAGAAATTATTCAGCAAAACTGCCCTGAAGTTCTACAACAAGAGGGCAATATAGACATTGAAAGTATC